>NC_132875.1:5333938-5644216 GCF_048164855.1 Canis lupus baileyi | reverse complement strand
CATAGATTTTTTAAAATAAAAAATCCCTCAGATTTAATCTGTTGAACTATTTCAAATAAAAATTTGTCTGATCAGAAACATCTCTAAGTAGATTTTTTCAGTCATCAAAGGCACTCTCTAAAATTTCCCTTTGACTTTGGCTGACAAAATATCTGACAGGCTGTGAATTCTATAGCATGACTCCAAGAAACATCATGTCCTCTACACCATGTTTTCTTCATGGTCTCATTTTCCTTCTTAATCTTATTTTCCTCCTCAGAATGGATCTTTAGCTATGCAAGAAAACTCTACTTGATTGCTCTTTTCTTTTTGTGCTTTTGACCACCCCACCCCACATTCTGACATTCCGGCAAAATCATAATCCTTGAGGATAGTCGAAGTGATTTCCTATAGAAAAGTTAGCTTGCCTAGAATCGTGAGGACACAGGATATGGAAGGGAAGGTCAATGGAAGTTTGGAACTCAAGCCATGGGGAAGTATGAGAAGCAAAAAAGACTGGAACTTTGAAATCTGATAAATAGATCTCACTGTCTAGCATGGGTGAGAAAATATGTTTCTCATTCCCCTTGGGTGCATAAGGACTATAGGGTATTTACCACACTGTGCATTGGAGAAGTTTTTGATTATGAAAGAGATCTGAAGCCTGCTTTTATCAACCAATGGTCTAAAAGTTTGGTGCAGTGGAAATAGCTTCAAATTGGATATGAGATACCTGGGTTTTATTAATTATGTGACTTTGCCCTCAATATCTAAAAACTTCCTTTCCTTCGTCTTTCAAACAGAGACACCTGCCACCTCAGAGCATTGCTATGAGAATGAAATGAGATAATATATGTGAAAGAGCATTATAGACTATAAAGGGCTACACCAACATTATTTTTGCTAAGTTCTTTAGTAGTTTGAATTCTTGACCCCAATTCCTTACCTTTCCTTGGATCTATGACCCCAGTCATGTGTCTCACTTTCACAATAGAATGTGGCCAGACACTACATGAGTGGTCAGTTCCTTACCTAAGCCCTAAGAGATGGCTCTCCTCTTGCACTTCTACCATTTTCCTGGCTAGCCATCTAGTCCAAGAAGGATGAGAGATCTAATCTCCAAGTTAGAGGAATATTTCTTGAACTTTATTAGTGTCAGATCACCTGAAAAGTTCATTAAAACACCAATTGCTGGGACCTACCCCTAGAAGATTCTGATTGAGTAGATCTGGGATGGGGTCCAATAATTCACATTTTTAATAAATTCCCAGATGATGCTGTTGCTGCTGGCTCAGTTATTCCCAGAACTATCTTTCTTCCTTCCTCCCATCCTTCTTTCTCTCCTTCCTTCCCTTTTTCCCTTCCTCTCTTCCATCCTTCCTTCTTTTTTTCCATCCTTTCTTCCTCCCTTTCTACCCCCTTCTGGTATGTACATCATCCCTGCATCACAAGTCATATTATGTTCTAAAACAGACCAACAAGAGCAATTTCATCCCATCAATGGCTGGTGCAGCCAAATTTAAAATTCACCCTCAAACCTGTTTTTGAAGAACATAACAACTGAGTCCAGCCTGTATCAGCCAACTTCCAGACAGCCTGAGCAATTTTGAGCAAAATAAATGCTTATTGTTGTGCACCACTGAGATTTTGTGGTTGTTACACAGCAATAGCTGACCAATGTAAGTAATCACTCAGATTATAAATTAAAGAGTATGTGTCTTCTCAGTAACAAAGTTTCTCAAAGAGAGGTAAATGGCAGCTCCTGAATTATGAGGAACCTGCAGGACTGTCTTAAAATGCCATATATCAGTGATCTTTTCCAGAGAAAAATCCTTCACCCCAACATTTTTCAAGTTTTCCCCACTCCACTCTGCTCCCTTTCTTATCTATCTGCTCTCTCTAAATGTTCTGGGAAATTCCTGAAACGTGCTTCAGAAGCAGGTTTGAAGGTGAACCCTAAATGTAGCCATGACAGCCACCAATGGAATGAATTTGTCCTATTGGTCTATTTTAGAACACAATGTGACCTACAATACAAGGATGATGTACACGTTGGGAGGGAGGAGGAGAGGGAGAGAGGAAGGAGGAACTCGCATAGGCCCCTGGAGTCTGATGAACTCTCTCTGTTCAATGACCCACAGATGCAATTTTTACAAAACTCCCTGATTTCTGCCTGGGGGACAGGAGAGCCAGTGGGTCTGTATCTGCTAATCTAGGCTCCATTCCGGTTTGAGGAACTGTGCATTTGAGGAACTGTGCATGCAGCATGCACATGTAAAGGATACATTCCCTCCAAATTATAAGCTCCTCAAGGGGAGAGATCTTTGTTTTGTTCACTGACATAACTCAAGAACTTACAGAAGTGTGTGGTATGCACTAGGCTTTCAATAAATATTTGTTGAACTGAATTGGCCATGCTGTGGACAGTTCTGGGAGCAGCAGGTTTCTGGGCCGATGGGCCATCCCTGTCATCCTCACCAAGCTGGTCACAGTAGCTCACAGTTTCCAGTACCCACCCCCCGCAGCAGTGCAACACCCACTCACAAGAGCCACATATGCCACTTACTATATCCAACTACTTCTTTTTCTCTTAAATTCTTTTCATGAACTCGAACATTTCCCCATTCAGCTTCACGTCCTTTAAGTCCATTCCCTTCCATTGTTCCTTAGCATAAAACCATTATCACTTGGCCCTTCTGGATTTTTTGCTCTTTATAGAGTATTTAGTTTGCTCTTTACAACACTGCAATGGAGATAATGTAGGAATTTTACACCTTTGGAAACCGAGGCACAGAGAAGGTGACTAATTTGCAGGATGGAGCTGAGACTTGAATTCCCCAAGAAAACCCTTTTCCCTACTGCTCCACGATGTCTGGAAGGTGTTTGGTGCCTTTCGGGGCCAGCGTTAGATGCAGGCAGTGAGTCTGATCAAGCTTTTCTAGGTATCTTGGATTATGAAGCAGAATGCTAATTTCTATGCTATGTTAGCGTGACAAGGAATTCTCACACTTCTAGAAGACTCTACAGCCTGCAAACACCATTAAGTACACAGTCAGCTTTGATAGTGAAGGACTCTCTCTGGTTCGGTGATGGCTTTCTTGACAGATTCCCTGCAGTTCTGGAAGGAAAAAGAAAAAGCACCCATAGTGTCACGGTGATAAATAACGTGCTATTGATGTAGCCACATTCCCAGGGCAGCAGCCTACGGACTGTAGCCCTAAGGAAGCGTAGACAATCCTCTGAGTCCCAAACTGAAGTCTGGAGGAGGGATCATGGAAATGGAGCCAGAGAAAGGAGCAAGAGGCAGCAAGAATGGGGCATCTCACCACAGAGGCCAATGCTGACGGGAGCGTGCACAGTAAAATATTTTACTACGAAGCAGAATTACTCCAAAGACTGATGGGCCCGCTCGTGAGACCCACTCACATTTATGAAGGTCATAAGTTACAGACGCCCAGCCCGCTCACAGGAGCACAGCCGCCACCTTTTATGGGTGAAACTTCCTGCAGTATATTAAACTCTCCAGAAAACAGACAAGGGGTTTATGGCAAACGATAACTTTAATGCCTAGAAACCATTCGGTGATTTTGGGAGGATTATTAGTAACAAGGGCAAGATGCTGAGTTGTTTCCAGGCACCGGGCCCTGGCTCTCCTGCCTCTCACACCCAGCCTTCTCTCTCAGCATCCCAGACAGAAACATGGACCCTGAGGCCACCTGGGGTGAGCAGGAGTGTGAGGAGGGCAAACTGAAAATAATTCTATCCCAAAGAGAAGAAGTACCTGATGAGGATCTGTAGGTTGCAGCAAAGACCGTCGTTGGAAACTCATCAAGGACAGGGGGCCAGGAGACATCCAATGTCACTGAAACTCATTACAGGTAATAAGGGGGTACCGGCGTGAAGTATGCCCCCTCACCTGGAGGTAGTCATAAAAAAGACCAGCCTAGGACCATCTTAAATGCTTTGTTCTACCTGCTTTAGAGGAATCAGAAAGGGTCCTCCCCACCAGAGTCTGATCACAGTGATTTGGTTTATTCCACGTCCCGCTCACAAAGCTGTGGATCTGCAAGCTGATGGGCACCATCAGCCAGCGGAGGGGTGGCTGGAAGCGGGGCCAGCAGATCTGAGCATGGAGTAGTCTGCAAAAGTGTCCAGAGCAGCGGGTCAGATGGGCAGCTCCACCCTGCACATGGCATCCCTACTGGAGTCGGGTCAGTAGGCACTAGAGCACTGAACTAGGAGTCAGGTGTTGTGTGTTTGAGATCACAACCCAGGACTGCAGACACATCACTGCAGCTCTCACAACCTCCGTTCTACTGTTTGTAAAAGAGATAGATACGATGCTCCCGTGGAGCGAAGTCCTTTGAGAAGTCCTTTGTCTTCGTCATCTCTCACTGGGGTTTGTTGCTGGGGCTCCAGCTGAGCATGCCCTGGCAGCACTCGCATGCTGTTTAGTTCTCCAAATGGTACTTAGACTTTTTTCTTTTCCCCACGGACCTGCTCTTAAAAAGTACACTCAGATCAGTCTTATGGACTGAGCATCAAATTTCTGAATCATAGGAGGGGGAAGAGACAGAAAGGGGAAAAGCAGAAAGTGCCCTGTAGTGAGAATACAGGTCCTGGATTCCTGCTTTCATGGAGCCATGGACTGGCCATGTATCCCTTCCCAACCTGAATTTCCATTTTCTCCTCTATACTGAACACGACTAGATAACAATTGCTTTCATTTGTGACTGCTCGCTATGGACCAGCCGTGGCAAGTGTTTCACAGGTGCAAATCCCATTCTATGAGGTAGAAATCCTTATTATACCTGTTTTACAGGTAGGGAAATCAAGGCACAGAGAGTTTAGCAACTTGCCGAAGGTGTTACAATGAGTCAGAGGCAGAGCTGAGATTTAAAACTCAAGCCACCTGGCTTCAGAATCCGACATCATACAGCTGTGATTTTTTTTTTCAAGCTGAATAAAAGTTCTAGGAAAACGATATTGTTCTTCATCAGCATCTGTAGATTCTCTTTTAAAAGGGTAGCAAAGGGTAGCCTTTGCAAGAGCTCAAAAGGCAAGGCAGTATCAGAAAGTGTCTTTTAACAGAAAGTTACAAATATAGATGGAGAAAACCTGTGTATATATTTTTCTTTCAGAAATTCATTCCTTTTTCCTGCCTCCCACCAGGTAAAAGAAAATATTGCACTCTCTGCTCTCATGACTAAGGGTAGATAAGGGTTCCAGAAGAAACTTTCAAGATTATCAGGAACATTTGGATGGGGGCCATTTCACCTACCTCAGGCCATATGGAGACCAGCAGGACCTCTGCTCTAGCTCAGCAGTTCCCAGCACTTGTGTGTATATGTATCATTTATGAAGCGTCTAAAATGCTCAGGTTCTGGACCTTCTTCTAGGGATTCGGATTTAATTGTTATCGGGCAAGTCCCAGGATACCGTATTTGTATCAAATGCCAGAGGAGGTATTGGGAGGACTATGACTTTCTGAGAAACACTGCCCTAAAGGATCTCCAGGTATTTTAGGAGCCTATTTGGGGGATACGGACAGATTAATGGGGAGAGAGTATCTCTCCTATCTTTGAAGAGCTCACTATCCAGCCAGAAAGAAACCCAACACAGAACATGTTATAATGCAAGGCGACCTGGGACATTTGACCTTCTTCCAGGCTGTGACCTTTGTAACCCACATGACCCAAGCTCCACCTCTAGCACCCTGAGACCAGGGCCCATTTCTGATTCCTAGAGTCCTTACCTGGTCGCTGCTTCTCTGCTCCCACGACCCTCAGCTCTCAGCACTGTGCTGGGTTTCCCCTGCAGCTCCAGGACCACAGTGCTTGATCTCTACGGAGAGTCAGAGGAGGGGTAGACATGAAGCCCACTCTACTCCCTTTCCTGCATGTGAGTGCAGAAGAGGGTCACTGCAAAGCCTTTAGCCAGGGCTGGTGCTTCCCGACCACCTCTGCTTAGGGAGAGAGCAAAGCAGATGATGACCTGTTTCTTTCTCCTATTTATGAAGGAGGAGTTGTCCTTCCAGTTGCTTACAGAAACGTAAATGTTCCCTCTTGCTTTCTTCCACTGCCTATGTGGGAGAAAACGCACACATGAATGACACACCCCACTGGGTGGTACAGTTTCCCCCTTCACGTGGCATCTGAACCATATATTTGCACCCACAGGAAGCCATCACAGTTTTTGCATGAATTGGATTGTGGATGTCTTTTGGTTTGCTTTAAGAATATCTCTTCTCCCATCATGCCTTCCTGTCTACCTGTTTTTGTTTTAGACCAGTCATTCCTTGAGGGTGACTGTTGACATCTATAAACCCCATTGTGAAATGCTCACCCAGGGTCCCAAGGATGTGGGGGCTTAAACAAATATTGCTCCCACATGAGGCTCATTTGACGCTTACGTTACACCCATGAATCCACCCTGTATATGTTGAAGTGTCTTTAAGCAAGTTACAGACATGAGAATGGCATGACTGTGTCTGACATACTATCATTTAACCTTAGTTTCGGACATCGGCTTGCAAGTTGCACTAGTACATAGGATTTCTCACACTGGACCCCTGAAAGCCCTAGGATCGTCCTTGCCCCATCCCGGCTCCCACGAGGAGGCAGGTGAAGGGCATCTCGTGTAGAGACTGACCAGAGCTCTCAGGCTCTCAAATCCAGGCAACTTACCTTTTACATGTTTACCCACATCTGCCTTCCGAAGATTGTCTTGAGAAAAAATTTTTGATGCTTTTAGGAAAGTTTGAAAATTCCTTGAACTTTTCACAGTTATGTCTGATTCAAATAATCCAACACAGGGTTGTCCTTCCCAGTGTTCTGCCACCCAAAATGTTGCTTGGTATCCACTAAATCCTTGCCAAAAGTATTTAACCAAGTGGGGCTAAGCTCATCTCTAGAGACTTCATGTAAGTTAGCGAAAGTGAAAGCATATGAGAAGTACTAAGCCCATAGATAAATATTGGCTGTGATTAACATTATAATTATTATTAGAAACTACCCTCCATTGTTAGTCTTAGTCACAGGATGTATATTTTTGAGTAGCGTTTTTCAATAAATTTGTATACCTGAATTCCCAGCCAATTCACATGTCTTCATCTTGCTTCCAAGGATATAATTTTAAAAACTGTCAAATGTCTTGCTGAGAAAGACATGTACAGCATTCTCCTGATCTGTCGGTTTAACAATCATAGTAAAATAAGGACATGCTTGCAGGGTGTGTGAATTATTTGTAGTGAATCCATGCTGATCCCAGAGACCACTCCTTTGTTGTGTAAGCACTCATCGTTGGTGAATTCTCTATTTGATCATTTTCCTCAAGAGTACACACCTATTTTATTAGCGTGCAGTTTCCAGGTTCAATCTTTTTTTTTTTCCTTCCCAAAAACTTGAATTGGATTTTATTCTTTCCTACCTTTTATTTTGTATGGTTTCTCAAAGATCTTTATTCTGTGTGGAGTAGATCTTTATTTTATGGGGAAGCTGCCTATTTCTATCAAAATGAGAATAAATGCCTCACGTGGACCGAGGCATTGGGACTCCTATAGAGAGCTGAGGTGTTTTCCTACCATCTACACAACTGGCTTGGGCTTCCTTTCTGCTTTGAGGATTGTCATCCTTAAAGAGCAACAGGGGAGTAAATGAAGAATTAGAAATTATGTTTCATCTTTGCTCAGGTGTAGAGGAAGTTTTGGCCTGGGCAGAGCATCCTACAATGGACCCACGACCACAGAGAATGAGTCCAGTGAAGTACCTCTCCAAGCATCAGTAGGAAAACTTCATCATCCTCACAAATAGCTCATCTTTCCTGGAATATTTTGTTTCAGAAAAGTATGATTCTTTCATCTCATGCAATATTGCACTTGTTCCCGTAGAGGCAGAAGCCAAAGCAATCCTTGCATTTTTCGTTCCAATATGCCTGAATAATCTCTTTCAGAAAATGCATTCTAGTATCTAAGCCTAAATTCCTGCTGCTAGAGCTTTAGGTTTATGTCTTCTTGTTCCTTCTTCAGTGAGTTGGGGAATGGATCACAAAAGTTAATATTCACTCTTATGTGATATGAATCTGCTTCGTATAAATGGAGACTAGATACTGGCAATCTGCTGTGTGCTTTGTAGCACAATACACAGTGGGAAGAGCATAGCCATCAGATCACCCGGTGCAGCCTTTAAATCCAGAGTTAGGCTCATAAGTGCTGCGTAGCCCTGGACAAATGATCAGCTCCTTGTATTGAAGGAAAATTGAAGTTTCTTCATCTGTCAAAACAGGACTTTTAAATTCATCATATCTATTTCCCGGGACTAATTTTTTGATTAAAGGAATATGTTGAAAAAAAAATTTTTAAAAAATAAAGAAATATGGTGTGAAATTAGTCCTTTCTGAACTTCGCTGCACATTGGAATCACCTGGGAATCTCAAAAATGCTGATGGCTGGCTCCCACTTCCGAACATAGTGAATTAATTAGTACAGGGCATTAAGAGTTTTAAAGCTTCCCCAGGTGATTCTAATGTGCAACAAAGTTTGGGAACCACAGCACTAAAGTACAAAACACAGAGCAGGCATCTGTTAAATATTGACTTCTTCCCCTTGGCTTTCTCTTCGCTGAGAGAGCACCTAACAGCTTCCCAGAATACACAAGCTGGGTGCTCTATTTTCTTGATCTGAATTAAATGGGATGGGTCTTTCGGTTGGGAATAGATGGCTTGGACAAGGTGAAGCCATTGCCTTCTTGGGGAGGACATTCTCTTGAGCATAATTTCATGTAAATATTGCTTCCACAGGGCACCTGGGTGGCTCAGTCAATTAAGTGTCTGCCTTTGGTTCAGGTCATGATCTCAGGGCCCTGGGACAGAGTCCCATACCAGGCTCCCTGCTCAGTGGGGAGTCTGCTTCTTCTCCCTGTCCCTCCACCTGCTGTTTCCCCTGCTTGTGCATGTTTTCTCTCTCTCTCTCTCTCTCTCTCTCTCTGTCAAATAAATATATAAAATCTTTAAAAATATATACTGCTTCCACAGTCATCCCTCAAGTTTAGGCTTTTGAGTTTCCCAAAGATCTGTAGATCTTGTTACTCCCTTAAGTCAGAATGTGCCCCTCGCTTCAATTCCCTCCTCCACTCTCCCCTCCTCCTCCCCTGTCCCAGTGAACACTCCTCTCTTGCTAGTACCTATTTCTAGCTTCCAAGTCCCTCAGACCTGGGAAGAACTACTCTCAAGAAGAGGCACCTACCACGAGTCCATCACATTAGAGAGCCTGCTCCTGCCTCTGACCCTTGGGGTAATTCACTTTCCATGAGAAGCTCCCAGGGAGCACCCTGACCTCCCAACTCTAACTTTAACATGAGACTACTCACTTGCCTAGTCTTGTACTTCTTGGACAAGCTAATCTTCAGGACTTGAGAACTAATCAACTGCTTTGGTGCCAAGGAATTGCAAAATGACAAATGCCTTTCACCCCTCTAGTTCTCATTGTCATTGACTTGCAACATCTCATGAAGTAGCTTCTGGGACAAATCTTCCCTTGTGGGCTAGTTGATGTGGGTAGGCACATAGGGAAGATCTGAGTCGCTTCTTCTCCCAATGCCAGATTGCTTTCTGGAATGTCCTTTGTCATTGTCTTAAATCGGCCCAAGTTAGGGTTGGTGACTCTATAAACCCCAGCCACAGGGCAGGTGGATAGTGTCGGAGATGCCAGCAGATGCTGGCATCCCACTGGACTTCAAGTTCCAAGATAGCCCTGGTGCAGTGGTTCTCAATAGAAGTAGGAAGGATTCTCTGGAAGCTTTTTAAAAACGTTTACCTCCTCCACCCTCAATATTTTGATTGGCTGAAGGGGAATGCTAGTATGTTTTTTTGGGTGGAGAAGAAGTTTCTCCACCTAATCAATCATTGCAACTTCATTATCACCGCATAATTAAGAATTACAGATTTGGTGGTGAAATACACCTGTCTGCATAAATAGTTCTTTCAAGTCTCTGCTTGATCATTAAAGTCGTAAGTGAAGCTTTTACAGAATACAGATTCCCAGGTCCCACTCAAACTCTGCTAAATCAGAATCTTTTCAAATAGTGTGAGAAGTCTGTAATTGGACAAAAGGGCTCTGGGGCGATTATGGAATCAGCCAGGGCTAACAACCACTAACACGGTGAGTAGGAACTTGGAATCTGGACTCAACTGTGGAATAAATCTTTTATAGAGGTTGTAACATCCAACCTAGCATCTCAAACTAGCATCTTGGGTACCCAGAAATAACAATTGAAAGTCACCGATTCTAAGTAAGTAATGCACAAGTGCTTTATACACATTATTTCATCCTATTCTCACAATAATCAATGTTCTATTGAAGTTCAGAGACATTAAGACTACATGCGGCCGAATCCAAATCCACACTGAGACTCTGGTCTCGTTCCAAAACTCATGCCTATCTCACACCACATTTGCCCTAACCCATGAGTGGTGAATACATGAATTTCCAATATTATGGCCCTTTCTTTCGCCTTAATCTCAAGTAAACAGTCAGCTTCTACCTCCTATAGACACCTGAAATTAATACCCACTTAATCATGTGCGCACAGATGAGAACAGAACCAATTCCATACAAATTTCTGTGTCAGAGCTTTTGGGTGGCCAAAAATGATCAGGTGTTCTCTGAATTTTAAGCTTTAGGAACCTATTTTCTTGTGAGGATATATGGAGCCTCCAACCTGGGCTGGTTAGAAAGGGCTGGTGTCTAGGGCTTAAGAGGTAAGATGTAAAGTTTGAAGAAGAAGAAGGCATTTGGAAGGATTCTAGTGTGGAGCAGATTGCTTGCTCACCCACCAGTGCTTCTTTCCCTAGACAGTGTTTCATAAAATAGATGATTGTAATCCCCTTGAGCAACATTTTTTGATTAACCACAGGTCTCACGTATTGGTCTACGTGTGAAAATAGACATTCGGTGTTAAGATCCCTAGAAGGGACATATACAATCAGGCAAGCAGATGCTAGAGTCAGAGAGCCAACTCAGGGAAGAAGCCAGGAGCAGGCGAGGCCCCTGGGCCTAGAAGTTAAAGAAGCTGCTCCAGGGAGGAAATGACACAGGGCTTGGCTGGGTGTGATGAGCTCTGGGCTCATGGGCCATGGTTGGAGATAGAAGGCTGTCAGGGGCCATTGAAGCACAGTGGGCAAATTTTGAGAACTTTAAATCACTGCAAATCACCAGTGCACACTGGATACTGTAGTCAACCCATACCCCAACTTTGAGTCAGAGAATCTCCTGGTTTCCAGATGTAGGCAGCAGAGGAATGTGCAGATCCGCAGCTCAACCTGTCCCTGCCATATGCACCTGCATAGGTGCACGTGCATGTGCATCTTCCCCCGCCACACACAACCCACCTCTCTCATCCAGCTGATACTTTTAGGACACGCCCTCACTCCAGATTTTAGGTGCCCTGAGGAACTCTGATGTGAGTGAAGATTGAGTACCTCGTCAGCCAAGGCCAAAGCTGGAGTCACGTGATGTTCGCCATGACCAGTGACTTCATCGGGGAGTTCAAGAGCAGATGAATGAGAGTCCGAGGGTAAAGGACACATCTTCAGGGAGGCAGCTGTCTGTTCAGAGATGCAGGCAGGCAGCAAGTCCTTCCAACAAAGGATATTCCTCCCTTTTAGCTCATTCCTGGTGCTGTCATCGATCCAGAAACTGAGTCTTAACGGCTCATTTGCTGAGAAGTACATCTTCCCTCGACTGGGTAAATGGTGCCCACTGACACAGTGAGACATTCACAGGGAATGTGTCACCTCACATTGCTTTACCTGTTAAAAGGCCCTTACTTCATTTTAATTAAAAATAGTGAACACCTTCCAGCTGGTAACACACCATAGCGTTTTCTTGCGCTTAAGAGAGCAGGTTCACAGACGTGACGACAGATTGGGAGCAGTGGTGGGATAAGGGGGAAAAAGGTTAAAGATAATGCCCAAGATTCTGAGTTAGGCAACAGAACTGAAGGCATGTGGTTGTCAGGTGGCCTATTGCGCAAATGGAAACTGATTTTCCAAGAGGACACTCGCTCTCATTGACTGTCTTCTTCTTCACTTGGATCTTTCATCCCCACCTTCCACTGCCTTCCTTCTACCCTTGATGGCTCCTCAGCAATCCGATCCTTTCTCCTCATTCCAAGCACTGTCTCCTTATCCTTCCCACCCTTAGCGCTGTCACTAATAATCATAATACTTCAGGTTCGTACGGCATACTCGAGTTCCTTGAAACATGCCTACGGATACCATCTCATTTTTTATGCAAAACAACCTTCCTCTTTAACCAAAAAGTCACATCCACAGAATTGCTTTTCCCCCAAAGATAAAATACAAATCTGGTTTTTTGGCTGTATCATTTGTATGTTTCTTTCCGTTCATTGTTCTAGAATCTCAGTATATGTGCCCTTTGTTGCTTATTTTAGATCCTGCATAACCTACTGGTCTAGTGCACAGCATGCACAAAGCAGCAAGAGCTGTGAGGGCCACAACCTGGTGATTATGTTCCTCATCAAGGAGTGGAGTTGACTTTCCTGGACGCACACGTATAAAGCTGCCTGACAATGGAACTAGCTCCCTGAGGAGGTGGGGTCTCCCTCACCACTGGAGTTGCTCAAACAGCAACAGGATGGCTCTTCTCAATACTGCAGAGTAGACTGATGGTTAAAGTAGGGGGTGAGATTAAGATCCCCTATACTTCCTGTCAACCTCTCTGATTTTCTTGTTACATGAAAGAGTTTACCACGGGCCTTCGTTAAAGCCCGTCTCATCCACAAGAAGTTTTCCAGCAAAGCTTCTCTGGGGATCGTATTTTAAGCAAAGCCTTCTGTGTATTTAAATGCTGCTAGGCCTTTCCTCCTTCCTTCAAAGCAGCATTGAGTCAAATTCAAAGCATTGAGTAGAATTCTCCAGACTTTTCCTCCCATTAACACTACACAGAGCCCACCAGGTCTTAGAACAAGCGCCCTGTTCACAGCTTTTGAAGGAACTCAGCCAGAAGCTACTCAGGCAGGAGAATCAATTTGGTCCTCATGCTCCTGGGCTGATTAGTTCTCCCTTCTGCCTTTCTTTTTAAATCTCCTGCAGCACTTTAAAACTGATTCCTCTGCATCCTCCTGGGCTTCTTCCCCAAGCATCGTTTGGTCTCAGAGAATGCAAGCCATTTCAATGTTAGCCTAAGGAAGCATTTCCCTAAGCGAGATGAGAGCAACACTCGCCCTAATAGGTGCTTCAGGAAACCAGATCCTTGTGTTCAAACACTGGCCATACATGCTCTTCCTCTTTGGAAACTGTCAGTGTGTATTAGCATGTTGAAAGTTTTGAAAGATCCTGCACAAAGAAACCTGTTTCACTCATTAACTCAGAGTTCCCCATACTTACTCAATATAGAAACCCTTTTGTAGATCCTCCATTTTGGAGGGGAAGGGGAGAACTGAGCCCTGGCAACTGGGTTGGTACCAAAAATACCTGCCAAGGGTGCCCTGAATAAGGCAAAAAGGTCCTAATGCCATTCATGGTAAGAGGGATATCATTTTGGCTTCTGGAATACATATCATTTGGAACAATTTGTGCCATGGCACCCACTTCCACCTCCAGGCGTATTGACACAAATGTTGGGTCTTTTGGCAGCAGCAAGTCCTTGGCAACCCCCCCAGGGAATCAGTCTTGGATGTATGCTGTTGAGGTGGCTCCAAGTCACCATCTGGAGCAAGATGACCTTCGTCTTCTGGGCTGTGACCAAGTCATGTCCGCAGTTTCCTCCAGGAGCAAGTGTATTTTCACCCTCCAGCTCCAGGGCACTGGTCCTGCAGCACCTGGAAGAGAATGATAATTCCATCGTTGCCATGGGATGTTCCCAGTAATTCAGTTGGCAGGAGCGAGGGGCCCAGAGGCTCTCTTCACAAATCTCTAAATCAACTGGCCATGCAGATGCAGGAGCAGCACCAGCTGTTCCAGAGGCAAAGGCCATTCATCTTCTGCCTTTTATGCTCTTGTTTCTGGGAACCTAGAAGAGTTGATAGCTCCGCCACAAAGCATCACCTGCTGGGCACTCAACTAAGGTTTCAGTGGGACTATAGAATGTGCTAGGCACTTTCAGAAGGCTTCCACATGGAGGACCATGCTTTTTATGCAAAGGGCTTAAGGTCATGAGGATTCTGTTTCAAAAGAGCTCATGGAACCCCAAATTCCAGGTTGGTAGTTTGTGTTGGCACTACTCAGTACAAAGCAGGTATTTGCTGTGCCCAGCACTGTTCTCAGAACTGAAGGAGGTCCAGAAAAAGGTACAAGATGAAGGATCTGACCTTCTGGTTAAAAAGCACTCATAATACCTAGGAAGGCTTAAGAAAGGGGCCACTAATTACCCCCCATCCCCCAGTAATCTCTATTCTCCCCTGAACTACTCCAAATAACCATGAGATCAGCTGGAAAAGAAAACTTGCCTGTTTAAAATGGCTCTGCTTGGGCAGCCTGGGTGGCTCAGTGGTTTACTGCAGACTTCAGCCCAGCACCTGATCCTGGAGTTCCAGGATCAAGTCCCACATCAGGCTCCCTGCATGGAGCCTGCTTCTCCCTCTGCCTGTGTCTCTGCCTCTCTCTCTCTCTCTCTCTTTCTCTCTTTCTCTCTTTCTGTATCTCTCATGAATAAATAAATAAATAAAATCTTAAAAAAAATAAAATGGCTCTGCTTCTCCACGTGGATGTTTAAGAGATGTCACACGCTCACCATGCTCAAAGCAAGGCTTTTGGTCTTAATTCTCAGCCTGTGTGTCCCTAGTCTCCCTTGTCCCAGTTGAAAGTAACTCTACCCTGTAGACAAAAGCTTTGGAGCCATTCCTGAGTTAAGTCTGACTGCTCTCAGTTGGCGGCTGTGTTGGCTCTACTTCCAGAAACAGCCAGAATTTCATATCCTTGACCTGTTGCACCCTTACATAGGTCACCTTCCTCTTTCATCTCATTTACTGCCACCACAAGCTCCTGTCAGGTCTATCCTCAACATAGGGGGAAGAGTGATTCTTAAAATTTTAAGTCAGAAATTTTAAGTGTCACTCCTCTGTTCAAAACACTTCACTGTCATCCTTTTTTATTCAGGATAAAAGCCAGAGTCCTTCGGTCATCTACATAGCTCTCCATGGCTTCCCCATTGCCCTTGCCTCTCTGATCTCATTCCCTACCACATTCCTCTTTCCTTCTGCTCCAGCCATATTTTTCTAAAATTCCCAGGCATGAACCTCCTCGGCACATGGTACTTGTTCACTGTCACTTTTACCTGGAGACTACTTTTCTCAAACTATCTGCATGGGCCAACTGCTTACCTTCCACAGGTCTTTGCTTAAGGCTGTCTGACCACCCAGACATAAAGCACTCACAATCTCCTTCCACTGCTTTATTTTTCTAGCACTTACCACCATCTGCCATAGTTTATAGTTTACTTTTATGATCTTTCCCACACCCACTAGCATCTGAGTTCTTCAAAGGCTGGAGTATTTTTCTGTTTGATTCACTGTTTCATGGACTGGGGACAGCCACATGGAAGGCACTCAACAAATACTCATTGAATGAAGGAACCAAAGGGTAGTAACATTCATTAAACATATTTCAATAGACCACCTACAAGGTAGGTGCTACATATATTATTTCATTCAATCTTCATTCCTTTGTTAAACGTGAGAAAACTGAAGTACTTACCAGATTTAGAATTTAAATAATCAGATTTAGAACTGAATTTACCCACCTCCTAAATCCATGTTCTCAAACACTCCATGGCTCCCCTGTGAATGCCCCAAGGCAACCAGAACAATCAGGATTCAAAGGAAAGAGAAATGGGTTGTCACTGAGGAGGATCTGGGAAAGATTCACCCACAAGCTAGAATTTGATGCAGGAGGGCACCTTCCTATTAGGTAGAAAGAGGGTAGCATTCCAAGCAAGAAAAGTATGAGGGCACAGAAGCAGAATAACTCAAGATTTGTTCATTCAAGTGTGACTTACAGTGGGTAAGCTGTTCATCCCAGTTTGCCTAGGATTTTTCTGGTTCTTGCACCAAAGATCCTGGGTCCTGAGAATCCCTTCAGTCCTGGGCAAACTGGGATTGTGGGTCACCCTATGGGACAAATGTATCTTTTTAAATAGAACAAAGTATTTTTGCACATTATTGAGGAGATGTTGAGAGTAACAGTGAAAATTGAGATTTGAGGCTGCAAGAAAGAATATGGAGTTCATGGTGCAGTTAAGGGGAAGCCTTTGGAAGTTTTTGAGTAGAGGCCATTGTGTGGAAACAAAACAACTAGCCCCACATGAAACAGGAAAAGGCAATGAGAACCTAATTCTGGCAAATAAGATAGAGCATTGGATGGGAGTAGACCAAGGATGCCAGAGTAGCTCATAGCAGAAGGTTGACCAGATCTAGACTCATTTATCCTAAGTTCTTTCAAATAGCTGTTCCTCCTGAAACTGGCACTTTTTCTTCTCCTTATAGTTCTTCAATCCTTGCTAACATCTATTGCCAACATCAGCTCCTAGGAGTGGATGGAGGTATGTCATCTCCCATCTAAAAAGAACTTAGGGACACAGGGAAAGCCTGTCTTGGCTCCATTTCACATTTTCCCATCCCCTAAAACTTCATCTCCTCCAGCATGGACCTACAAGATGCTTTTATCTAGAAATGGCAGGGCTTATGGTCAAGATCCTCTAGGATCCCTATATACATTGATTGCCTCTATATTAGCACTTTCCATCATGTCTTTTGGGAGTCTTACACTTACTACTTTAGTGGAGAGTCTTTATTGAAAGAAAAGTATGAGTCCAGTGCCCATCCATATTTAAACAGATGAGAAAGAAGTACCAGGGGGCCTATGGGTGCCCTTAATCCCTGGAGATATCCGGGATCATCTATGGAAATTACACCAAAGGTAGTGATGCTGGATAAAAACAACCCAAATAAATGCATGTGATAGTTTCTTTCTCACTGTGGTGTGTTTAATATCAAGTACAACAGTCTTGCCATCAGAGGTCCTCAGCACTTCATGAACCAAACGGAATGGGAAGTAAGGACTCCAGCAAACTAGTGCTCAACAGAGATAAACACACCAAGGTTCTGGTAGAGCTGAAAATCGCCCTCTACTCTCATGGATAGCCCAGCAGTGTGAGCACACCTGTGCATGTGCACACACATGCACACCTACATACCTGTTTTTTGTTGTTTTATTTGCAGAACATATGAGGAATTTTGTCTTAAAAATACAAATCCCCCCAGAAATGACTGGCTTCAGTGCCTAGGAAATTGTTTTCAGGTCTTTTCAGAAGTAAAGTCAGGTTTTGCCCAAAGGTCATAAACCTCAGCCTTTCTGGCTAGACATCAGAGCAAGTTTCCTGAGTGAGTCGAAGACAGTGCCCTGCAGCTACAGCTGGAAGGAAGCTCTTCCAGAGCCATGGTCTGATGATGAGATGACTGGAAATCAGCTGCACTTGCCCTCAATCACACAGTTCTTGGATAAGTCGATAAGGAATGGAAACAGAAAAAAAGTCTGTGGTGTTGTATTTGAAGTCATTGGCAGTGGCACAGAGTAGGGTCATTGTATCCCCCTTTTTTTCTTTCCTACACATTCTCCTCATTTCAATATTGCTAATTTGGATTTAAATGGGGCTGAACTTCGTTCTGGATACATCAGTTATTATCTGTGTGAACTGTGTGAAGGGCCAAAGGGAGGCTGTTTCCACATGTGCCACTTTGACATATTGATTATTTTGAACTTGAAGTTACTTAAGAAACAGTCAGTGTAAGAGGAACACTCTTACCTTCCTTTGTCTCCAGAAAACAAGAAATAAATCTCCCGTGTGAAAGGTGCCCTCCCTGTACTAAAGGTAAAGAAACATCCTTATCACCAGAGACAAAGAGTTCAAAGCTGAGAAGGATGTATAAAAAAACTTATTACATTTACTAATTTACCACCCCAGTGCAAATTCTGTTCAGAATTCCTTACAAATTAAGCTCTTAAGCATATGTTTTCTTTTTCCTGTCAATGTCTCACAGGTTTATTGTTTCTTTGTCTAAAATGCATAAAAACGGTCTGGGTCATTTCTTTGAGTCTCAATTTTATTATTGGACCTCTGTGCACATGCAATTAAACTATTTCTTCTCCTGTTAATCTATCTCAACCAACTTCATTATTAGACTACCTAGAAGAATCTTGAAGGGTAGAGGAAATTTTTTTCTTTTCCAACAAATGAATATTTTATTTAACTTATAAATTTAAGTCTATCTGTCTATTAAATGGGGGAACTCCTTTCTTGGTAACCTGAAAGTTGCCATAGGGCTGTTGCAAGAAGTTACCAACCAAGGACTTAGCATAGTACCTAGTATACCTAACAAGAGGTAGACCTAGTAAGAGGTCAAACAAGGTAGTATACCTAGTAAGAGGTCAAACAAGGTAGCTGGAGTCATTATACCTTCAGCACTGTCTCCATTTTCTTGCTTCCTCTACTCCTTCTTCTCCTGCTAACTCCTTTTATACCCCAGCTTCGACTTCCAACCCTGGGAGGGCAAATGATGCCTGTTTTCACCTATCATTGACTGATTTGTTAGATGGGCTGCTGCCCCACAGAAAAATTCTTGGGATCTTAACTGGATTTGAAATTTAAAACCTCCTCGTATTCATGTGTAGTTTAGACATTGCTTGAATCTGGCTAGTTCAAAAAACATTTTTTTTTAAAAAGATGGATATATGTTTAAAAAGCTCACAAGTTCTCTTGGGCACCAAATGGCTCTTTGGAAAGAATCTTGTGACAAGTTAAGTGTAAATGAACCAGAAACATAGAGATTAAATTCCTCCTGAAATACTCCTGGGTGTGGAAATTAAGGAAAAAGCAATTGCAAGATGTCTTCCGTTTTGCAGACCTGCATTCAGCTGGCTTCCCTTAAGGATGCCTGCTGAGCTGTGGTGGAAAGAGCTGGCTGGCTCAGTCCAGCCTCCAGGGTACCCCCGGAGCCATGGGGTTACTTTCTCCCGGGTGGGGCAGCAGAGGTGATTTGCTGGGGGAAACTTTCATTCCAACTGCTCTTCCAGCAAAGCTTCCCTCTGGGGACCTCAGACTGGCACCTTTCACCATTGTTAAATTCACTTAAGATAAAAGCGACACCAGGCAAATGACAAGGGAAGAGCCATTAAGGGATGAGCGTAAGTAGTGACTGACAAGCAGGCTCTGCTAAACACTCAGCTGCCAGCCCAGCCTCTGCTGGAATCACTCCCGAATCCTGCCCCAGCCAGCGCTTGACAGACACAGGATGCAATCCAAGCCTGTGGGCCTCAGCCTTTGTTTCCTGGAGTCTCCCCAGCTAGGTCCCTCCACCCACACCCACCAGCCCTCTTACCCAGGGACAGCCCCGACAACCACGCTGAGAGGAGATGGTTGCTTGATAAAGGTGAGAGCCTGCCCTTTGCCTGCCCTCAGGTGGGTGCCTGCAGTTGGTGGGCCATATAGTGTGGACAGCAAATCCACTCCTATTCGAGCTAGAAGAGATGAAGGCTGAACTCAGCTGGCCATGAGAACACATACTCTCTTTTCTCCAATTGGTTTTTAGTCTTAGTTTAAAGTTATGTTGGCCATGTCAATCTTTTCCTAGGACTGTGTACAATGGTTCCACTGGAGCTCTACTAGGAGATGCTCACCACCCAGCATCCCAAGAGTCCTGTACCACTGCGTCTTATTGATTTACTTGATTAATAATTGTTATTAAGGTGATTTATTGGAAAATATTTGAAAAATACAACAAATCAAAAACCCACAGAGAAAAGAAAAATAGCAATCACTCGGAAAGTCCACGATTGTTAACATTGTTGCAAGATTTCTGGTCTTGACAAGGTGACTCTGGGAGTTTCTTCGCTCCTCTGTGCTTTCCTTTTCTTATCTGTAAAATGAAGACAAGTACAGAACCTACCTTATGGATTTGTGAGCATTCATAAGTTAAAAACATGACGCAGTCAGAAGAGGGCCCAAGGTGCTGTAAAGATTCATCAGAACAGTAACCATCGTTATCAGGCAATGATTTTCACTGACCTTGATTACAATTGCAGCTCCATTAGATCAGTGGTTCTCTACCTGAGGAGATTTGCCCCCAGAGGACATTTGACAATATCTGGAGACATTTTTACTCATAAATTAGGGGAGGAGTTTTTACTGGCATCCCATGGGTAGAGGTCAGGGATGCCACCAAACATCCTGCAATGCACAAGACGGCCTCTACGACAGAGTGATCTGACCTCAAATGTCAGTAGTGCTGAAATTGAGAAACTTTGATCAGATGAAGGCATGTTGTGACAGATCCCAGCCCCTACTTGTTCACCTTGAACTTCAACTCTCCTTCAGGGCATGTCATAGTCTTTTCCAGGGGTCCTGGGTGATGGTGTCTTACATATGCTTAGAGACACACCTCTCCCCTGCTCCAGCCTCCTTTGCATGTGTGCCACTGCCCTCCGTGACATGGATGCACACAGCTATCCTCTGCAGAGGTCACCCTGAGCTGAGTCAGAGGCTGGGGACAGGGTAGGCCAGTGGCCTTCTCCCAAATCTCTGAAGTCTTGTTACTTAGATCCTGAAGTAGCCTCATGGATGCCCAGAGGAACGCAAGTTTTACCAGCACAGCCTTTAGCTTCTTTTCCTCACTTCTCTTTCAGTTGAGTCTCAAAACCAGACTCTCCGCATGGGTTTTGGAGCAGAGTCCATGTCACCAAAATCAATCCTCATCTCCTTTTCCCTCTTTCTATTTGGATATCACCATCCCCCAAACGTTTTTCCCCTCTTTTAGCCTAAAAGGTAAAGATCTCATATATATCAGAGGAGTCTTATCAGCTCGTGTAAACAGACTCTCAGTGGCAGCAAGCCAAGGGTGTACATATCTCAGCAATACTTACTAGTACGCACAAACTTACAAATACATAACTTTTTAAATAAAAGTTATGATTTTACCATTTACTTGATCTGTACTATTGAAAACGATAAAATAGTGCTGCACTGAATAGCATTATAAAGCAGCTTTGTACTCTTGTCCACTGATTTTTCTTAGGATAAGCTTCTGGAATATAACTTAAAGGTTGAGAAAGAAAGGATTTAGGAACTTTGTCTTAGGCAACAACATTTGCTCATAAGTACATCAGAATAGTAATCCAATACCCAACATGCCTGGGATAGTGAAATACTTAGTCACTGGAAAGTTCTAGTTAGTGGAGAATTTCTACCCACTAATATCATATGTGGAGAGAGTATTTCTAAATAATATACTTAACACTAAATGACACAGAACAAAATTCCATCTTCCCTTAATAATTCAAAAGGCACTCATATTGCTTCAAAGTCATTAGTATAACCTCATTTTTCACTGTAGAGTGAAATTTCAGATGATATGTGTAGACGTTCTTTGTAAGTGGCAAAAAACACACAAAGAAATATAGGGTTTATAATTTCAATTTTTAAATGGGGGAAAAACTATTGACCAGATTTATCAAGAAATGACATATCTTGGAAATTTTTATTTTGGATAAGTTTCTGACATCAATTTGTCTATAGGTCATTTACCCTTTTCTCATAGAATCAAAATAAAGAATATGTAAAAATTCCTTTTGTTTCAGGTTTTGCATTATATTCCATATGGGTATATTTTACTATATTCTTGATATCTCAAGACACTGTTCAGTCATAAATTCTTTCCCGTCTGCTCCCAATGATAAAAATAGGATGAAAAACAGTACTTTTTCTAGCTGTGTCTTCACCAAGTGAGGAATCTAAGGTAAGCCCAATACTACCCTTATCTATCTCTTGTAGCCATGACCTTGGGCAAGTCAATTATCCTTTCTGGAACATGTTTTCTTCATAGATAATGAAAAGGCAATGATTTCTAAGACCCTAAAACTTCTGTGATTTTATGGTTTACCTTGTTCCTTCTGAAGGATTTGAAACTCTGTTGTATAATTTTCTTGAAAAAAATCTTGAGCTAAATAAAAACAATTTTCTTAGGAAACAGGATGTTGAGTGGGATTTTCCTAGCATCTTGGAATGTTTGGCCAAATCCCCAAAGTTGAGAACAATGGATGAGAAGTAATTTCTCATTTTAAAGAGAGGAACTAAAAACATATTACCAAAATGTACTCAAAAGAAGCAGGGCGGGATGCCTGCGGGGCTCAGCGGTTGAGCCTCTGCCTTTGGCTCAGAGCGTGATCCTGGAGTCCCGGGATCTAGTCCCACATCGGGCTTCCTGCATGGAGCCTGCTTCTCTCTCTCTCTCTCTCAAATAAATAAATTCTTAAAAAAAAAAAAAAAAAAAAAGCAGGACCTGTCCATCAGCCCCATTAATGCCCAGTAGTGAATACAAGTCCAGAAATTCAAATGAATAATTTGAGAGATTTCACTGAAAGAAGATTATTAGACTGGCAGGGAAGACTGTGATACCTTTTTTTCTCCACTTACTTTCCTTTTCAAGGGTGCCTTCCTCCAAATCAAGTGAGAGGGATCCAACAGAAATACTTACAGAGGTTGAGAGTACATGTGAGAAACAGAGAAGGGTCTCTCACTGCCCCCCACTGGATATTTAGGAAGTGTAGACTCTGGGCTCCAGGGCTGAAGAGGGATATGGGGTGAAAGAGTCCTTCTTTGGGATTGTATGTGAAACTCAGGACTGATGCGTGCTTCTCCCTCTAGAATTCAGATGGCTGGAGACCAGCTGTGGCCATGCACAATGGTAGGGTGAGGAAAGAGACAACACTGAGGAGCTATAGACATTAGCACCCTTTGGACTGGCAAGAATGAATGAGTTTCCTAGAGCCAACTGGATCCTGTGGGAAGTCGCTGGGCTTCAGTTTCCTTTCAAGAGGGTGCCCTTTTGGGGTGAAGTTTTTCAGCAGTAAGAGGCATGGGGTGAACAATCTGACAGCCAAGATTAGCTGAGAGAAGATTACAGTAGCACCAGTGACATAAAAGTCTCCCCCTCTTCATCTGCTTGCCCTTCCCCCTCTTTGGACCCCAGGATATGCAGAAGGCAAAAAGGGGAAGTGGCGGGCAGAGAACAAAAGAACACATCACACCTTTCCCCCAACTGCAGGTGCTTGATGAGCAAGGCACCAGTTAAAGAGAGGAAAGAAGTTATGGACCAAATCTGATATTAAAATCTGACCAAATCCGATATTAAAATTTTAATATTAGACTAGATTGGACTTTTTAATACTTTAAGGGGAGCAATCATTAGTGAAATGACCCTACTTACAGCGGAAAGTAAACAAATACTCCAGAATCTGCCTAAGATTCTTCCAAGGGATGGGAAAAGGAGGTATAACTAAGCAAATGTCATGAATGGTGGATTCCAGCTGAGTCAACATGAAAATAACATCAGTATGTCTGGGAATAACTATGTGTTCAAGGACCACTATTTTTGTTTGTGTGTTTTTATAGCTGAGAAAACCAAGACATGGACAATGATCCTTTACCCAAGACTCCGCTTCACCTATCCTGACAGCGTGTGGTTGTTTTTTCAAAAAACATTTTTCTTTTCTATGACATTTTTCTTTTCTATGGCATTTTTTATTTTCACAACCACAATATTACTCTAAAGCAATAATTCTATAGTAACAGCAAAAATCAGTAAATGTCATTTCTTCATTAGATATATAGAGGAAGGTTTAAGACAAGGTAGTCAAAAAAATCTGTCTATAATAAAATAATGTTATATTTTAACCATGGAATTGTTACTTTCAGTGACTTCCTTCTTTATATATATGAGATTTAGCAAGCAAACAATGAATGTTTTTTATTTAGTTATACCTATATAAGCTGCACATAAAGAAATCTATATTTTTTAGAGAAATTACTATATAAAATTGAGTTCATAGAAAGTTTATGGCCTTTGAATATAGACAGACTTGAGTCAAATTCCTGGGTCTACTACTTACTAACTACGTAACCTAAGGAAAACCATTTGATCTATTTGGACTTCCACTTACTCAACTGTAAAGGGGACTGCTAATATTTATTTCATTGAAAAATGACAATTAAATGAAATCACATATACCATGCGTTAACTCAAAGGACAGAGACAATAAATTTGTTTCCTGTTCTTCCTCTGCTCCTTGGTTTTAAAACACAAATTTGCCTGATTTTATTTATTCTAATTTAAGTTATTTATTTACTTACTTATTCTTATGTATATATGTATTATTCATGTATATATGTACACACATATTCTACTTAAATACATTTTTAATAATTACAAAGGTAATCTGTAATCTTTGTTGCAAGTCAAAGAGAAGCATAATAAAATGCTTAATGATCTCTCCACCCCCAATCCCACCCTCTTTAAATACCTAATGTTAGTAGTTTTGGGGCTGCTCTTTCATGCCCTTCTCTTTGCTCACACAAACATCCTTTACACATCACTCTGAAAATTGCTTTTATTCCCCATAAAAATATATACTTGGGATACATCTTAGGTTAATACATGTAACTCATGTTTATTCTTTGTAGTAGCTATATAATATCCCATAGCCTGATGACTCTATTTCAACTTCTTTTCATTGATATTTTGTTGCTTCCAACTTTCGAAACCATAATGCTGCCATGATGGTTACCCCATATATGGAGATAATGCCCTTTGATGTTACAGTGCCCATTATCCCCCTTGAGGGACTGCTGAGGTGAAAAACGTGTACATTTTTTAGGAGTATATACATTTTTTAAAATATTTTATTTATTAATGAGAGACACACCACAGAGAGGCAGAGACATAGGCAGAGAGAGAAGCAGGTTCCATGCAGAAAGCCCGATGTGGGACTCGATCCTGGGACTCCAGGATCACATCTTGGGCCAAAGGCAGAGCTCAACTGCTGAGCCACCCAGGCTTCTCGTATATACATTTTTTGAGAGGGAAAGTGCACACGTGTGTGTGCATGAGTGGGGCAGGGGAGGAGCAGAGGGAAAGAGAGAATCTTAAGCAGGCTCCACACCCAGTGCAGAGCCCATGTGGAGCTTGATCTCATGACACTGGGATCCTGACCTGAGCCAAAATTGAATTGGACACTTAACTGACTGAACCACTTCAGAAGTATATTTTGGTGTTAATAGATATTGACTTATATTGTAAATGTATTGGATAAGTTCATTATATAAAAACAAAACAAAACCAACAAATGACTCAAACAAAATTCAGGGAATTCTATAAAGCAAAGGGAACTTTTTATGTACTAAGCCTTTAATTTACTTGTTTGGTAAATTCAAAATGTCAGAGATTGCTTTTTCTTTGAGAGGGAAAAAGAAAACTTTCCATGCCAGAATGGATGTGGTGAAGGGCTCAAGGGAAGTTTAATAATGCATTGTCAATTTAGTGTCCAAGGCAGGGCTCTGGTCCTCTGAATCATTTCATTCCCTCTGGCCATCAGCTTTTGTGAGTGGGATGTGAGCTACTTGCTGCATTGGAAACTGCTTCTGATGTCACCATGCTAGCTTTTCCCATTTAGAACAAATCCAATCTCTGGGTCACTAGAAAGTCACATGTCACATGTCATAGACTGTCAGCTTTTGTCTTCCATCACTCCTTATTACTTAAGGGTGTTGGCTGAGATCCCAACATCTTTATCTCTTAGGGGGTGAAAGCCTGGGCAGCTTCTGTACCTCTCTCTCTTCTTTCTTCCCCATATGCCTCCACTTGGTCATGGGCTTTTAGGACATTCTTGCTCAAAATTTCCTGACCCTTTGGAAATCTGGATTCCAATATTAATAACCTTAATACTACTGGGATTAGTATGAAAAAAAACCCTTATCTCTATTTGCATCCAGCTCTGGGTGGAATATAATATGGGCTCAGCCATGAAAGTTGGGCCTTCACATTTAAAAGAAACCGTTGTCCTCTCTGACTTTGTGCAAGCATGAGGATCTAACATCTAGGAAGTGATTTCTTCCTAGTTTTCCTCCTTTAGAATACTAATAATTTCAGTTATATTATAATAATTATAATTACCATATTTTATATTGTATTATATTATTATGTAATAATTATACTATTATCATTTTATGAATGCTTCCTATGTACCAATTTCTTTGTGAAGCAGTTCTTACACATTAATCCATATAACAACCATTTTGGATGAGGAAAATCATATTCAAGAATATAAAGTGACTTTTGAAATTTACCACAATTCTAGAGTTGAATTTGAACTTAGAACCAACTTCTTGGATCCCTGGGTGGCTCAATGGTTGAGCACCTGCCTTTGGCCTAGGGCCTGATCCTAGAGACCTGGAATTGAGTCCCACATCGGGCTCCCTGCATGGAGTCTGCCTCTGCCTGTGTCTCTGCCTCTCTCTCTCTCTCCCTCTCTCTCTGGGTCTCTCATAAATAAATTAAATTAAAAAAAAAAAAAGAGCCAACTTCCTCTGAAACCCATGTTCTAATCCAACTGCCACATTATGGTTTTAGAAGTCCTGAATAGAGCTAATGTAGGTAGAACAAAGTGGCAGTAGATTTCCCAATTACCCTGGCCAGGAGCATCATGAAGAGAAGTTTCCTTTAAGTGCATAACTGGGCAAAAGTGTTACATGTTGAGGGCTATAATGTAGTCAACATTTATTACATAAATTTTATTGTCGAAAAATCAATTTCAAAATCATTAAAAAGATCCAAATATTTTTATGATAAAACAGTGATGACTTTGTTTCTCTGATTACTTGCAAGGAGCCTCAGTGTCATAGGCTCTTGGGATCAGAGATATTTAGAAACTCAAAAGTAGAAGAGACTTGAGAGATCCTTTTTATCCTTCTACTTGATTCTTAATTTTTGCATTACATGTCCTTGAAGTATGTCATGGATCATCTATTTGGGACACACTAGCAATGATGGTCTCATTTTAACATGACAGAGAAGAACCAGACAAGTAAATAGACAACTACAATCAAATTTGATGAATGTTCTAAAAGATCTGTGTACAAGTTACTAAGGAGTGTGGACAAAGTACCTGGCTTGGAGGGAAGGCAATTCAAAAAAAGATTTCTGAGTGAATATGACAGAGTGTTGACTCTTAAATGAAAGAAGCAACTCTGGCAAACAGGAGTGATAGTAGGGGAGCAAATAGAGATAGCTCAGATAGCTGGAAGCAAGCAAAAGCATCAAATATTTGCCATGCACGGGATTCATGCTACAGGTACCTCAGTGTGGCTGGAGCGTGGACTGTGGTTGGAGAAGTGGTAACAGATAAGGCAAATCCCAGACTGGAAAAGTGTATCTCATGTTAATAAGTTTGGAGTTTATTCCCAAGAGGAGAGGGAGTCATTGAAGGTTTTTGAGGGAGAACCAAGATCAACGCTGCATTTTCAAATGAGCCCTTGAGGGTGCCATTGTAGGCTGTTGGCTCAATTCTTCTATTGAGCATAGGATCTGGAGGAGGAAGTTAAGGCAGAGTTGGACAAAGGGGCGATGACAGGAGACAGCAGTAGATTCCATTCTATTTAGTGCCTAGAGTTGAAAGGATTTGGCGATAACATGGGTGTGGTAGAGAATGGGAGAAGTAGAGAACGATGCCCAGTTTCTAGCTTGGGTAGCTCGGATGTAAGGCCAAAGAACCTAGGTCAAAGCACATCCAGTTCTAGCCTGGTCATTGGCAAGCCCTCAGTATAAAGCAATTCTTCTGGTATTTATCTGACAACTACTGTTCTTTAACATTCTTTGCATTGGTCTTCATCTGACTTCCATTGTCACAAAGCAATGGCCATTACTTTGTAGATGCACTAAGTTGCAAGTAAATAGTGACTCCTACTTGAGAAACTGCTCAATAAATCAGATTTTGTTATCTATCTCTGTATATACTTATATATTTATGTGTTATTTGTATTTATTAAGATATATTTATATGTATATTTCTTTGAACTTCTAGGAAAACAAGAATTAAATAATTCCAAGGGCTCATTCCCATAATTATGCTTAACATCTGAAAAACAAGGTTACCTTCTGAGTTTTCATAAGGAATAAGTAAATAAAAGTTCAGCCAGCATAGACACTGAAAGGCAATGGATAAATCATGGAAGGAGTCATCGAGTCCCATCTTTCCCTTTACCCACTGGCCTTTTCATGGCCAGGTGTTATACGTATTGCCATTTATTCCACTGTAATGACTAGCAAGCAGACTGCAACTCTGTTCTGATACCAAGCTCCCTGTTTCACAAAAGCCCTTGGGATAAGAGAATCAAATATAGAATTTGCTGAAGGGCACAAATATCAGCAGTATTCAGCTACCCAAATCCAAGCTAATGACATTCGTCTAAATCTGGGATGTCAAAGATGCCTTTCACCCTCGATGACAATTGTTACTGCTTTTTTCTTTTTCCATCCAGACTTTTTTTCAAAGGGAGGATATCCTTTGACTTGGTCAGGTACTAAACTTCACTCGAGGAAGATTCATGAAGAATGAAGTGGTTTTGTATAGTGACACAGTTTATGAAAGTTTTACCAATTCCTTGCTGGGCCAACATGCCTCTCACTTAAGAAATCATAGGACCTCTAGCTGTACAGTCTTTTCTTTCTCCCTAACAGATCTTTATGATACAGCAAAGTCACAACCATGTCTCATTTTAATGAGTAAGGGCAGGTATTTCTCATTCTTCTATTGAGCCAGTGTCATTTCCCCCCCAAATATATGAGAAAACATTATGTTTATTAAATGCAACCCCATTAAATTAAAAACTGCTGTAAAATGTCACCCAAGGACGTCGATGTAAAGATGATGGAGTAATAATATTTTTGTTTAGCTCCTCTCCCTTGAAATCTACTAATCCATTGAAATTAACTTTTAAAAAATAAAAGAATAAAAAGGAGAGTAAGCTTTCTCTTTAATGAAATAAGAGTACTTCACGGACTCCGACCACAAAGTATAAAGCACATCCACCTAATAATGTTAAGTCTGGGATAAGTTGTTGGGACACAGGGAAGCCAGATACATGACTTCTTAGAACATGAGTAATTCACAGATGTCCCCAAGCCCCCTTGCCAAGGGAGTCTCCCTGTGGACTTTGGGTGAGGGAGTCATGAGCGAATTGCCAGATTGCAACATGAAATGTCTGTGAGTTAACCAAGAATCCTCTCCCTTTTTCTTCTGGAGAACCAAGTGCTTTACAGATTTATACACACTCCTATGCTAGAGATCCTAACCTTTCGTATGCTTTATAGATTGAACCTTCTAGAACCTTCAGTTTATTTAAATTTTGCATATCATTTAACCAGTTTTGATGTTGCTTTTATTGGGAGCAGGGAGAGAGCAAGGAGCTTTCTCCGTAGCCAGACACACTCTTTTCCTACCTTCCGTGCTGTGTTTAGAAAATCTTATCCATCTTGATATTTTTACCAAAAGGTTACTTCACCTGACATTTATTTTGAAAATTTTCTTTCCCAACAAATTAACTATTTAGCCCAACCAGTGAATAAACCAGCCCTTCCACTGCCACCTTTATCCTATATTAACGTATATACGCTCGGGTCTGTCTTTGAACTTTTGAACTTCATTTTGTAGCTCTTTAAAATGGTGGTGC
The DNA here is from genome assembly GCF_048164855.1 of Canis lupus baileyi. Classification (NCBI taxonomy): domain Eukaryota; kingdom Metazoa; phylum Chordata; class Mammalia; order Carnivora; family Canidae; genus Canis; species Canis lupus. Next base: position 5,614,668 of record NC_132875.1, on the reverse strand, counting down.
AAGACTAGGGACTGTTAATGAATAATTGTTGAGTCTGGCGGATGTTGAAGATGGTATTAGGATTGGGTAAAAAGTAATTAAGGTGGACACTGGAGGGTTTAGGAGTGTCTGAAATGGACCTTACTCTAACAAAATTAAAAGGAGTTAAAAATAAAAAAATTGATTGCTGATGAAGCTGGATGATGAACAATGTTGTACTCTGTTCCTGCGGGCATATTTGGAAATGCTCATAATAAAATTTAAAAAAAAAAAAAAGAAGAAAAGATAAGTTTTCCCCCTAATGGCAACCACCTTGGATTCGCTGGGCTCTCCAATAACTGAAGACCTGCTCTTCAACTTCCATCTGTGCTATAACTTCTCATCTACTTTGCCTTATTTCTCAGCTACGGTAGCCAGGAACCCCCTGGTTTCATCTTTCTTCTTCTGGCCTCTTGGCAAACTACTGCTGAGGCCCACCACTCATTGGCTTGGACCGGCAAGTGTGAGGTTGGCTGCTGCCTCACGGGCTGTCCCTCAAAGAGAAAAAAAGGATAAATTTCTCGAAGTCCTTCCGTACCTTCCTGCAATTGCCCCCCCTCCCCGCCCCCGCCCCACTTCACTGTCAGACACAGATATAAAGGCGTCCTTTCAATCAAATATTCTTTATTGCTTTTCTACACTTATTTGGAGGAAGCAAGAAATGGATTTTCTGTGAATCATTATTTTATGTCCTCTTGTGTATAAATGTATTCCATGCTTTGGTTATCCTCCCGCCCTCTCCTTCATGTTTCCCAAGACAAAAGTGCACCCTTGTAAGAGTTTTGATGAGTCTGTAGGATTGACTAAGGAAATTCCTAGGGCAGAACATTTCACTAGAAACATCTCCAAGTGGAACACATTGCTTCTCCCAAGTGTTGCCTCCAGACCACCAACCACCATGTCTCCTCTTTCTTTCTTCCTTTGGGTACCCTCCTATTACCCTAATTTTACAGATAGCAAATAAGGAAACAGAAGAAAAGGGTAAGTCTCATGTGGCAGTAAGTAAGAGCCCTCTCATAATAACACCGTGATCCTTTACTTCTCTGGGCCTTTTGCAAACTGCTTTGCATGCATTTTCCTTTAATCCCTAAAATACTCCTATGCAATATATAGTATTACATCACCATTTTACAGAGGTAGAAACTGAGGACCAGGGACATTAAATAAAATTGCCCAAGGCCATGCAACTACTCAGTGTCGATGCAGAGATTCAAACTCCGGTCTGTCAGAATGTAAAGCCCACGCTGTTGAATGCCACCTAACACTGCTTCACAGATCCTCATGCATTCAGGACTCACATCAATATTAAACACTCTTTGTCCCCTGCTAGACCTCTCCCTTGCTGCTGGGTGAGTGACCGTGCTGTTAGTCACCATTGTGGAAAGAAACCTTTGTGACAGTTAGTGGTCTCTGCGCATGTAGGAGACTCAAAATAAAGCAAAAATAGCCTATTTGCATAAGTACAATCTGCTCAAATGTCAGCAAGCACAAGCTAGCAACAAATTTGAAGACAAGGAAAAGGAGGGTAAGGCATCACTACTTGCGGCCCACCCATCCTCGTCCCTGCGGCCTCCGTCCTGGACCCTGGGACCTGCCAGGGAGTACATCCCGTCAGATGAGCCCCGACCAGACAAACATTGTCATTTGACTGCAGCAGACCGTTCTGATCCAAACCAGCTCCCGGTGACACCCCATCATGAGTGGAATTTGGTTTGACACGCACCTGGCTGTGAAAGCCCCGTTCTTGCCCCCACCCCTGCCTCACTTGACCCCTGTAGCCTCATATGTCAGAATGTGACATCCCAGGTGTCAGCTGTTACAGCAAGTGCACAGAGCAGGAGATAGATGGGCCGTGACAGCAGAGGCCAGCGTGCCCGGCCCAGACCTGGCACCGGGACCCGCCTCCTGCCTGGGTGGGGGCAGTGGGGCTCCCCAGCTGAAAGTCAGGGAGGCTGGAGCTGCAAAGCCCCCTCCACTGGGTGCCATGGGGTCCAGAATGCCACTGCTAGAATTTTCCCTGTGCTTATGCACTATCTTCTTCTCATAAACTCCAACTCATTCAGTGTGAATTTGGGCATCAGCTAGCATTTTCCCTGGCTGGAAGAACCCGGGGTGGAAGCGTGTAGACACGAGGGCACAGAAGACAGGACAATTCACAGCTTTGCCTATGACTGCCCCTCAAGACAAAGCAGGAGGAGAACGTGTGTGAGCAGAGACAGAAGCGAACACTGACTGAGCATTTAGTCCCGAGTTAGGAGCTTTGCCTGAATTATGTGATTCTATCGTCACAACGACATTACGGGGAGCTTAAAAAAGAACCCACTCAAGGCCGCACATTCATTAGGTGGGAGCCCTGGAACCCTGCCTGGTGCCCAGCACAGCATGCCTTCATGATTATTACTTTCCGTTATTTCTCTTCTCCCGAGGCACAGAGAACAGCAACAGATGCACAAGATAAGTTCTCGGGACTTTGCCCTCTCTCCTGTCCAGCACCCCAGACCCGGGAAGGAGCCATCAAATATAGACTCGAGTCAGCCCATCCACTTACCAAGCCCCCAAGGTCCTGGGACAGCTGAGGGCTCCCATTCCTTGCAGACCTCCTGTGGCCACCCCCTGGGCCTGCACAGGGTCCTCACAAGGAGCCAGGCAGGAGCTTTCAGGGCCACAAGGGCAGGGTCCCACCCCCAGGGTGCCGAGGCTGATGCTGGGCGTAGGGTGATGATGGCTGCCCGACAAGATGAGGATGCTTACAGGGACCTCCTGCTCATCTTTGCCAACACTGCTGGCAGACTATAAGTGGCATCATTTCGCGCTGTTTCTAGCCTGAGGATTTTTGATTTTTTAAAACACTGAAGCCTGTGTCATATAATTGCCAGTATTTTAGTTTGCCAAGGACTTCTATAAACCACCCCCCAATTATTACCACTATAATTTCATAAAGAAGAGACCTTTGTGAAAAATGTAGGAAAGACATCATCTCATCATAAAAGACAGGCTTTTCCAAGAAAGGAAGTTGGTGAGCTATGTTGGCATATGTCTAGTTTTCATGTTTTGTTACAGATGTATGAAAATGCTCCCAACTGCATGATCCTTAGACTGATGTGTAAGCACCTCTAATTAAGGTGGGACACCCCTGGAACAACCCAAGTCAAGGGTGACTGGGCCAACCTTTGACCTCATTACTGACCATCTATGTGGTCCTGCAAATGGCACCATCTCCCTGGTACTTAGTGTTCTGCTCCATGGGATGGCGCAACAGCTCCCATCTTAGGGGCCACTGGGATGATTCAATGAATAATGGGGATTCATCTGGTAAGTAGGGAATTAGAGAAAATGAGCTTTGAGATCCCTTCTGACTCCCCAAACTCCAGGAAAGCAGTCCAGGCCTCTTCCAGAAAATGAATGCCCAGAGAGAAAGTACATTAACAGAGAAAGAAAATGACCCTCAAAATGAAAGTATTCCATAAATCCTGGGGAAGATCAGATTTGGGGGGAATCCTGGCAAATTCTCAGCCCCAGTTTCACCCACGGTCTTCTTCCTGGTCTTATTCACACATAAATGAGAACAACAAACACATTTGCGTTGTGCTTTGGCAGAGGTGGGGTCACAGAGGCAGCCATGGCAGGTGGACCACCTCAGGAAGCTGGTCAAGGTCAGGAGATAAAATACAAGGATGTGAAAAATTAAATAACAGAAGAATTCAATCCAAACCATTTCAGGGCCCCTAAATCCTATTCCATCTCACTTCCAGGCTGTGACGCTCTCAAGAACATCAGACCTCAAGCTAATGCGTGAGAAGAAGGTGGGCACGGTGCACACGTTGTGTGCCATGCTCATGCCTGTGAGTGGGAAAGAGGAGGCAGTGGGATGTCCTTGTTTCTCTCTCTACTGTCTCTCCATCTTTACCACCTTCAGGCCCCACCTACTAACATGCAAGCGGCCCCGCACTCTTCCAGTTGTCAAGGGGGAAGTAGCTCTCCTTACATGTGGGGAGATTTACATGTCAGATGAATGAGGCCAGACACAGCTTAGGCAGGAGACCCATTTTCCAAAGCTCAAAGAATGATTTAAAAGCACTGCAGGCTCATTGCACCAAGTACCAGGCTGGATGCAGGTGTGTTGGTGGCACCTGCCTTTGCCTAACTGCCGGACTTCATCCTGTCTCCAGGCCCCATCGTCACAAAACCTGGCCCAAGTCCAGCCTCATTTATACAGAGTGCATTTAGAGATAGTCCTACCAGCCTCAAGAGGTTCTGGAAGGCTGACCATCACGTGTAAAAGGCACTGTGTGTGTGTGTGTGTGTGTGTTCATATAATCCATCCAGGAAGAGTGAGGGCAATCTGGTTGCAGCTTACAGAAGAACCCCAAGTATCAGCATGTTACTCGATGATGTTGTAAAGGTCATCTTCCAAAACCAAAGTTCAATGGAAGATTAGTATGCCCATGGGAAGTGGCGTTATAAGCTCTCACTAGGAAGAGAAGACTGAGCCAAGCACACTCCACGGCCACACCACTAACTTCCCCCAAACCCTTCACCAGCCCAAGGAAGCTGCATCCAACCCTACAGATATCAGTGCTTGGAAATACGGGTTAAGCATCCCAGGGATGCCTGAGCCAGTGGAAATGGGAGAGGGCAGCAGTGGAGGCTTGAAACAGATAAGAGACCTGGACAATGTTTCGTAGCTGCCAACATCAGCTTTCCCATCTGTTCTTTTAAGGTGAAGGTTGAGGCACATTTAAGGGGGGGCGGATGCAGGAGGCAGGTTTCTCAGCTCTTGCCTTACTCGGGGTTTCTCCATTTTTTTTTATTATTTGCACATGTGAACCAGAAGCTTTCAAACAAATTCAGCAATTTTTATTGCCCTTTTTGGAACAACAGAGATAGTTTCTGTGTGAGCCATCATAATTAAAATGTCATCCAAAGGGTCATCCGTACAACAATAGAATAGAATAATAAAAAGGATGAACTAGTTCAAATGGTATACAACCCATGGTCCCCTCCTCCATCTTGAGCTCCCACCTATTTTCCCTAAGAAGAACTAACTTTTGAAATACCGCAGGCCTCAACAGGAAAACTGCTGAACATGTAAGAGAGGAATTTAATAGGGTCTGCTCGGTGCAGGATCACCTCTCCTACTAGAGAACACCTAAAATTGGAAAGAATGACAGGTCATGTGAAAAGAGAAGGGGAAGGCCAATGGGGTGAGCATCCTGGGACAGAAAAAATCCTCCACCAGAGCGGGGAGGACTCTACCAGGAGGTGCCAGGGCTGAATTGCAGCAGAAAATCCCACTCCCCTGGGGTGGATGTGGAGGACCGGGCTAGAAGTGGCTTTGGGAAGGTTTGTCATAAGCCGGAAAAGAATGTGTCATACACACGTTGAGCTGGGCCTCATCTGTCAGGCATTGCCTAGAGCACTGTAGTAGTCAGGGTTCTCCAGGGAAACAGAACCGATAGAACCACACACACATGCGTGTGTGCACACCTGTGTATATGTATGTGTGCGTGTACATGCATATGCATGTGTATATGTACATGTGCACCATGTGTGAAAGTGTGGTGACCAGAACCACCAACCGCCAAACCTATTCTTCCCCAATCCAACTGATAACAGCAACACTCTCTGACCAGGATCAGTTACCCCTGACTGCTTTCCTTACCTGCTGGTCTTTCCTCACAAAAGGCCCAATGTGCCTAGACAGCAGCTGCAACTTCTAGCCCAATGGCACTTGTCTCATCTTCTGGGAGAAGTATTTCTCCTTTGTGAACCAGACTTCCAAACTCACAGAGACCAGAAGTATGGGAAAGGAGCACACAACTGCCCCCCACCCCCCTCCACTGCCCGCCACGTAGGTCACTGGGAGTCATGGAAGTACGATCCCTTTGACTTCTACCCTTTGGTCTCAGATTCATGCATTCTACATCCCAGGGATCCAGCACCATATCATGACCATTGATTTAGGATGTACAGTGTGTTCTGGAAAAAGGAGCTCCATCATTGCAAGGTATCATCTCCAAATTGGTGCTTTCTTCAGAAATCCATTTTATCCTCTCTCTCCTGCTAGTTGCATCTGGATGATGTTGAATATCATAGGGAAAGCAGACCCCAGGATCCTGTGCTTACTGCCACCCCTCCTTTGCTATGAAGTAGGTTTCTTGGTCCAATGCAATATTATGTGGAATCCTGTGCTAGTAGATTTTAGAAGCTCTCAAAGAGTGGTACTAGCTAAGGCCTTGAAGGCAGGAAAGACAAACCCAAATGTGGGATATCTGTAGGTTCCAGTCAAGCTGCATTTTTGCCTTTTATGGAGTAGAAGGGATTCCAGGTTGTTAAGTTGCTATCAAGTGGTTGATTTGTCTCCTTGGGATGGTGCCATTTGAGGGGAGGTTGGAGAGTTCAGTTTGGTCGATGTTGCTACATAGACATTTGACAATGGCAGTATCTAGATTAGGCTTGGTGGATGGAAGTCCATGCATGTTCCCTGCTGCCGTGAGCATTCCATTTATGGGCCCATTGTGCTAACACTGGAGTGGCCAATGATATAAACAGGCTGATATCAACTTGAGAAGTCATTCTGTCTAATTGGCTGTTGAGTGCTTCTTCTGTGATGAATCTCCTCTGATAATCATTGAAGAAGGGATGGTTCCACACCCATGAGTCCATTCATATATGTCTTCCCAGGATCTCCTTATTTCTGATCTTAAATCTCGCTTCTTCCAGGCCCCCAAACACTAGCCATGCCCTTCACCATGCCCATGAGTCTCTATGTATCTTTACTTCAGTCCACTTCTTTTACCACACAAAGTAGAGGAAGAGAAGGTTCAGAAACTTGTAGCAGGTCTTCCTCATTACAATAGCTCTTACCTCACAGACCAAGGAACTGTGTGAGGTTTCTATCAACTATCAAGTTTAGGCATTGTAATCATTTATTTAGGGACTGAGGAAATTACCAAGGTTGGGTTCATGGACCTAGAGAATGCAGTAAGGACCAGACCTAGGACTTGTACTCTAACAACACATCCATGATATTTATCTCAGTTCCAGACATCAATGTCGGCTTGAGGCCTAAGAGCCTTCAAATGCTTCAGTAGTCTTCCTCCCCCAGCGTATGCTTATCTGAAGAGAGCCAAGGACCTTTGGGGGAAGAACTTGGAAAATCATTACCATATATACATACTATGATATTTGAGAAGTTTTTTCCACCTGGAGCCTCAGCCATTCCTACTGTCAGTGGGTCCTGGGTCTGAAAAATGACTCATGTCTGGAAGCTGGGTAAGAGATTTTGACTTGTAGTTGAGGTGGCTGTGCTCAGCCTCCTGATCATGGATCCTTGGTTTCTTCAATTGTACAGATCCAGCGACATTTTTATTGGCTACTTCTCCATCTTGCCCCTAGAGATGCCATGTTTTACCAACCATCTCCATGGCGCTCTAAGTGCATAATCTCCCTCGCTGGATTCCAAGTTGTCTTTCATTACAATAATTATACCCAGGGTCATTGAGATGTGGCTATCCAGCTTCTAGGAGACCTCTATGCATGAGCAGTTCATTACCTCCTGAGACAGCTTTTATCATCATTAGACAACCAGTTTTAGAGACCATTTCTTATGTAGCAGAAATATGCTTCCTGGAATTTCTATCCCTGTGACCACACCTTTAGTTATTTGAAAGAGCTACTAGGCAAAGCCTCCTTTTTAAAATTTCCCCCACAATGGATAATTACTCTTGCTTCTAGATTGATCTAAACAAAGTCAGGCTTTCACATTACCAAAAGGATCAGAATGTTCATCCCAGATTATCTGGAGGGGAAGAGAACACCGAGGCATGGCAAAGTAATAATGAAATTGTAATGGAAACAGACAGGTACTGTGTGTAGAGTATTTGCTAGTGCTGGACTCTGTGCAAAGCACATCACTCATATTATCCTCACAACAACCAGTCATTTATGCAACAAATATTTATTAAGCACCTAAATCATTCTAGAAACTGGAGATACAGCAGTAAAGAATACAAAACACCCTGCCCTTATAGAGCTTACATTCTAGAGGTGAGAAACAAGCAATAAATAAGATTCTTAAGTGCTATATATAGTGTGTTAGGTGTCAGGTGTTAAGGAGAATAATAAAATGAGGAAAGAAGACAGGAAATGCCAGGTGGTTTGCAAGTGTAGATGTCATGTCCAAGGAAAGTTTCACTAAAAAAGTAAGCTGAGTGAAGCCCTGAAGGAGGTAAAAGGGTGACCTCTGTGAATAACTGAATAACAGAAGACCATTCCAAAGAGGAGCAATAAAGGCAAAGACCTTGAGGTAGGTATTATTACGTTCATTGTACAGATGGTTAAATGACTTGCCCAACAGAACACCTCTTGAAGATAGGGCCAGGATTCAAACTCAAGTCTACTTGACTTCGAAGCTAGTATACCATACACCTGCCCAGTGATGGAGTGGGAGCAACCTTGGAGAATCCAGAAACGCTCTCTGTTACAGATGATGACACAAAAGCCTACAAGAGGGAAGCAACATGCTCAGGTGAACACATGCAGGTGGTGGCTGAGCTGTGACCAGAGTGCTGTCATTTCCACTCCACCACCCCGGCCTCCAGAATCCAGATATTTACTCTCGGGCCAGAAATCTCTCCCAAACCAATTAATGGACTTGGTAAACTTCATCAGTGTATTTTACTGAGGGGCATTTTAAAAGCATCTTGTCCTGACCCATCTACCCAGACGATGTCTCTGAGCTCTGACTTCTGTCTGTGTCAGAGGGTTAGTAACAGAGCATATTCTGTGGAGCTAGACACATCTAAGCTTGAAAACAGGCTCCACACTTTTCTGGCTACGTAACCTTGAGCAAGTTATTAAACATCTCTACCTCCCAGCAGCATCATCCACAGGACAAGGATAGGAATGCCTCTCAGGGATGTGGTGGGGACTAGATAAACTAATACACATACAGCACCTTGCACAGGGACTGGCAGGTGGGAGATGCTCTAAATGTGTTCAAGATCTTCTCCCCATGTAGTCGGTTGTATTTTCGCATGCACAACTCTCGCTTTCTTAATGCATTATAATTTTATTGAGGGTTAAGAAGTTGCCTTCTATAGCTAGGTACTCACCACATTTTATATTATATGGCAGTGCATGGTAAATGCTTACAGGTGATTTTTTGATTCCCGGATTAGTGGGGAATAGAAAGAAGAGTGATTATTGCTTTGGGATTCTGTTGATGCAACAGCCATCTACTTGCAACATCTGCCAGCCCACGGCTCACCAGAGATGTTCGGGCTGATACGACTGGCCAGCGGGTATCCTCTTACTCCTTCAAAAGTCAATATGTGTCATTCTGGAAGACAGACCACTTTCCGCGTAGAGGAAGACATTTCTTCAGTCAAGAGGAGAGGAGTAGCTGTCACCACCAGGACATCCAAACGATCAGTAGGTTCTTGCAATTTCCTGGTAAGAAGGCAAAATCCCAGTTTAACTCACAACTTCAACACCCTCTTCCACAAATCTTTCATCAGGGCTGCTATCAAAGAGTCAAATTGACCGATTTCAGCTTTTATTTCTTTTGCCCACCCTCTGGCAAGATCTCAACGAGCAGCTAACCAGCTGAAAATAGCAGGAGAAGGAAAAGGCCCAGCCCTAGATGATGCAGGAAATGGCTCATCGGCCATCAAAAATGGAAGTTACTTTTTCATTCATATAACGTGGGAAAAAATTCTCTGTGATAAATATTAGGAAGAGTTCAGTGGAGTAACTGTTTATAATTTCTTCATAAGGAAAACAAGCGGATCATTTGTGTAGCACATTCTCTTACATTAGTTTGTTAAATCTTCATAACAACCCTGTGAAAATTATTATTACCCGTGTTTTACAGATGAAGCAATGATCAATTGCAAACTTAGAGCTTAAATCTACAGGCTCTTAATTTGAGTCCAGCGGTTTTCCTCTGCACCTCATTTTTATGTTTCCATCTAAAGACAATTGATAAAGGATGGCCTCTCCTGATCCTAGTATGCATCAACAAAGGTTGAAGAGGGAGCATTACTGAACTGTCTCCTCTTTTAATGAATCTATGTATACACAGAACCAGGCTTTAATACAAAAGCATTTTCAGAGAATAAAAATAGTTTTGGAGGCACCTGGTTGGTTCAGTCTGTAGCGTGTGACTCTTGATTATGGGGTTGTAAGGTTGAGCCTCATGTTGGGTGTCGAGATTGCTTAGATATAAAATCTTATATTTTATTTATTTTGTATTTATTATTTATTTTATTTTTTTATATAAAATCTTTTAAAAAGTAGTCTTTTCAAAAGTTAATAATGTTTCTAAAGTTTAATGTGTACCTGTCTCTGAATAGCTAATATCACCCCACAGACATGAAGCTTTATCCCCAGTCCCTACAGAAGGGGAGGAAGAGCATCTGTATTTGATTTGGTGGCCAGGGGATCAAGAGGAGAGAAAGAACATCTAATCAAGTTGCGAAAAGAACCAGAATCCTAACTTCTGAATCATATGTCAAGCTCAGGCTGACAAGCTTTTTGCAATAAACCCATCTATTGACAAATTGCCAAAACATTAATTACAAACATATATAATAGCACAGAGAGATGAATGTCAGAAAATGAGTATTACTGTGTTAGGGTAATAGAATTACAATATTTTCCCACTTTTACATTTTGTGCAATGATTTCATGTTATTTTATACAAGGAAAATAAGCAAGAATTATATTCCACTTTACTGGACCCTATGAGGGTGTCCATTTGCCCAGGGGTAGGCTACTTCTTTCCATCAAATTCCCAATATAACAATTGATTGACACTCTCAGGAGACTGATCTCTTCTGGGTCAGAGGCACTGACAGCGTCTTCTCAGTAACATATTATGCATGGAATCAGCACCCCACCCGCAAGCAGTGGGGGCCTCAACTTCCTTTCAGCACACCTCATAATGAGCACGGAGGGGAGAGCTTGATTTGGGGACCAACGTCTCTTAGAACAGCTTCTCTAGCAAGTTTTTTCCCCCCCTTATATCTTTATCTTAAGGGCTTGGACGATTTTTTAAAATCAATTATGTCAGTAAATACACCCAATTCACTAACTGTTGTAATTTCCCATGGAGTTCACTACTGTTTGTAATTCCCCATTTAGCTTAGAATGCCAGAGCTTAAGGGAGAGAAGACAGTTGAACTTTCTTGTCTGCAGATAAAGAAAGTAGACTTAGAGAATGTATTTCTAAATTAAAAATAAATATGAGGGCGCCTGGGTGGTGCAGTCAGCTGGGTGACCAGCTCTTGGTTTTGGTTCAGGTCATGATCTCAGGGTCATGGGATCGAGCCCCGCATCCGGCTCTGCACCCAGGGGGGAGTCTGCTTGAGGTTTCTCCCTCCTCCTCCTTCTGCCCTTCCTGCTCACATTCTCTTTCTCTCTCTTTAAAATAAAGAAATAAATCTTGAAATTTAAAGTAAGCATGCAGGGACGCCTGGGGTGGCTCAGTGGTTGAGCGTCCACCTTCGGCCCAGGGCGTGATCCTGGGATCGAGTCCCACGTCGGGCTCCCTGCATGGAGCCTGCTTCTCCCTCTGCCTGTGTCTCTGCCTCTCTCTCTCGCTCTCTCCCTCTCTCTCTCTCTCTCTGTCTCTCATGAATAAGTAAATAAAATCTTTAAAAAAATAGAGTAAGCATGTATCTGATAGCATAGCATACATGTTATTTTTCCAATTATAATTACAAGCTGCCCTATAAAATAAGTCCAGCTGTTCCTGTCCTTGATATCACTGCCTCCCTCAATGTCAGTGTTCATTAATTCAGTAGAAAGTACTCCAGCTCTGGGTGTTGAGGGTTTAAGAATACGCTTGATCTATAGAAATTCCACATTTCATAATGAGAGTAGACACTGCCTGCATGACCTTACACTGGACAACTGTAACAATAGGTTTATATTTCACGTGTTTTCTCTCAGAAGGATGTTATCCCATGATATGAAAAATCTGAAATAGAATTTACCTAATCAAAAGAATAGGGAGTCATCCCTGTCCCATCTGGGGTAATCCCATGGCTTGGATAAGGCTGATGTCCTCTCCCAGATTTCTGCTAATCCAAGGTAGGCACCAGGGAGGTGTGGCAAAGAGGGGGGCTGTTTGCTTATGTCCGTGCCTCTCAGCCTCTTAGAGACTCCTTGAATTTTGCTTCTGTCTCACACCACTTCACGCCCAATGTAATGTAACCCCTTCTTCAGAATTAGGAGCCACCGTCATGAGGAAAAGCATCTATTCCCAGTATTTGAAAGTATAGTATCTTTTGCAGGAGAATTCTGGGAAGCCAAGTTTAGAAGGATTCCCATCCCCCAGTACCCAGGACTCAGCTTTCTGCTCCTTTTTAGGCTCCTTTTCTGTCTCCCTTCTTCCTTCCACTTTTCCTCCTCCTTCCTTCCTGTTATCCTGAGAGCTCCAAGTTCACCTCCCTGTGGAATAAGACCTGTGTCACCCTTCCACCCCCAAGACTTCACACCCGCCTTATAACACTTAACACATAAAAATTGGCACTTATTTTTCTCCGAAGAGATCATTGTCCCTTTAATGGCTTCTTTTAAGATCATAAAACATTTCCTCCATTGTAACCCCGACAAGATGCAGGCTCTGAACCGGGCACAGAGACAAGCAGGGCATAGTCAGGTCAAGACCTCCGGTAGGAATATGCTGTGGAAAATGATCTGGCTTCGTCTCCAAAAGTTAAACATTGAGTTACTGCAGGACCCAGCACTTCCACTCGTAGGTATATGCCCAGGAGAAATGAAAACATGTCTCAACCCGGAAACTTGCATGCACACGGATGTTTACAGCCACAATATCATAAAAACCAAAAGGTGGAAACAACTCAAATTCCCATGAATAGGTGAATGGATGATGCGCTATAGCCCTGCCCTAGAATATTATTCAGCCCTGAAAAGCAATGCAGCAGGGTTTCATGCGACCACATAGATGGACCTTGAGAGAGACCTGAGTGAGAGAAGCCCAACACGAAAGCACATCTTTAACATCCTACATCTGTTATAGGCAAATCCATAGAGGCAGGAAGCAGATCAGAGGTTACCAGGTGAGGGGGGTGGGAAGTACGAGGAGCGACTCGAGGAGTGAGTATGGGGTCTCTGTGGGATGATGAAAATGTTTTGGAATTTTGGAATGCCTCTTGCTGTACAACATTGTAAGTCCTGCAAATAACCCTGAATTGTATACTTTGAGATGCTTAATTGCATCATATGTGAATTCCAATGAATTTTTTTTAGTAAATCCCCCACCCCACCCCCCACCATCACACCCTCCTGCCATAAAAAAAAAAAAAAAGAACAAGAAGAAGAAGAAGAAAAGAAGGGGGTCATGAAAAGGAGGGAAAGCAATGAGAACTTCCCAGGCTCTCCTGCGGGGGAGGACTGACTCTCAGGTGGGATCCCTGGAGTCACCTTCACTTTCTGCACAGTGAGCCCTGGATTAGGGCAGCATGAGTTCATGGCTTTGGAAGTCTGGGCTCTGGCCCCAGATCTGCCAATTACCATCTGTGTGAGTTTGAGAAAATCACTCAGTCTCTCTGGTCCTCAGCCTCAGCTGTTAGAGAAGGGGGTTGGACTAAACAATCTTGAGACCATTTGGATTGGGTGCAACAGACTCTGGTTCTTTGAAGCAGAAAAGGAATGAATGGGAAAGTTGTCAGTTCACTCAGAGAACTTTGGGAAGCCTAGACAATCAGTCCTGGCAGGAGACAGAACCGGGACAGCGAGGTGGGCAGGGCTGTGGGGGGCGGGCGGCTGGGGGAGGGCTGCAGGCTCCGGGCAGTTCTCCTTGAGGTTCTGCTGCTGAAGCAAATGAGCTCCTGGCACTTTGACCTTGCATCTTTCTGCTCAAGACCTGGAGTCCTAGGAGGGAGGCTAATGGAGTAGGGTAGATTCTGTGTGCAAATTCACCTAGGATGGCGGCCAATTTAGTCACACCTTCACCAACACTGCCCGGAATGGTGGAGATGGTGTTAGCAAGGGGCAGACACTGGGAAGTAGCCAGTATAAGCTTTTAGGACTTTTTTCCTAAAAAAGGAAAAGTGTAAGCTTTTAGGACTTTTCCTCCTCCTTCTTCCTCCCTCTTCCCTCCTTCACTCCTTTTCTTCCTTTCTCCCTCCTTCCCTCTCTCCCTCCTTCCCTTCTTTTTTTCCTTCCTTCCCTCCCTCCCTATGTCTTTCTTTCCTTCCTTCCTTCCTTCCTTCCTTCCTTCCTTCCTTCCTTCCTTCCTTCCTTCCTTCCTTCTTCCTTCTCTTTTTCCTTCCTTCCTTCCTTCCTTCCTTCCTTCCTTCCTTCTTTCCTTCCTTCCTTTCTTTCTTTCTTTCTTTCTTCTTTCTTTCTCTTTCTTTCTTTCTTTCTTTCTTTCTTTCTTTCTTTCTTTCTTTCTTTCTTCCTTTCTTTCTTTCTCTCAAGGGCTCTTTGAAAACACCAACCAGCTTTTATACAATGGAGAGATCCAATGGTAGTAAACAAGAGTAAGCTGTTCTCTCCCAGAAAAATCCTCACTTCTCTGCAGACTCCCAGGAAGATGGGCTCACGGTGTGGGGAGAGGAAAGGGTTTCCCTGGCTGCAGCTGGGTACCAGCAGTGCCCACAAGGACCAGAGCCAGAGAGGGCTGGGAGTACTGAGCTGGGAGCAGATGGCCAGGAGAACAGACTACCAAAGACCCCCCAGGTACTGCTGCTCGTCTGAGGGGTTTCATTTCCGAGTGTTCCCATTAACACATTTTCTTGGCTTTAGTGTTATGGCTGCTGGGATGAGTGGCTTTTTTCCTTTTCCAAACTGTCCTTATCAGTAATGCAACAATAGCTAATTTAATTAGCTGACCTGAAAGGCAGCCAGTTTGAGCTAATTTGGTTTTGCTAGCTGCTCCCTGGTACGTACAGAGCTGATAAGCATACTTCCCTCCAGACAAACAGTGGGGGTTGGGGGGGCAGGGACAGCGATGGTGGCTCCTCCAAAGTCTGTCCTACACCTATGGGATTTAGCACTTGACCAAAGGCAAGTTATTCTGGAGTCAGTATTCCCCAAGGACCTGTCAAATTTGTCAGCTGAAAGAGATAAAATAGACAACCAGGAAATTGCAAAGGCAAGGTGCCCAGGATGAGAGTGCCGGGGAAAACGTTCCCCTTAGCAGAAAGAACTCTTGGCCAAAAGATCTGGATCTCAGCCACCGACTGCCCTTCCCCAAGTCATTCTACTTCTGCGTCTCAGCTACTGATGCATAGTAATAATCATCACTGCCCTACTTCCTCCACCCCCGTGTTGTAGAATGCCAACAATATATTGTAGATGACAGTTCTTTGACACCTGCAAAGGACTACACCAATGAGACGGTTTTGATAATTAGCACACTACCACTGAGTGTACTCTCTGCTTCTCAATGGCAGGAACCAAATACCCTTCCTCTTTGTGCCCTAGCACTTCACACAGAGTCTCCGCATAGAAGGTGCTCAACATGTGTTTGTTAGCTGAACGATAGAGAAGCAGGGCTATGAGGAGAGGAGAAGCGATGGTTTAAGGTAGCAGGAGGACAGCACACAAGTAGGAAACAGGAAAAACAAGCCTTCTTTTCAGTTCAGTATCTCAAGTTTCTCCATCCTTGACGAAAGACAGGTTTAGGAAGATACTATTGTTTATGCCAGATTTGTATTTAATGCAACAAAGGAGCTATTCTATTCCACCTGCACCTCTGTCCATCATCCGCCACCCAAAGTGCTTCTACCCCAACTAGTAGGTAAAGGACCACACCCAGGGCAGGCTCCTGTTTACTTGGGGCTCCTTTTTCCTGCTGTTCAATGGGATTTGGATTAGAGCTTCCATCTATTCACAGTGAATAAATAGCGTATGCTGAACAAATTTTGAAAGAGTTGGCAAAGGAAAGATCTTTATGGTTTATTGTCCCATTCCCATGACTGTAATATGCCTTCTGATTCTGGTATCTGGTCAACCGTATTTTCTCCATCACTGTATTGACCATCTGCTTCCACTCCACACACCCACGCAGGGAGACCTCATCCACTCCTACAGCCTCATCGACATCCTAAATGTTGATGACACACACCTTTCTCTGCAACCTTGACCTCTCACCAGAGCTCAGGATCCAGAAACACAACTACTTGTTGGAAGTGTCCCCCTGGATCTCCTATTACACCTCAGATGGAGATGCCAGAAATCATCCTCATTACCTGTTTTATAAAATCTGTGTATCCTAATTTTCTTTCTTTGTGAGTGGCTCACAGTTCTCAAAGTGAGGACCCTGATCTTCCCTTCATGCCTCCTTCTAGGTATACACACTCCATTGATTCTGCTTTCTAAATATCCTTTGAATGCAAGCCTTTCTTAGCACTGAAATTAATTTATTTGTATCCTTCAATCTCTATCACTTACTCCAGAAAGGAGTATCTCAAAGCAGATTCTCTGTCAGACAAATAAGAAAGACTCACTCACCTGAACTGAATTAAAATGTCCCTCCTTCTATTAGACGAAATTACAGATCTTTAGTGAGTATCTATTACTGTACTTAATGTAACCGAGTTTCTCTATTCTATAATAACAAGTATTCCAAGGGGCTCTAAATTGACAACGCAACCTCAAACTTGAGGTGAGTACCTCCTGCTCAGGTGGGACCGTGCAGCCACACCACATGCTCAGTGACGGGGCTGCACTCTTGGCTGGCTTTAAACCTGAGGCTCAAACATAAGACACTCAGAAGTTTTCCCAGTGTTTCTGGGAAAGACAGAATAGGTTCTGGGTGCCATAGTTTCTTCTTTGTGGATTCCTTGTCTTTGACTCACTTATGGCGAAACCTAGAATCAGGTGTGGATCACCATTCACAATTCCAAATTGCAAGTATATGCCCAAAATACATTTGAAATATTTGGTATCCCTTAATAATAATTGGTGGGTGTCCTGACTATCATTTTATTCTTCCATTAGCCATTTTTCTAATTTTTATTTAGTTATTGGTATGGTCTTCGTATCTAGATTTTTTTTTTTTCCCTAAAATGTGAACCCTTAGGGCTGCTTGTGTGGCTCAGTTGGGTAAGCATCGGACTTTTGGTCATGATCTGAGGATTGTTGAGACAGCCCTGCATGGGGCTCTGAACTCAGTGGGGAGTCCGCTGGGGATTCTTGCTCTCTCCCTCTGCCCCTCCACTCATGCTCCCTCTCTCCTCTCAAAAATAAAAAAATAAATACTTTTTAAAAAATGTGAAACCTTAGTGTTTGTTTGTGGATGATGTCACTGCATACCAAAAGGTAGCCAGATCATAATGGAAAATAATACAGGGTCTTGAGCCAGACTGCTTCAGTTCAAATGCTGAATCTACCACCTACTATTGGTGAGAATAGAAAATGACCATACCTCTCATCTGTCTCAGTTTCCTCCTCTCTAAGTGGGCATAAATATGAACCCACATACTTCACAGGTTTCTTTGAGGATTATATGTCACAATTGGCCTTCTACCTGGCCAAATAGTAGTTCTTGCCTACTATTATTCTATTACTTGGTATTGAAAACCTGAGGCATGTCAAAGAGATTTGGATGAAAATATTGTCTTTATTGTTAAAAATTTCTATTTGAATCGTAAAAACAAGTTCTTACCATGTACAGATCCTGCACTATTCACCTTACCTACCCTACTCCATCTAACCCTCACACGAACCCCACAATGGGGTGTTTGTTATACCCATCTCACAGATGAGAAAATTGAACCATGGAGAGGTTAAGAGATTTGCCCCTTGGCACACACACAGTAAGTGACAGAGCTGGAATTTGAACTCTGGGCCGAATCCAAAGCTAAAATTAAATAAAATACATACAAATTATTCAAAGTCCTTATGCCTCTGTAAATAAAACAAAGGAAAAGAAAACACTTGGATGAATCTCAAAATAATTATGCTGAGTGAAAGAAACCAGACCCAAAGAAAAGAGCATAGACTGCATGATTCCATTTATACAAAACCTTAGAAGAAGCAAACTAACAATAGTGACAGGAAACAGATCAGTGTGGCCTGGGGAGGGTATCGGGTGAGGAGGGGTGGGAGGGATGGATTACGGAAAAGGAAACTTTTGGAGGAGATGGACATGTTCATCATCTTGATTGCAGTGATGGCGTCACTGGTGCTTATGTCTGTCAAAACTAACCAAATTGTATACTTCAACTATGTGCAGTTTATTTTATGACACTTATGCTCAATAAAGCTATTTCTTAAAAAAAAAAGCAAACCCTTGAGCTACTTTTATACCCTCAAAATCTGACATGTTAAACAAAAGGTAATTAGTCATTATTAAGAACACAGCCCAGTGATGGGCAAAAAAGAAACAAATCCCCAAGCATCCCCAAGGACCTCGGAGTCCACCCAGTATAACAAGATTCTACCACTTTGTTGACCAACCTGGAACTCATCTCCTCCTCCGTGAATAGTCGTCTGACTTTTGGCGAGTTACTTACCCAAATCTTCATGTTCTTCCTTGAGGTGATGAGGATGTTAGGGACAATAAATCCTGCGTCTTGGGGACCCCGTGAGAATTCAATGAGATGGTAAGCATAAACCCCTCAATGGAGTATGTGGCTCACAGGAACCCTTTATCAAGGTCTGCTGTGTTTTGGGAAGGTACTGGAAAGGTCCAAATGAGGTTCCCTGTGCTCTGCAGCCCCTGGGGCATCAGGGTCACAGCGAGGGGCAAGGAGAGCCATTAACCCAGGTGTAGCCCCAAAGGAGAGAGGGACTCTCTCATCGCAAGAATGTGTGTCCTGAGAGGCCCCAGCGTGTGGGGGCTGTGGCGCATCAAGGGGTCAAGCCTTCTCTGGTTCCCTGGGGGGACTCTCCCCACCTTCCAGGTCCTTCTGCTGGCCGGAATGCAAAAAAGAAGACAGCAGCTCCACCACTGAGGCCAGTCTTTCTGCTTTTCTACAGAAAACAGTGATGCATTCTGCTTTATTCCATTCCTCTATTACCTTAATGTGCTGGCCTGGAGGATAAATGAGATAATAAACAGAGCACTGAGCACAGTGTCTGGGTCACAGGAGGCACTCAATAAATGTTAATCCCCTGCCCCCATCCCTCTTGGCCAAGAGCCCTGACTTCTCAGAAATGCAAATCCACGTGCACTCACCGGAGGCCACCTTCCCCATCGCTGCACCGGAGCCTTGTCCTACCCCCTCCAAGCTGCATCCCCCTCTCCTCCACTAATTGTCCCACAGAGGCCAGAGGAGAAGGCAGCCACTGACGAGGAGGCCCGAGCCTCCCAGCAGAGGACACCGTGCTCATTACGGAGTGAGGTGAGCCCGGACCTCATTCATCTTCACAGACACTGCTGCGCCATCCATTTTAAATGACATGGAAGCCGACCCGTTTATCAAGATCAGCACACTACTATATTATTATGATTATTTAGCATTTGCATAACACTATATTTGCAAAGTGCTTAATAATAATTTATTTATTGCTTCATCTAACTACTCGCTAATGGAAATCCAAGGGGCTGTCCTGAGTTCACTGACCTCCACTCTGGAGACACCTTAGGCCATTTCCAATAGCTTGCCCAAGTGCCCGCTGTAAAATATTTTAATGAAAAGCCATCTGGCATATATACAAGTATATTTTTTTTCCTTTTTTGGCATTTGTCGCGTATCTATCAAGGCAATACTCCTACTTTTCAATGAATAAAAATAAGCATTACTATTATTATGAAGTCACTGAAGTCCTATTCCTGTTCCTCCAGAACAGGTATGGAACCTACTGAGGGCAAATTTGAGTCGTGTGGCAAACACAGACGTGCATCATCTGCTCACGTATCCCTTCAAGGAAGGCCTCCCTGCCCGGCTCTGAAGACAGGGCTTAGCTGGGAGCCTCTGGTGGTGAGACGTTTCGGGATCCATACAGACAGCCATTGAACATGGCCATGCGACACAGCTTGGTCATTTCTGCCCCAAGTAGGGCTCTTCCATTGGGTGGTCTTTGTTTTAGAACCTCCCGTTGGGTTGGCTGAGATGTTTTCAGGTCGGCATTATTATTTGCTTCTTCTCTGCCCAGTCACACATCCTTCTGCTTTTTCCTTCACAGAGGTAATCCTCTGATAAGCACTTAGGAATCCTAACTTCACTTCAGCGTCTGCTTCCCCGAGAACCCAGCCGGCATAAACCCTGACAAGGCGCCATGCCATTTTAGGCAAGTGTGCCCCGACTGAGATTTTTCACCAATATATGCAGGGTGAATGGTTTGAATTGTCTCAAAGGGTTTTCTATTCCTTCCTTTCTGTGATGGCTGTAAATCTATATGGAAAGAGATTTAGTATAAATTGTGAGTGTTGAGCCTCTACTTATGGGACTTTTGTGGTGGAAGAGGGTTTTGAGGAACAAGCTCACTGCTCCAGAGCCCCCCATTCTCCTACCTACAACAATCTGTAATGATTCCACCTCTGACAAAACGTGAGTAGAAAGATGATTATGAGTATGGATTGCAACGTGTGAAAATTATACAGTAAGAAGTTATGTGTACGTGTAAACTAATACATTAAACATGTGATAAGCCACAATGCACATAATTTTAAAATATCATAATATAAGTGATCTAATACATTTGCACACATAAAAAAATCAGTCAAGACAGGGATCTCACAGCAGAGAGAAATAAGTAGAGTTGTCTTACTAATACATGGGGGAAGAGAGGACTGTACTCCAGGAGGGTCTAATGCCTGAGTCTTCTGCTAAACTATACTCAACAGGGGTTAAAAAAAAAAAAAAAACAACAACTCAGGTGAGCCTCCAAAAAGAAAAGTTTCTTGGATGGTGCACACCAGAATTCTGGGGGATGTAGCCCTCCCCTTCCCAGCTGCTCAGGACTTGTCATCCGCAGAGGGTTTGTTTGCAAGTAGATGCAGACTCTCTCCTTCTTGTCCCTATCTTTTGTTTTTATTTATTTATTTATTTATTTATTTTTGAAATATTTTTAAAATTTATTTGAAAGGGAAAGGGAGAGAGAGAGAGAGAGCACAAGCAGGGGGAGGAGTAGAGGGAGAGGGAGAAGCAGGCTCCCTGCTTAGCCAAGAGCCTAATGCAGGGCTCCATCCCAAGACCCTGAGATCATGACCTGAGCCAAAGGCAGATGCTTAACAAACTGAGCCGCCCAGGAGCTCAGCTTTTATTTTTGAACAAACTTTAAAGAAAGTCTTGTCTCAGTGATCTCAAAGCAAAGATGTCTGCCACAAAAGAAACTATTAAGAAACGTAATCAGGGTTTGGGGTGCATGGGTGGCTCAGTTGGGCGTCTGCCTTCAGCACAGGTCATGATCTTAGGGTCCTGGGATCGAGTTCCGCATCGGGCTCCCTGCTCCCCAGGCAGCCTGCTTCTCCCTCTGCCTCTCTTTCCTGCTTGTTTTCTCTCTGTCTCAAATAAGTAAAATCTTAAAAGAAACTTAATCAAGATTTTTGAAATTAAAAGCCAACAAAAAAGTATTTATTTCTCCAATTAAAGGACCAAGGTGGAGGACCATGACGAAGCAAGCCTCAGCCTGAAGAGCTCTCGTGTTTGCTACACATATTACTGAGCCGGGTGAAAGCAGCACAGCAGAGTGGCTCTGTGCATGGCCTTCGGAGTCAGATGGAGTGGGGTTCGTATCCTGATTCTACCCCACATGGGCTGTGTGTCCCTGGACAGGTACTTAACCCCCCTTAGCCACCACATGCTGACCTACCAAACAGGGACAGCACACACCTCAGAGCTGAAGTGAGGGCAGAGTGAAATGTCGTGTCATGTGAAGCACAAGACCTGCCGGAGACGTACACCAAACTGGCCGCTCTTTGTGGCGCACTCAACACATCGTCTGTGAGTAATGAGCTGATACGTTGGATGACAAGAGCAGAATCCAGAAGGATCTCAGCAGGCTGGACTCAAGGCCCAGGTCTGTTAGGATGGCATTTGACAGGGAGAGATGTGAAAGTCCTGTGGTCAGGTGTGAACGGCAAGCTGCACACATGCTCAGTGGGGAGACAGCGCATGGCAAGGGCACCCCTGGAGAAGACCCAGGGCCCTACCCGACCCGGAGCTCGTTGCTGGGTCAATGGCATGAGGTGGCTGCCACAAAGCAAATGCAGTCTTCGGCAGCTTAAAGGCAAGCCCACTGTCTGGAAACAGAGAAAGAACACCAGCTACCTGTGGCTCCTCTCAGGGTGGTAACAGGGGTTCTTCAAAGACAGAATCAGGATAAGCGAGGAGGCGTAAGCTCCATCAGAGCAAAGAGCAGCAGAAGCAAAAGGAAGACCGGGGAAGCTCAGGACGAGGGTCCCCCAGCACAAAGCAGTTACACGCAGGATGCCGAGTTAGGGCCCCTGGGTACCAACCCCCAGCTCTTTCCCTGCCTGGAGTTGCTTAGCAGGGAGCTAGGACAAGGGTGGAATTCCAGAAAGGACGGGTGCTGTGCTACATATAAAAAACGATCCTTCTGACCATTAACACCATTCCCACGTGGGAAGGCGGGAAGTCCCACCTCCAGGAGTGTCCCCGAAGGAAGGATGTCCCCAGAGAGAGCTCCACCCTCAGTCCCTGGGGCCCAGGAATCATTGGCAAAACCCTGTAAGTATGTGCGGATGTGCGTTTTTCTCTAGGGAGAGGCTTCGAGGCCTTCTTCAGATCCTTTATGGAACCTGAGACTCCCCAAAAGATTAAGATGAACGGAGCTGGTGCATCGCTGCTTCCAACATTTAGGGAGCATCTACTGTAGGCTCGTAGGCTAGATAAGGAGGACACAGAGATGGGGAAGGGTCTCTGTCCTTGGAAAGGGAAACTGCCAATCTCGTGTGTTCTTTTCGACAGACAAGTATAAAAATCCCCTCATTTGTGCTATCTCGGGGCACGGGATCCAGGAGAGCAGCAGGGAGACAATGGTTTATTCAGCCCGAGAGGAGCTTCCTTCCAACTCTGAGGTCCCGGGAGTCTACGACAGGCCGTCGCAAAAGGGCCGCTGGCCATCTTTGCCACCTCTTTGACTCTCTGGGGACGGCGGGGGGATGGATTTGACAAAACAGTAGATGTCCTGAGAGCCTCAGCGAGGCTCCGGGAATCACTTGTCTCCAAAACTGAGCTTCCCGCCAAGATCCAACCCATCTGCCTGTGATGGGGCGGGCGCTCTAGGGCGTCCTAAAATGAGATGTCGTGAAACCTGTGGGAATCTGTTCTCCATCAGTTCATGAAAACCCAAATCACCGACGGTCTGCCTGGGGGCACACGATCAACTGCCAACCCGCTTCACCTGTATTTACCCACGACGTTAACGCCTGCTTTACTGGGCTAATACACTGGAGGCAGTAATATCCACCCATCGAGTTCTTACCTGGCCTTGGAGGCCTGGCTGTCACCCTGAATCCTCCAGGGGTCCCTCCGGGCCCTGTGGCCAGTGAGAGCACTCCCTTCTCTGAGCCTCTGGAGCTCCCACTCTGTGTAACTCTCATTAGGCGCCTACTGTTTACCATTCTGTACTGATATTTAGTACATTTTGTCTTGCGTTAAACTAGACAAGTTGTTGCCCAACAAGATCGTCAACACTCCAGGGACGGAGAACCTGTCTTGTGTCCTTTTTGTCCTCCATTGAGCATTGAGCAGAGTATGTCAGAGGGGCTCAATTAAATTGGAGGAAATAATGATAATAATGATTATAAAACCAAGGGGTGGAAGATAATCAGCTTGACCTAGTTGATAAGCATTTGGGAAAGGAGGATTTAAGGCTCCCACAGCGATGTCGATGAATCTTCTATACCTCCGATCAGTCCCCACGCCTCAACTAAATAGGAGATAAGGAGTAACGTCCTCCCGGGCTCTCACGTGACCTTCCAGAGGAACCCCGGCCAAGGAAGGCCGTGGAGATTGGCCCTTGAGATGCTAACGAACAGTTCCCCTGATTTATTTTTAAATTCATTTAACTAGAATCACAGAATGTTAGAGCTGGAACAAAGATAGAATTCAAAAGCATAGACTCCTTCTTCTAAAGGTGATGAAACTAAGGTTGATGGAAGTAATTTTAGGGTGAAAATCATTTAAAGTACTTGGTAATAGGGCTTGTTAGGAGCAAAGCTGAGACCTGGACCCAGATCACCTGAGTTCCAGGTAAGTGCTCCTCTACTAAACCCTCCAGAGCTTTTTCATGTCGGCCCAAATAGAAGCTATGGTCCTGGCAATGGCCTAGTTCTCCTATCTATAGCTGTCCCCTTGTCCCCTCTGTTCGAGCCATGCTGGCCTCTGTGCTGCTCCTCGAAGCACCAGGCATGTGTCTGCCTCAGGACCTTTGAATACGCTGGTTCTGACCACATTGCTTGTGCCCCACATATCCATCACCTTGCTGCCTTATGTCTCCTCCGCGCTGTTCACACGTCACCTTCTTACAGAGGCCCTCCCCGGTCATCCCAGTGGTCCTCCCGCCTGTCCCAGACAGACGTTCACTCCCTTCCTCCTCTGCTAACCTTTCTTTTTGGCACTGACCACTAACATTCTCACTATGTTACTTGTTTATTTTGTGTGGGCCTCTCTCCTTTACCCTAATGTGTGTTCTCACAAGGGGTGGGGGGCTTCACTCTGCTTTGTTCATCACCTATCCCTGGTGATGACCCTAAGGCCCGAACTTAGAAGGTGTTAATTCTCATCAAATAAGTGACGGTGGTGTTGACCAGGACAGCTGAACACTCAGGAGCTTCAAGTGATGCACAGGGAGCCAAATGGGGAAGTTAAGCTGCCTCCCCCTGCCTGTAGGAGATGTCCAGGCTCCCTGAAGAGCGGGACAGGAGGTAGCTGGATCTCGTGGGGTTTTCACAATGGATTTAGACTTGTGGGCTTCAAGTGTTTCACTGCCAGCTGAGATGCAGCATCTAACAGCCTACACTGATGTATACAACGTCGGGGGCTGTTTGGGGCGGGGGGCATCACTGTGGTGGTATTTAGGTGTTTGTTTTTTTTAAGATTTTATTTATTTATTCATGATATATATATATATATATATATATATATATAGAGAGAGAGAGAGAGAGAGAGAGAGAGAGAGAGGCAGAGGCACAGGCAGAGGGAGAAGCAGGCTCCATGTAGGATGCCCAACGCGGGACTCTCCCCCCTCCCTGGGCCAAAGGCGGCGCTAAACCCACTGAGCCACCCAGGGATCCCCTGGTATTTAGGTTTTGTTAAAATACAAGCTTATTATCAATTCATGCTGGAGATAAAAACCAACATTCAGGGGCACCTGAGTCGCTCAGTCGGTTAAAGGTCCGCCTTTGGCTGGGGTCCTGGGATCGAGCCCCATATCGGGCTCCCTGTTCAGCTCTCTCTCTCAAAGAAATAAATAAATTAAAACTTTATTAAAAAAAGAAAAACAACCAACATTCAAAGGGTCAGAGGCCTACTTGCCAGTGGCCAGGAGAACCCTTCTCGTCCACCAGCCAAGATCCCCCAGCCCCACACAGAGAACCGAGGACCCAGGGGAGAGGAGGAACGTGGAGCCAGAACAACCTCAGTCGGGTGCCTTCCCGGCTGAGTCGCAAGGTCATCACCAGCTCTTAGAGGGACTCAAGCATCTGAGTCCTGATCCACATCTGCTCCCGACAGAACATCACCTGGTGGGGGAGGCATTCCAGGCCACAGACTCCCAGGGCCCCTGCTGTGAGCCCAGACCTTCCACGCAGCCTCTCACTGACTTCCAGCCACTATGGATTCGTTAAGGGCCCATGAAATGCAGGACAGAATTTCTTCATACTCAGTGACCCAAACCCAGCCTTTTCTGACACTTTCCAAGCCCACAATGTCACAGGCTTCTTCCTTTGGCCCCACCCACCCTTTGCCCACATTGCTCGCACATCAGCGAGGTTTCAGAGCACGAGGCCTTCCTTACACCCCAGGTGGGGGTTCCTGCCTGCTGGGGAGCCCCTAGGACTCAGGTCCGAGCACCAGCTCAGAGCAGGAAGTTTTCCCGTGAAAAGGCTGCACCCCTAACCGTGGGGCTCACACCAGCCCTCCCAGCCCTGCAACCCCAGAGGCACGGAGCCAGATGGGCTTGGTCTCGCGGCCTCCGAGCCCTTCTGGAACCCTCCACTGAGGGAAGGAAGGAGCACTCGGTGCAGACAGACCATTCACTGGCCGGGAGCGTGGCCTCCCCTAGGAGTCTCCTCTGGCTCTGGCCCAGCTGGACACCGGGGCACCATGATCCACCCCCTGGGGCGTCTGCGGGACCCGCTTGGCCCTCCGAAGCTAGCTGCGAGCCCACTCTATCCTTTCTTTCTCCAGATCCTCTTCCTCCCGCACAAATGCTGGCGGCCCACCTGAGACCTAACATTTGTCTGTTTTGAGAATAGATGAGTATTTATTAGAATTAAACAGCTGGGGGCTCTGTGATATTTAGACGGGCATTAGGAGGAGTGTGCGAGGAGAAGCTAATGCTAGGTCTTTTTTTCTGTAAACCAGCCTGGGCTTAGTTACTGAGGGGATTTCTGGGGTCTCCTGTGAGAGCCAGATACAGTTAATTTCTTGCAAGAGCTGCGGGCTGGGCCGCGCTGATATTGCAGTGTTATTTAGAATAGAAAGGTCAGGCCTGAGATTGAATAATCATTGACAAGAACTCCACGGGGGATACGAAGCAGTCGGTGAGCAGTGACTGAAACCGCGCCTGGCTCCTCCCCCCTCCCCTTCCTTCCAGGTATCAGGCCGATTCTGGGTTTGTTCATTATTCCTTCTGCAAAATGCTTCCCGAAAGCTTGGAGCTAGTGGGCAAGGTGAGGGGGGACAGGGACAGGGGGCGGCTTTGGGGCCACATTCAAGATGGGACGCTCTGCAGCACACGTTTGGTAAGCCTGCTCCGGGGCCACTGTTGGCCCATTTTTGTCTCCAACACATCTTTTTTTTTTTTTTCCCCTGCATGGTCTCTGAGATGTAATCCACACAGCCCAGTTTCGTAGCCTGTCCCGGGTGCAAAGTCAGGTGTCGCATGTCACAAAAGCACAAGGGCAATTGGATGGATGGGGCACCTGCTACGTGTCACCCGTGGGCTGTGCCCTTTGAATACAGTGTCTCGTCAGTCCTGGCGACCCTGAGATGAAGGGAAAGGCTCAGAAGGCTCAGAGAGGTTGAATAACTTGCTCGAGACCTCCCAGCTCCTAAGCAGCAGGACAAAGGTCTTTAAACCAAGGGCTCTCTGTGCCACGTGGTCTCACAAATTCCTGAATCTCCGCTGTTCCCTGAACGCTGTCCTCTTTAAAATGCAATGACCCAGACGAGGTCTCAGAAACCTTGGTTTTCTTCTTCTTTATTTTTTTTTAAGATTTTATTTATTTATTCATGAGAGATACAGAGAGAGAGGCAGAGACACAGGCAGAGGGAGAAGCAGGCTCCATGCAGGGAGCCAGATGCGGGACTCGATCCCAGGACCTTGGGATCATGCCCTGAGCCCAAGCAGACACTCAACCGCCGAGCCACCCAGGCGCCCCAGAAACCTCAGTTTTCAATAAAGGCTTCTCTCTTGTTGAAAACCGTCGGCAGCCACTACCTCGGAGACCAGATCCCACAGACTGAATGGAATAGGGTTGTGTCTGCATCAAAAAGATGGAGACTAGGCCACGGGATTTCTGAGGCCCCTTCTGAATCTCACATATCATGCAATTTATTTATTTTCAAATTCGATTAATTTCTTGAAAGTTCAACCCTAGAACGATTCTTCAAAGCATGATCATCTTGCTTCATTTGTGAACTTTAAGGGCCCAGGTATTAAAATCCCCAACACATGATCTACCAGCAATCGGCTGAGTTGGCATCTGGGTTATGGTTAAAGCTAGTCCGAGGGTCACGCCTGGAGTCAGGCGAGGGGTCGTGTGGGTGGTTCTGGTCAGAGTTAAGGGAAGGTCTATGGCTGTAGGGTCGGGATCCGGGTTAGATCTCTGGATAGCTCATAATCTAGGAAGGTCAGCAGTAGGAAGGTCACGTGAGGACGGCTTCCTGGCACAGTAGCTTTGGGCCACCGCTTGTCGGATGATGCCCTGCGTTGTCACAGAATGTTCGGGCATCTGATGACCCGTCCTGCGCTCTCTGAGACTCCAAGGCTGGATGATATGGAGAAATCACTGGTAACAGACTGTTGATAGAAGGAGCTGGAACAACAGCCTCTACCCCAGGGTTGCCCACCAGGAGGCCTGAGACGTGAGTAGGAATGTGAATGGACGAGTCCCGTCGTCCACTCTTCCCCGGGTTCTATAAATTCACCTTCTTCGCAGAGATGCGATTTGATCTCAAGCCATTCTCAAGCCAGTTATGGAATAATGAATAGAAATATCTATCCGGTATTTACAGATTTTAAAACATCGATGAAAAAATATGGGTTTCTAAGGGGCGTAACCTGGTGGCTGGTATTTGGACTAGAAGCCTGAAGTCCTGAGTTTTGCTTCTAGATTGGACTCCTCGTTCTCCTGAAAAATCGAGGAAGTCATGTGCGTCGAGTGCATTTCCTGAAGCTCCAGAAGGCCCCAGGGCCCCACCATTGGTATCCGCTGACCAGATCCGATTGTCCAGTGCGGCAGAGACTCCCGCTATCTTTCTCTCCATCCTCTCCTGAGCTCCCAGTCCCTCACCCAGGCCAGGGCTGCCTCTTCCATTCCACCTGCCCCTGACCTCCCGAAGTGAGACACAATGAGGGGCGCGGAGAGCAGTCTGGAGGCCGTATGTTCTGGAAGGAAAAGAAAGAGGTGGTATGGCAGCCGGGTCAGTAGCTCAGATGCTGCCAGATGTCACCCCGGCAACTTCACTTAGAAGTTTGGGATTCTTGGGAAAGTTGCCCAACCCCTCTGTGCTTCAGCTCGGTCACTGGTCATGGACATGGTGATGGCACCTGCCCCAGAGTATTGAGAAGATTGAGGACGTGAGGACGTGCAGAGCCCCAGCACCGTGCCTGGTTCGGCCACGGTAAGGTGGAGACGGGTCTTTTGGTGCCTGCTATGCCGTGGCACCTTCGAGGCACCTTTTCCAGCAGTGAGCACTCTGGGGGGCATGAGAATTAGCAGTGGGTGGGGAGTGCGGGGGTGATTTCCTACCCAGCTAATTCAGGTAGGACCTGCAGGCTCCCATCATGAAGTTCTAACCCTTTATCTGGACACAGTTTCAGAAGCCCTTGGGGATGTGCCTTTGAGGCTGCTTCGGGGCAGCAGGAAGCCATTCATTCATTCATTCATTCATTCAATACTTGTAGGCAGCCCCTTCCGAGCCTGTGATGCCCTGGCAACTCACTCCGCAGCCCTGCATCTCAGTTTTGTTTTGTTTTTTTTTTAAGATTTTACTTATTTATTCATGAGAGACATAGAGAGAGAGAGAGAGGCAGAGACACAGGCAGAGGGAGAAGCAGGCTCCATGCAGGGAGCCCAACGTGGGACTCGATCCTGTGTCTCCAGGATCACACCCTGGGCCGAAGGCAGCGCTAAACTGCTGAGCCACTCAGGTCGCCTGCATCTCAGTTTTCAGATGGGACTCATGACACCTGCCCTGTGGCCCTCACAGGACTATTGCGAGGCCCCAAAGGAATGTGTCAGCACAACATATAAAACGCTAGACAAGTCGGCGGTGCCAACGTTATAACCAACGACGACCGTCACCTTCTCCAGGGTCAGGGCCCCGCTGTCAGATGGCAATCTCTCCAGGGTCGAGTGGCACTAGATGAGACAGACGACCTCGGGAACATGAGCCTCATGGCACCATCTGGCACCCTGTGCGCCTTTGATTTATCAGGGCAGGTCCCTCCCCACGCAGCCCCATAAAGGCGGCTTAGGTGACACCTTTATTGCCTGGCACAGTATGGAGCAGGGATGGTCGTATGCACGCGAGGACAGGTGTGGGGGCGCACCCCTGCCTTCTCAGCGCACGTTTCTTCAGCTAGAAAAGGCTGCAGGTGCTGCCCAGGAGGACGTGGCTACCGCAGCGGCCCCGGGATGGGTCAGGCTGAGCCCAGGGCAACAGCGGAACGATGGGTCACCGCAACCCCCTCGCCCCTCCCCGCCCCCCACTTTGCTCTGGTGGCTGCCATCCCCGAGGTTTATAGGTATCATTATCTATGAAAAATCTGTTCCATCTGAAGACGGTCGGGGTTGGGGATGGGTGGCAGATTGCAATTTAATGATCAGATTAAAATATGCTAAAGCAAACAAATAAATAAATAAAAAGCCCAGCAGCCTGGAGCGCCACAATTCATTCTGCGGGCAGCAGAGGCTGGGGCTCCAGAGACCAGCTCGTAATTCACCCCACAGGCAGCTTTAGAGGCCCGGTACTGTATGACCACAAGGAGAAACAACTCTCCCGGAAAGATTTACACCCGATGGCGCTGGAGCTGAAGGGCCGGGGGCCGGGAGAGGAGGGAGACGGGGGGCCCCGGCGGGTGCTGGCGCTAACAGGGGACAAGGAGTGGTGCTGAGCCTCCTGGCGTCCACCACATGGACCCACAGTGCCTCCCACCAGCCATGACTCCCCGCCCTCGAGCCACCTCTACCCCGTGGCAGTGGACACGACGCGACGGCGGCATGGACGGGCCGATGGCCTAGGGGCATGTGTCTGTGTCCGCGTCTTAGGGGACCGTGATCTCACGAGGGATGGGAATGCAAACCCTTTATCCTCTGCCCCCCACGTTGCGGCACAAGGCTGCTACTCAACAGGTCAACGTCAGAAAGGCGAGGGAAGGAACTTCTCCTCTAGCAGAGGCTGCAGTCCCCGCGGGCGGGACAAGCAGGTGCATGACCGTGGTGGCCTCGGGGTCCCCGTGGCCCCCCCACCCCGGGTGCATCCCTCCTTGCTCTCGCCGGCCTGCGTTCAGCTGGTGGCACCTGCCGGCTTCCCGGCTCAGACACGACCTTTGCACCTACTGTTGCTCCAGCCTGGAACTCTCTTCTCACCCATCTGTACGTATTCAACTGCTTTTCCGGGTTGCAGCTCAAGGGGTGACTCTTCAGGGACACATCGTGACCCCCTGCACCAACTCGGTTTTCTTTGGTGTAGACTCTCATAGGATCCCAAGTCTTTTGTTGGTGGAACATATGGAGCTGCAGAGTTACATGTCTCTGCATGAGTAGTGGATGGACATTAGACCCCGCCCCCCCGAGGGACCAGGTACTTCCCTCCTTTTCCTCGTCGCCCCCAGCACCCCGAACAGCGCCTGGCACACAGGAGGCTCTCAGGAACCATCTGTTGATTGGAGGGGCAGGAGCAACCTTCAGGATGTCACCGCGCTGTGTGAGGGGGACATCGCTGTAGTCCCCACCCCAACCCGATGACTCCATGACCCATCCCCCTTTGCTCTCCCTCCACCCCTGAAACATGCAGCTGGAGTGGGAGGCTGATTAGGGCAGCTCCCCGCCAGGGCCCGGCGCGGCCGTGGGCCGCTGCTATGTCCAAAGGGAAGAGGAAATGGGTGAGGAGATCCGACGTAATCATTCATTTTCCCCGCTTTGGGGAAACTTTTTTTTTTTTTTTGTTCACACTCAGCAAATGATGCTCTTGTACCAATAACAAATGTCAAATGCTCTGCCTGGGACTTGGGGGAGACAGCACATTAGCGAAGGAGGAGCAATTCCGTGAAAAGGACAGAATTTCTGTTTAAGGACTGAAAAGCCAAGTAACAAATGTCACCAAGAGACTCCAGGGAGACAGCTTTGCATCAACAGCCAGTACTAGGGGAAAAGAAATAAATACATTCACAGGTGTTTTAAGCATCCTGCACTTCTCCCTTCTGGAATCTTCCATGGGCTCACTTTCTCTCAATCGGACAGGACACTGCTCTCGACACCGTAGCATCTGCAGGCAACTGTCCCGGTGGGACCGGGCTCCTGGGAACCGGCCCGGGGAAGCGTGGGAGCGGCCAGTGACAGCCTGCGTTGTGACCTCATAGACATGTGGTAAGGAAGGACAGCACATCGCAAGTCCTGGTGGTTTGGCTTCTGGTTAATTTGTTCACCTATTCATTTGACAAAAGGAACCAAACTGGGGGCACCTGGGTGGCTCAGCAGTTGATCGTCTGCCTTCGGCCCAGGGCGTGATCCTATAGACCCAGGATCAAGTCCCACATCGGGCTCCCTGCATGGAGCCTGCTTCTCCCTCTGCCTGTGTCTCTGCCTCTCTCTGTGTGTCTCTCATAAATAAATAAATAAAATCTTAGAATAAAGGAACCAAATTGTGTGGTCCTTCTGGGAGTAGTTGTTTTCCTTACTGGATTGGGATTGAGATAATGTCTTATTTGCTTCTTAATTCCCACTGAGTGTACATGTTTGTAGACTGACTATTGTCGAGGCATTTGCAGTTTAGAAGATCGGCTCAGGGAGTCGAGAGGCGGACACAGAGCGCTGTGGGGGTGACCCTTTATGGGGACTACCTGGAGGTGGGTGACACCGGCCCTGAGCCTTGAAGTTTGGGAGGCTGTGGAGCAGGGAGAAAGCCACTCAAGGGAGAAGACAGGGTGTGCACAGAAGCGGGCGCAGCAAAGACAGAGGGGCCTCACTTGCACTGGGGTTGCTGTAGGGCCAAGCCACGGCCACCTCTCGGCTCCAGGATGGCCACCGTCTTCTGACTGGCCTCCCTGTGTCTACGCTGTGTCTGTCCCCAACACCGCTCCAGCGTCACACAAGGACACACCTGCTACATCACGTGATGTCATCCCCCGCCCCAAAGCCTCCGAGGCCTCCTAACTCCCAGGAACAGCCGAGGTCCTCAGCAGCCCCACAGGAGACTCTGTTCTGCGCCCCTTCCACCATAATTGTCAGACCACGTCTCCTCGGAGTCTTGCCCTCACTCCCTCTCTGACTGCCACCTCGGAGCCCTGGCAGCCCCTTGAACCAACAGGATGTGCTCCTGTCTCAGGAACTTTGCAAGGGCTATCCCCCTGCCTGGAACAGCCTTCTCAGAATCTCTGATGCTCTGCTGCGCCCCCTCCTTCAGCCAGTCCTCCGGGCCACCCAACTTGACTCACAAGAATACTCCAGTCCTTTCTTATTTCCCCTCCAGCGCGATCACCACCTGACATGCCACTTGCTCACTTACTCTGTTTTCTGTCTCTTACCCCTCCCATGGGGACCTAAGCACCCTGGTGACAGGGGTTTTGGCCAGCATTGGGTCCTCGTGCCTAGAGCAGACCCTGGCACACCGGGGAGCACTCATCCAGCACTCGCTGAGCGAAAGAACACGTGTACGGACGGGCGCGAAGAAGCATGTGCTCAGGCCAACGCCAGGGGCAGGCAGGCCTGTGAGAGCTTGCCAGTAGTTAGGGTTCTTTAAATAGGGGCACCTGGGTGGCTCAGGGGTTGAGTGTCTGCCTTTGGTTCAGGCATGATCACTGGGGTCCCGGGATCGAGTCCAGCATCAGGCTCCCTGTGGGGGCCTGCTTCTCCCTCTGCCTGTGTCTCTGCCTGTCTCTCATGAATAAGTAAATAAAATCTTTTTTAAGTAAAGTCACAGACTTGACGTTCACAGGTGAGGCCGGCACAGCTCACTTAAGACTGTGAGGTCAGGCCCCGCAAGTTTGTCTTCCCACCTGCTCCATCCTTCCCTTGAGACTTTGTTTCTCTCTGCAGCTGCCTGTTTTGACTTCTCCCTTCCCAAATGCCAGAGATCTCACTTTAGGGGGGGACGGACATGACCTGCCTTCCTTGTCTTACCAGAAAGACCTCGTTGTCCCCCTTACTCCCTACCCCCACAACCCACTGCTCTTGATATTTCTGCCTGTCCTCCCCCTCCTTCTGCCTTCCTTCTCATTTTCCCTCCTCTCATTCCCTCCCTTCTCCATCCTCCGTATCGCCTCCTACCCCTTCTCCCTTCTCTTTACTTTCCTGTGTGCTTCATCATTTCCTCTCTCCCTTCCGTTTCCTTAATCTTTCCTCCCTCCCTCCCTCCTTCCCTCCCTCGCTCCCTTCTTCTCCTCAGGGTCTGAGCACCTGCTGGAGGCACAACACAGTGCTTCCCTCTGGGTGAGAGATCGGACCCCTTAAATTGTCACAGTTTATGTAGACAGAGAAGATATTTAGTAACAATTAGGCCCGCCAAGGACTCATTGGAGGGGTTTGGAGGAACAGAGGAGTCCAGGAAGCAGAAAGGGTTCATAGAAGAAGACGGACACCTGCTCAGAGAATGAGTGCGGGAGTGGGTCTGTGACCATGGCGCGGGCCTTCATCCACGGTGGCTGACATCAGGATATCAGGGGTGAAGTTTGCCAAAAGGCCAAAAGAAGGGAGGGAACAAGCTTGGAATCCTGGGGGTGCTGCCAGAAGACCACTGGCAAGAGCCAACTGTTCTTGTTTTGTTTTGTTTTTTTAGGATTTTATTTATTTATTCATGAGAGACACACAGAGAGAAGCAGAGACACAGGCAGAGGGAGAAGCAGGCTCCCTGGGAGAAGCCCGATGCGGGACTCAATCCCAGGACCCCGGGGTCACACCCTGAGCCAAGGGCAGATGCTCAACCGCTGAGCCACCCAGGCGTCCCCAACCGTTCTTACTTGAACTTGTAGGAAAAAGGCGGAGAGATCCGTGAACCCTCCAAAGTTAGAATATTGCTTTTCTATCGTTCTAACATTGTTTCTTTACCTCTACGGAGCAACCCAACTTCACATGCATATTTTTTAAGCAAGCAATTGCTAACTGCTAACCCATCTTAGTGATCTTGTTTTGGCAAATTCCCAGGACCTGGCTGCCAAGAAGTATTGGTTGAATTGAATGGACTTGAATTTCTGTATGACTGCAGGAAGGGAGACGAACTACATTCCAGGCTCAGGAAGGCTTTAAATCAACATCATCATGGCTTCTGGGTGTTGAGGATTCCTGCCTAGCATCTTTGTGCCTCTCCTTGAAGCTAGATGATTTAAAATAATTGGTTCATACAGTTACTCTGCAGCTTCTTGAGCTTCCTATTGTTCCTTCCCTGGATGGGATTAGTTGCTTGAAGTCATCCGACAGCAAGAATGTTTTCATTTTAATCCACATCTGTTCCCATACGCCCAGCCTAATTCTATTTCCCCCTGGTTTAGGGCTTTGTTAAGGGACATCATAATTGTAAATTCTTGCCCAAGCTTGTAAATTGATGAATACAGGCATAGCCATGAACAAGGACCTGGAGATTTGGGTTGTTTTTTTGTTTAATCATTTGTCTTATTGAAAAAGTCTTCCCAGGGTAGTTCTGCCAGAGGTTGGGATCCTTGTGAATTGCAGAGCAGTGCCTGGCACATAGGAGGTGGTCAGGGCATGCTTGCTCACTCAAGAAACACAAGGATGCTCACACACATGGCTGCCTGGCTGGCAAGTGTCTGTGATGCCCTAAGGAGTAACCCCCTGGGAGAGGAGCCCAGGGGACTCACGGAATCCCCAGCAGACATTCTGCTATGGGCAGAAAGGAGGTATTGGCCATGCATGGAAAGTCCCAGGGAGGAAAATGTGCTGAATAAAGCAGTAATGTGTGGAGAGGCAGGATGGCAGATCCAGAAGCCAAAGAGCCGGGTTTATGTCACTGAGGATCAAGAGGCAGTGACTTGTCCTGGATAAACTTGGGTGCAGAAAACAAAGGATTAAGGTGATTCCAGAGCTATGGTATTTTGTTCTCTGGAACCAGGTGCAGAAGGCCCAGTTTGAGCTTCTAGGCTCCGTGGAAGCTCCGGAAATCATGGCTTTCCAGGGCTTTCTACTCAGGAGTCCATCCTGTGGACCTTCCTGGAGGCTGATTGAGGCCAGGCCTGCACAGACAGCCCCTGTATTCAATACAAGGTAAGATCCGGGAGGTCTGCCCTCTTCTCTGAGAGTTGCCCAGAGGCCTGCATTTGCACAGCAACTTGGCATCTCTTGGGCCATTCATAAAAATGGCATCTTCCTTGTTTTTCTGTTTTATTGAGATAAAATTGACATACACCCCTGTATCATTTAAGGTATATGACGTAATGACTTGGCTTACATATATCGTGAAGTGATTTTCACAGTAAGTTAACATCCATCATCTCAAAGATACTGAGAGAGAGAGAGAGAGAGAGAGAGAGAAATGACTTTTCCCTTGTGATGAGAACTTTTAAAATCTACTCTCTTAGCAACTTTCAAATACACCGTAAGCCAGCCGTGTTACCCATGGTGGTCATGTGGTCCATTTCCTGATTCCCATTCAGCGCTGCTACTAGTGTTGGTTAATAAGAAGCTGGAAACCCCCGACCTTCAACGTAAGTTAGATGGAGCTAGCAGACAGGATCACAGTGTTGGAGCCGTTCAAGTAAGACATTAGAGGCACAGTGCATCCTTTCCTTCTCAGCTGAAATGTCCTTGGAGGTAAGAAGCCTGGAAAAAGAGCTCAGGGACAGAACGAGAATTTAAAGAAAGGACGTGGCCTGTACAAAGGCAGACTTCAGGGACTGTCCAGATCTGTGCAACATCAACTCTGCGTATGCTTCTAAGCACCAGGTTTGTGAATTCTTTTAAGAATCCTAACTTCTCTTAAAGTTAGGAACAGTGGGGAAGTGATGGAGAAATGGTGGAAGATACGCTAGTTGAGCCAGGGAGGTGCCAGGGATTTCCTTGGGAAGGGTATGATCTTAGCATCCTGGCTAGATGGATATAAAAGAGAAAAAGAAAGACAAGAAAATACACATAACTAACAGTTCTTTACAGTGGAATGAGGGAAAAAGAGGACATCCTAACTGTTACTAGTTCAGGGAAGGAGAAGCACCCAGAAAGGTATGTGAGGAGGCTAAATTCGCTGCTAATAAGCACATCTGTAGCACTCGTCAGTGCTAGCCAGGCATTGTTCTAAGTAGTGACTCAACCTTCCCGATGGCCCTATGAGGTAGGTATTAATTATCTCCATTTCATAAAGGAGGAAAGTGAGGCACAGAGAGATTAAGCAATTATCCAAGGTCACGTAGCTGGTAAGCAATTGTAGTGTAACGGGAAATGCATTTGCATCTTTGTCCTTGGATCCTGGCATGGAGCTCCTAAAAGCTTTGGAAATTCCTGAGTGATAAAGGTGATGGACCATCTTTTGTTCATGGGCCCCTAGAAATCTTCAGAATGGAGGCTGATCCAGGAAAAGACCAAGCCTTGTTTAGAAACTCAAAACTTTGAGCCCCACATCCCAGCCTCCAGGGAGGGCAAGGGGCTAGAAACTGAGTTAATCACCAAGGGCTAATGATTGAACCAAGCATCTCTTGTACTAAAACCACTCCGAGGGCCCCTAAACCACGGGGTTTGGGGAGCTTCCGAGTTGGCAAGTGACTCCACGTGCCGGGAAGCCAGCACACTCCAATGTTACAGGGACAGAGGATCCATACTCAGGACCCTTTTAGATCTCATCCCGTGTATCTCTTCATTTGAACAGTCATTTGTATCTTTTATAACAAACCAGTAAATGTAAGTAAAGTGGCTTCCTGAGTTCTGTGTGTCGTTCCAGCAAATTATCAAACCAAAGATGGGGATTGTGGAAAGTTTCAATTTATAACTGGTCGGTCAGAAGCAGGAGTGACCTGATACTTGCAGCTGGCATGTGAATTGAGGGCAGTCTTGTGGGCCTGAGCCTTTGTACTTGTGGAATCTGACACTAACCCTGGGTAGTAAGTGTCAGAATTGAATTCAATTGTAGGACACAGAGCTGGTGTTGGAAAGTTGGAGAATTGGTTGGTGCGAGAAAAATTCTCTTATGTAGCTTCAGAATGAATCCGACAGTAGCAGAGCTAGGATTCAAGGCTCTGTGCTTTGACTTTTAAGATCTCAGCGAGCAAACTATATGTATTCCTCACACCATCAGACCCAGGAAAGACCCTTTGAAAGCAGCAGATGGGGAGCCAGTACTAGAAGCAATCCGAGATGTCCCTGTGGATGACTTTAAAGGTCTCACTAGATGATAAAAGAAAATGTGGGCACATCCGAAGGGGAAAATCAAGAAGATCGTTTAAATGCTTCAAGAACAATGAACGCATTTCAACATTGGAGCTACTGTGTGCAGGGGCTCTGACATGCCCTCTGCTCTGAGGGTGGGCCCAGAGAGAGTGCTCTAAGGGAGGCCTCGGGATGGGGTTGGGAACACAGTCGTGGAGGCTGTTGGGAAAACTTACTGAATGTGTGTGATGGGAAGGCACCTCTTGCAGGGACTCAACTCAAGGAATTAAAGCTGAGCAGAATCGATCTGAACAATGGAAGTCTTGGACAGATCTGGAAGTTTTGAAAAACTTTTCAAAATAGAATTTAGAAAAGTATGAGAAGAAAACAGATGCCTGGGCTGAACAGCAGAGAGAGCGAGCCCTCCATAAGACAGGGAAGGGATGGATGTCACTAGGGAAAAGGCAGGTCAGACCATTTTAGCTTTACTGGCTCTGCTCATTTATATAGATTTGGGGGGAAATAGGAGAAACATTGGGGCAAACCTCCAAGAGATCTCAGGCTGGATAGGCAAGGTCTGGGGGGAGCAGTGCGGGGTCAGACCTCAGCCCGTGGCCGGCAGCTAGACATTGGCTCAGCTGAGACAGAGGAAAAGCCCAGATGGCGTCGCAAGCTTGGCAAAGTCCAGAGAAGGAAGAGCAGGAGTCACAGGAGGACGGGGATCAACATATCTGGGATTAGGAACACTGGGCGTAATGGGAAGTGGAAATCAAAATACATCTTAAATATGTCTATGAATACCACGGGGAAGAAGGGAGTCGCAAGTAAGCCTGGGGACAGGAGGGGACCCATTTTCCACTTGTGAATTTTTCACAACGGCATGAATATTTCAAAGGTCGTTCTCCGAGAGGGGAGGCAGGATGTGGAGATTGGATCGTGTCCCCCAGGACGCAGGGAGCAGTGCGCTACATGAACCTCTGGACATTGGCTCTTTCTCAACACCACACATGATACTAATCAACTGGCCATGTAAAGACTGAGCTATATATAGATTGTCTTCTCAGTCTTCCATGTCTTTGCCGTCTTTCCTGCATCTTCCCTTGAGCGATCACATCTCTGGAGTGGCCGTTCATTGGCGATCGCCGTGCAATACTACGTTCTGGGTTCTGGGGACTCAATTTGGACCCGAAGCCTGGGCTTTGCTTGTGTTTTCTAAATTCTGTAGGGCAGGCTGCCGAGGAGATACGGTTCACATGCCTCCTAAAGTGACTTCTTGGGAAGAGCGGGGCACTAGAGAGATGCAAGGTTGGATTAACTGCACTTGGGAGGGACCCAAACAGTGACGGCTGTTCTGTGGACTGTTGCCGCTCTAGACGGCAGGCCTCTACTCCCCGTCGGGCCGACGATGGACACAGGAGGAACTCATGGAAGGCAGAGCTGCAGACTAGCGTTTGGATTTTAATTTATAAGAGAAGAGGACTTTCTCTTGAACTTTCATTTCTCCCTGGATACGAATCAACAGGAGGTTTATATTCCAATGCACGATAGCACTTGGCACCTCCTATGCTGTCAGGAGGTGCTCTCTGATGACTGGTGAGTTAACCCTGGACACTGTGGCTGAATATCGTGGGAGAGAGCGAATTTTGGCTGGGGTACAGTGTAACATGGATGTTAATGCACGAACCCCCCTGCTCTAACCCGGGGCGTCCAGAGGCTCGAGCTAAGCTATATTTTGCATGGGTCCCAGGAGGGCGATGGTTCTTCAAAGCACATGGCCCTGGACACTGTCACTGTCACAACCCCTTATAGCTCCTACGCCTAGAGTGCCCAGAGTGGCCTCGGAAGTCTGCCCAAGGCTAGAAGCCATGGACTGCATCTCACAGTGGATGTTCTGCAGCCTTTGTTTGCTGTTGTAACTTTAATGCAAAGGCATGAGAGCAAAGCCCCCAGAGCAGAACCCCATTCTCACTCCAGGGCCCCAGTTCAGAGATCCAGGCTAAAACACCCTCCTGGACACACTGAACCATTTCTTAACACTGAGCTCCCGGCGCACTCCCTATGCTGGATGTTTCCAGAAGCTGTATTGTGGCTATGGCGGCGCTCACAACATTGGCATTTTGCTGCATGTCTTTTTGTTTTGTTTTGTTTTAATTGGGCAAGTAGCAGAAGTCTATGAAAGTAAGTATGAAGAAACCAATGGGGTGGGGAGGAGGGAAGCAGGTGGAGGGCAGTGAGCTTATCAGATTTTGTGATTTTTAAGGCTTCAGACCATAGTCTTCAAAGTGACTGCTGGCCACCAGACTTGGCTCTTCTAGCCAGCAATGGACCTGGGGCTACTTCTGAAGGCAGGGACAGGTTGTCTTAATGGCCCGCAGCTTCCTCTGCCTGCGTGATGATCACAGGTTGGGTGCTGAGACCTGGGTTTAGGCAATAGCCAAGTTTGGAGATGGTTGGGGAAGGGTCACGTCCCCTCCCTCTAGCACATCCCCATGGAGGAAGGGACTTCCATTTACTCTTCCCTGAAGGGGAATTCTGGGTGGAATAGCTCTAAGGCCTGAGGCTGTGCCCCTTTCTCCATCTTCCCCACTGCAAAGTAACAAAGCCAAATCTGGGAAGTTGACTGGAAATGTTTTTACTGAGTGTGCCTAGTACAGGGAAACAACCATGTGGGTTTGTCTTCTGCTCTCGGTTATCCATTTGGTCACTAGCTGTGACACAGATGATCCACTGTCCAAAAAGTGGGTGAATGGGGCACTATTGCCAGGAAGTGGCTGGCTAGCCAGGGACCACTTTTCCATCTTCCACCCCAACCTCCCTACCCCTTGCACTTAAGAATATGGATGGAAGGGAGGTCTTGGTCAAAGCCTTCGAAAATTGGCGAGCCTTCATCTGACTTCCCTTCTGCCAGCTAAATGTGGAGGACCAGTAATCCTGGAGGGCACGGGAGCCATAGGGTAGAAAGAGCTGGATTCCAGAGTCACTACACTAAGAAGAGGCACCCCCACCAGGAACATGGCCTTAGGCTACTACCTAAGTGAGAAATGGACTGTATTGAGTTTGAGGCATCACACGTTTGGTCTATTTGTTACAACAGTTTAATATCACTCCAAGTGGTAAACTAGGGGGCAGAGTTACACCCAGTTTTTCACTGACCTGGAAAAGGTAGGAGTCTGAGGTTGCCTGGCATACATACATACACCTCCCACAAGTGTGTTCCAGTGTCCTGGAGGGAAGAGGGAACATGGGGCCTCCGTTTTGGCTCCTGGTGATGATCCCCAAGGCCTTATGCTATTGAGGCCGTTGGGCTCTTGGCTGGTCCCTGAATAACAAGGATCATTTGATCCTATCTCTCCATCCCTTTGATCTATTGTCTATTGATTCGAATCACAATTGAGATGAAAGGGTGAGTGATTGGTTCATTCAACACATGGATACATGCTCTGGAGGCTTAGGGCATGGAAATGAGGAAACAGTATATGTGATGTCCCTGGAGGGATGACACGTCCACTGCCAGGTAAGTTCCATCCAGCCCCTGGATGGAAAGATGGTGTTAATGGCTGGGACACTGCCTCAGGCTGGGAGAGCTGATAGGGTACTGCAGCCATCAAACACCGGAACAGATCGCACTCCCAGTAAAAACATTTCCAGTCCACCTTCCAGATTTGGCTTTGTTACTCTTCAGTGGGGAAGATGGAGAAAGGGGCACAATATGAGTGCAAAGAATGGGGGAGGGGGGCAGGTGCTCGCATGGGATAGTAGACGTAACACATGGTAGGTGTGCAGATCTATAAGAGGAACACCTAGCATGCCTCTGAAAGCCTACCAGTATTATTCACAACCCAGATTCTTTCCTCTGAACCATCTCTTGGGTACCATGCTTCTCTTTATGACCAGATTCCAGCAGACAAAGGGAAGGAAAGGGGAACCACTGGGCAAACAGCTGGGACTTAAAGACTTAAAATTTATTTATTATTATTATGGAAAATCTCCCTGGTAT
This sequence comes from Canis lupus baileyi, assembly GCF_048164855.1. NCBI lineage: Eukaryota > Metazoa > Chordata > Mammalia > Carnivora > Canidae > Canis > Canis lupus. The sequence continues at coordinate 5,572,786 of NC_132875.1, read as the reverse complement.
TTTTTTTATTTTTTGACTGGTGTCTGGAGGGTGGCAGCCAGTCATAGACAAGCACACAAGGTGGGATGGTTTGCCCCCCTGCAGCACAGCTAATAATCGCCCATAAAAGATCCCTCCCTACTTCTTCCCTTCTCATTTTGTGGGTGAGAGAGGTGACTCGCGAGGTCATTCGCGCCCCTGCCCTGGTATGTAGCCTTTAAAATAATTAGGGCCACAGTTTGAACCACCGTCCATACTAACACGGCCCTAGTTTGGGGGGAGACAAGGTTGCCAGCAGGTAAGAGAAGAAATTTACACAAAATACAAGTATATGTATTTTTTGCAACAAAAGAAACTATTTATTTGGAATATGCATTACCAGTACAAATTAGGAGACTGTAAAACCTACACCGTGTTAGTATCATTAGAGAACACAAAAGTTCAGTTGGAATCAAAAGGGACAGAAGCCTGTGCTCTCACAGAAGCAGAAAAGCTTAAACTTTCAAAAACCAAAACAGAGCAGAACTTTGCAGGTTTATACTCTGAATAATAAGAACAGGGGAGGGGAGCAGGAGAATAAAACCAACCACCAAAGGAAAGCACTTCAAAATAATTGGAAAGAAAGGAAGTAAGTAATAAGAGAGAAAAGGGGGGAAAACATTGAATGTTTTATTAATTTTAACAAAAGGGAAAAAAAAAGTTTACAAAAAATAGAAGATTCCAGAAAGCTCTGAGCTGGGTGTTGAAACCAGAAAGGTGATGTGAAAAGCTCGTCATTATTTTGTTGACTCAGGAACAAGAGTGCAGGTGTCTGGGCAGAAACACCTGCGAAGCACTGTTCCACAGTCCCGCATCTTTGCCTTCACTTTTCTTGCTTACGTTCTGGTTGCTTTCTGGACACTTATAATCATTTGTTGAATGCAAAGTGTTTCAAATAAGTTTCTTCCAGATAATACTGCTTTCTTTTCTCCTATTAACTAATAAAAACATTCCAAATCACGCCGGGTTAACTAGTTTTAAGCAGCCACCTGAATCGGAGGGTAGTAAGAGCTATGCTGTCAAGGAGTCCAACTTCACCTCTCAGCATTACAAGGAGAGCCCTGAGTCAGGCTCAGTTTCTCGACTCTTCATCCAAAATCGGGACTCAAAGAATCAGCGGGCCGGCGGACCCCCGGGACGGCTTGCTGGATCTAGTCTACGTAGCCAGTGGTCCATCACACCAGGATTTCCTGTCGGATGCTTCTGGGAGAAAAGATCCTCTCTAGTTGTAAGAGGGCTCATGGAATGTTGTTATTAATCAGGAAGAAAGAAAAGAAAGCATTTCGTTGCGACATTCACAGTCAACAAAGGCAAGAAGTCTCTCCCTACTGTAGACAAGGTCTCCTGGACCAAGTCCTTGAATTTTTAAAGGGCCAAAAGGAGAACCCAGGTCCCTGACTGTGTTTTTCTCAGGGACTGCAGGAGTGCCACACACTCTGGAAATGCACGTGAGTGATGTGACATCCGCATGGGCTTCATCTTTGTCGTTGAAGTCAACTGAATTCCGGAGCAAAGTAGAAGTACAAGGAAGCCACCTAACTCTACAAATGTCATCTTTTCACATCACCTCGTATACATATTTAAGGAATCAAAACAGCAAGATCATAATCCTGACAATTAAAAAAAAAAGCCCCCCCCCCAATAAAACAACCAAAAATAACACAAAACATATTTTTTTTAATATTTTAAAGAGCAGGAATAAAGAAAGAAAAGAATTTATTTCTGGGTCTCAAAGTTAATAAACGTAACGTGTTAGGTTGTACCTATTATGCTCACTATCCCAACCTTTTTTTTTTTTTTTTTTTTTAGTTTACAAAATGAATTACTGTCACTTTTAAACATTGTGAAACAGGAAATGAATGTGCACAACTCGACACTTTTCTAGCATTCTTGAACTAATTCACAAATGCAAGAAAATAAAAGAAAAATGGGGGAAATGATTAATGTAGGTAGTTTGGTGTTAAAAACGAACGCAGGAATGATGTGTATTGTCACAGAAAGAAGAGGGGAAGCCCCCCATCCTGTTTTGCGTGCTATGAGGGTCATTTTTAAAATTTTTTTATTATAAACACTATTAAATTCAGACCGCTTTTTTGGTTTTTTTTTTCTTTATCTGAATATACAAGAACATTCATTATCAAATGTTCATCATCAATACTACAAAGAACGAGACACAAGTCGCAAGAAACAATGGAAAATGTTAATAAAGCTGAAAGAATTGTTGAGTATTTTTTTTTGTATTTTTTTAAGTTTTTTTTAAATTTGAGTTTCTGTAGTTTCATCTTTTTTGGTATCGAAGTCAGGTTTTTCTGGGCAGAAAAATAAAACTCAGAAGGAAAGGGGGGGTAAGGTATGTGAGAGAAGGCAACCAGGAAATAAAGAACCACCACCACAGCAAAAAACAAAAAAACAAAAAAAAAACCCAAAAATAATAATAATAAAAAAAATCACTGTTAAGGAAGGTGCCACTTGGCAAAAGTACTGCACAGGCGTCAGTTCCACGCCAGGGGGAGGAGTTAGGGGTGAAAAGGAGGATGTGATGGAGAGTTAACAAGGTGGGCAAACCCAAGGGCTAGTATTACTCAGGGGAAATCAGCTGCCAGGGAAAACAGGGCGCTCCCACTCCCATTAGAAAATGCAGGAGTCCTGGGGCACATTTTGGTATCTGTAGGATGGACCTAATACGAATTCCCAGGGAGCTATATTTCCAGAGGCACGCTCTTTCCATCCCCTTCCTTCTGCTTCCAGAGTTCCCAAGCTTCGCTCACTGTCAGGGATCTGGCGGTTGCCGTGTTGGACGTGATGGTGGGCATGGAGGGGAGGTGGTGGGCAACTGGAACCGAGGTCTGAGGGAAGTAAGTGCTGAGTGGGGAAGATGCTGGGAGAGGTGAGAATCAGTGCAAACTCCTGCGGGGAGAGAAGCCGTCTGTGCAAATGCAGCTCTGCTCTGATCTGTTTCAACACCTTAAAATGGCAATCATTCAACCCAAATCTGGAATCGCTCTTCCGGTTTCCAAGAGAACCCTTTCGGGTCTCTTCTGCACTTAGCGCAGTCAGGCATGTGACCCAGCCGTACCCCCGTGTGGGTAGTTTAGGTCCCTGACCCTGAGCAAGGTTCTCCAAAGGCTCTATGACTACGGAGTTGTCACAAGACGGCTCTTGCCCGGAAGCCCCTCTACCGGGTTCTGTTCTGATTGGGGCACAGGTCAGCAGACACAGTCTTTCCACTGCTCCTAGTCACCAAGGCACAATTCCATCTTGCCAAAGATTTACCTTTTTTTTTTTGCCTTTCCTTTAAAGTCACGCACCTTCCAGTTTCTTAGGGAACCTCTCTCTTCAACACACACACACAGGAGCAATTTCTATTCATTACCGTAGCGCCATGCACAATTTCCACGACCTCGTTAGCGGGCCATCCTTACCTCTCAGGGGCTTCTATGTCTCCCACAGGCCTCTCAAGCAGAGTGGATGTGACAGGGGACTAAGTACTTACAAGGCCACATACTGGGTTCAAGTACAAACTAAGAGAACTGGGTCCTATTTTTCTAGGTTGGACGCTTATCTCTAGTCTATGAAACCAAACAGACCAACACAAACAAAAAACCAACAATAATACCCCTTCTCCTCTTTGTCACCACGGCAATGACGTCAGGGGTTACCAGATGGTTGTGATGGCAACCAGAGGTTGGAACAGCAAAACCATATATTGCCCCTCCATGGCACGAACCGGTTTATCTCAGGGATGACACTTCCCCTGACTTCACATGTACAAATGGGATATGAACGAAATCAATTTCCTCAGTCTCTCACAAGCCTCTTGGTAAACCAGGCATCACAATCCCCATCTTACAGATGAAGACAATGAGGTGCCGAGAGATGTGGCCACCTCCCCACTTAGGTTACAGAGCCACCACGTTGATCGCTGGCACAGCTGAAGAATGTAAGCTCAGGTGACACTACAGAAGAGCTTTCTATACGTACTGTCCTCTCAGATAGTTCCAGGGAATGAAAACCACTGTGACAATTTCACGGAGGACGTTACCTCCCCTTTCCCCAGCGCTCCTAGGTCTTCACGTTAAGCTAGCAAAATCTGCCCGAGCCGTGTTCTTACGCAACCCCTCCAGAACCAGATTGCGGTGCCATGTGACACTTCGGAGAATTAATGCAACGTCCCTAATACGAAAACAAAACCAGAACAGAACCAAATCCGTTCCAGACATTGTAAGCACTGTGTGTGGCTCCCTGAGCGCTCCAGAGGTGGCGGGAACAACAGTGTACGCTGCAAACCTGGCCTCCATCACGATCAAGTCCTGTGTGTAGGTCATTCCGCTGTGTGCAGGCTGGGGGGCTGCAGGTCGGGGAAGCCCCAGGCACATACTGTTTCTCTGGGTCGGCAACCTTCAGAGCGGCTAACTGCCTCTCCTGGGCTCACCAGGCAAATTGCTGTGGCTGCTAATGTAGGTCTTGGCATGTGGCATGTGACTGATCTTGAGAAAACCAATGTATGAGGCTGTGCCTGTGCTGACGTGTGCCTGGGTGTGCGTGAGCATGTGTGTGCACGTGTGTGTGTGTCTGTGAAGGTTTCATTGAAGGGTTTCAGGGTAAGAACCTTCTACTCCTTAGTGGCTCATTCGTCACCACGCCCACTCAGATCTGGCTTTGCCGTAGGTGCTGGACTTTGCTTGCTAAGTGTTGCGTGGTCTCCAAAGACTATGCCTCTGAAACCAAGAGCTGTTAGGAGGAGGAGGAGGCCTCCAAGAATTCTCCCCTGCTGGTTGCTTACGTCCTCTCCTGCGGCTCCACTTCCTGCCTGGGAATCGACCTAGTGGAGCCGAGACCGGAAAATGTGGCACCTTCAGAAGCCCAGCTGCGGCAGTCTCCGGGGCACAGCTGGGGCTGGGAAGGAAGAGGAGGAAAGTGTTCTAAGCAGAACCGGCCCAGGGAGGGAAGAGCGAGAGGAGGCAGGGGGCCTGGAATGAGTGGGGGCAACGTGGCGCATTCCTGCGAAGAGGTAGTGAGAGTAAGAAGAGAAACAAGAGAAGGGCTGCCTGTTAACAGAGGGAGCGAGGGATCCGAGTGAGGTAAATTTGGCTCCTCAAACCACCAGCGTGAAAACATACAAACACGTTTATTATTTTCTTTGTATTTTCTTTCCTCTTTAAATTCCTCTAATTGTTGAAAATATCCTTCCGTGATGTAATAGCGGGCAGGGACCCAGGGAGTCTAGGACAGAGGGAGGGGGCAGGAAAGATGGCGGACACCAGGCTGACAGCTGGAGGCAGGGAAGGGTGGCTTCTACCCAGAAAAAAAAGGGAAGAGAGTATAAAGAAGTGTCCAGATTGGCTGAAATAGCATCCCAAAGAAGAGAAGAGAAGGAGACTCTTATTGTGTTTGCTGAGTGCTTCGACCTCCAGTCTGACCGCTTCAGCGTTGGGAGAGAAACCCTCCCTCCTGGCCCTGTCCCGACTGGGGCACAGGGTCAGCCGGGATGCGACTGCTGGGAGATCAGTTGGAGGTATCAGAGTGAACACTGCCAGGGCCTTCTGTAGGGGAGGTCACTGATGAAGGGGTAGTAGCATCCTGCCAACCTCCATTAGCCTAGAAGGGAAAAAGGGAGACAAGTCAGTCCTCTGAGATCGGGCGGCCATATTGAGCAGACAACGACAACAAGGCAACTTGTGTAAGGGGCCTGGCACATGGGCGGCTCTTCTTGTGGTTGATGATGCTCCCTCCACCCTCGGATGAGTACGGGTCCTCCCAGTGAGCCTTTGGACCCAAGCTGACACCTCCCACTTCTCGAAGATACTTCAAATCGGTCAAAGCTATCCAATGATCATTGGGTGTGCTTGAGGGGAAGGACGGGTCAAGGGCCCCCAGTTCTAGTTCTGAGTCTGGCAATGACTAGCTCTTGACTCTGGCGAAGGACTTCCACCTCTTTGGCCTTAGGTTTCCCAAGAAGGTTGCCCAAATGCTTTCTAAGCCCTTCCCCCCCCCCCCCCCCCCGCATGTTCCGTATGTTACGGGATTCCAGGCACCTGTTCTGTGCAAGGCTCTGTGCTACGTGCTCTCGGGTATATATAATGATGAGCAAGATACAGTGCATGTCCTCAAGGACGGGGAGAAGACACGCACACGAATGAACTCTAACTCTAGGCAGAGCCTAATAAACGATACAGCCCAGGTGTTACGACAGTTCAGATGAAGACAATATCCCATCTTGTTGGAGCATCAGGAGAAGCGTCAGGGAGGAGGTACTCTTGGAGGCGAGCCACGAAAAGGTCAGAGGTGATTGAGGCGAATAGAACAGGTGAAACAGAGGCGGACTAGGGACTGGCCCACGTAAATACATCTAGAGAGGTGGCGAGCCAGGAAGCTCTAAGTATGATCTCCACTTACAGGTCTTTTTTCTACGGTTCTAAATCCGGAAGCATCCAAACAATGGGATTGTTTGAAAAGGATCGGTTTTAATGAGCACCCCTTGCCAGAAATATCTCACCACTGAAATACCTGAGGAGTGATCTGTTAAGAGTGGTTAGTTCGTGATCCGTACGTAATCTGTGATTGTGTATGTATTTTAAAGCACTGAAATGGAAGTGTCCTAAAGTGCATTTTTCTCCCCAGTTGCTGTGTTCCCTTGAAGCTGACATACCTCACCTCTGAAAATGTTAATGTTGAACAGACCAGGTCTTAGGCAGGCTTGGTAAATTATTTTCTACTGTACTGTCCACGCATATATTTGGGGTACCCGGGGCTGGTACTATTGCTGCCATTTGGGAGGGACCCCAGCTTCTACTCTAGCATAATCCACCGTTCTTAGAAGCATGCTTGACACCTGGGTGCTGGCAACTCTGGGTTCACATTTCATTCATAAGAAAGCAGGGGGGCGAGAGAAACACAGGCTTCTGGTTTCTGGCTGAGACACACCAGTTTCTTGACCTTTGAATCTAGATTCCTTTTCCTCTGCTTGCTCATCCACTGGGCTTTCTTTTTCACTAGCTCACCCAAATGATGATCCAATTTTTCCAGGGAAGCCTGGTGCTTAATTCATAGCAGCTCCCACCAGTTACCTCTGCATGAAGATAGGATCGCCTCCCCGCCCCACCCATCACTAAAGAGCAGGTCTGGATACTAAGAGCACAAAAGGTCATCCTGGGCAATCCACCTCAATCGGGGATCCATGAATCATTGCTCACAAAAATCCAAATCTCCATCTCCTGACTTAGTCAGGTAGCTCCTCCCGCCCCCTCTCCCTGCACAGCCCATTTCTCCTGTTGTTGGCAAGGGATCGGATGGTGAATAAGGAAGGGGAAATGGGAATTCTTTCTTTGCTATCTTTCTGGGGTCAAGATGCTGCAGTTACGCCCAGAACCAAGAAGAGAATTAATTCGGCGTCCTAATGCAGGCTGGTCACAGAGCTCAGCCTCCCTTTCCAACCAAGAACATGTATTCTGGTGCCATTTTGGGCAGATTGGGAAGAGCGATTGCATTTATTTTACCCCAAAGAACATCCCTTATTGTCATCGTTCATCTTTCCTGATTATACAAGCTTATATCATATTTTCAAATATAATATATGCAATTCTATACGCAACGTAATATTCGGAAAAGAGAAAAAAGCGTGAAATACAAAATGGAAACACCTATAATCCTAACACTCAAAGACAGTTAGCTGTTAGCATCGTGAGACCTGTCTGCCCTGACGACCCTTTTTTATCCATGGGCGTCTACCAGAGGGACAGGTAAGTAAATAACTAAATAGACGGCTATGCGTGTGCATGTGTATGTGTGTTTGCCGAGTGGTGCAGGATTTTCAGAAAACTTGATGGAAGTTCCTTAAGTACGGTGTCACGATGCAGAGAGCAAAGTGCTGGTACAAGAGGAAACAGACGCTTGTGTCTTAGACTCAACCTGGCAGGAGACAAGTAGATGCGGAAAAGCAGGCGGTGTCCGAGGCGCAGCACACGGCGCCGAGAACTTTCACGACCTTGCTCATAATGCACCACTATTACCATTATTTAGCCGTGCTCCGATTTCATTAAAATAACAATAAGTGGTGCCCCCCAAATAAAGCCATCAATCAAGAAAATGAGCCCTGTGGCGTCTCATTAGGAGGGAGCCGGCAAGGCGTGCGACTTTGACCAGAAGATTCGGGGAGGCTCCCTTTTTGATTTGTGTCTGAGTTGAAATAACTCGAACAGGAGACCATGTGAGAAAAGTTCTGTTTTCTCAGACCGGTACACAAGATGCCAGAGGGTTCAGGGAACTCACAGATGGTAGAGACACGAATTATTTCAAGCCGATATCAAAACTGGCATTTTAATTAGGCTAGCTGGCCCGGCGAAGAAGACGACACAAGACCTTCTATTAAAAACAGATAAATAAAATCAATCTCTTCAGCTGCCTTTTATTCCATAAACACCCCCACGCAGACTGGGTGACCAGCTGTCCCGGCGCGCCCAGGGCCCGCATCCCTCGTGCAGAACACTCAAATCCCATATTCCGGAAACACCCGCCCCAAGGCCCAGGGACACCAAGGGGCCTGCTCATCATCCCCTAGGGTGTCCCCTGTCATGACCCCCTACATCTTGCCACATTCAGGACCCTGCGGACTCTGGCTTTCCCGTTAGAGGACTGCAAGCCCTTTCTGGAACAGGCATCCCCTGTGACAGCGTGAGCTGGAGACTCTGCTTCTCGGGGGCACTGTTTGCCCGGGCCCAGGGGCTGCTGCCCCCCTGCTGGAACCTCTGCGATCGCCAAGTGTGAGGTGGCCCAACACAACCGGGTTCTTCGGGCTGCGGTTCCAGCCGCGCGATGTGAGCCGTTCAGGGGCCGCTCCGTCTTGGGAACCAGCTGACCCCGCTCCCGGAGCACCCAACCCGGGGAGTCATCTCCTTCTCCAACTGCAGGTGCACAGCAAGTGGGAAACCCCGCCTCTGTGTGTTTATCTCTGGGGCGGGAGCACGGAGAGTCCAAGGAGAGTCCCTGATGGGCTCATTAGCCACCAGGCAGGGGCGGCGAGAAGCAAGCCTCGTTGTTTTTATATTTTCCTTCTGCACCCCAACTTCCACTCTCACTCGCCTTCGTAGCAGACGCGCTCACTTCGAAGAGCTGACGCTGGGAACGCACCTGGCCCTACGGGGGTGGGAAGGTGAATACGAGCAGCCCTGGTGCGAGAGCGTGGACGCCTGCACCTCGGCCTCCAGGGAGCCTGCGGCCCGCAGGTGCTAGAGCCAGAGCCCAGTGCGCGGCTCATCCCACCCGTGAAGCCCGGGCCAGTGGCCGGCTCATCGTGGGCCCTCCCGAGCAGGAGGCGAAGACAATATAAAACTAGGACTGGGTGATGGCCACCGAGGTGGGCACTTGACGGGATGAGCACTGGGTGTTATTCTATATGTTGGTAAATTGAACACCAATAAAAAATAAATTTATAAAAAAGAAAAAAAAAAAACTAGGACAAGATGCAGCCAGTTTCCTAGTTAAGAAAAGCTGGACTTTCAAACACAACGTGAAGAAAGGTAGACGGGGACAAACTGTTCCAGGACAAAAATGACTATTTGCATCCTGCCCGGATGCACTTGGCACATAACGGACACGTGCCCCAGGTGGCCGGGCTGCCCCTAACAGATAAGGCCCAGCCTTCGAGTGAGGGAGGCAGAGAGCGAGCTAGCCGTGAAGCCGGCGATGGAGCAGTGTGGACGCGGACGCCCCACACGGTGTCTCCGAACCAAACACGAGAACTTCGCAGAAGGGCCCCCGAAGCCCCGGCTTCTCTCTCCTCGCCCCCTTCCCGAGCCCCAGCAAGGGCCACCTGCCTCTCCCTCGCTGCGCAGGACGCAGAGGAGCGGCGGCCGCCGGGCTGAGTACCTCCGGGCCGCCCTCCGCTCCCTCCGGCCCTGCCTCTGAGCTCCCCTTCGCAGCACACGGTTGATGCAGAGAATTCATCACCGGATGTGACAGCCCAGGCGAGCCTGGCACTAAGAAACTCTCATTTGCAGCCCAGAAATCCGCGGAGGTGCCACAAACTGGCTGATGTCAGCACCAAGTGGAGCTCGATCTGCATACGGGCCAGATGCCATTTCCAGAGATGCCTTGGGTGTGGGTGTGGGGGGGGTGCGGGGGGAGGGAAGGAACACTGAGCACCCTGACGCACCCCCTCGGCCTCTTAGGCACATGCACACACACGCACACACACGCACACGTGGCTGCACGGGCCCACGCGAGCGGAGACATCGGCTCACCCCCGGGGCCACATCCAGATCTTCCTCGCTTCCATGAGGACAGAGCTTGGGGTTCCTGCCGTGCGTGCATGTTTCCCAAGATCACACAGGCAGCGCTTCCCAAAAGCTGCTCGTGGGCAAAGTGGCGCCGTGGACAGGTCCCTCAGGGACACGACGTTCAAAGCCTCCCCGGAAGCTGCCCCGCGGTGCACGGGCTCCCCGGCCCCGACAACCCACAGCCACCTCCCCAGCTGCCACCGGAGCGCTCGTTCCAGGGTCTGCGTCCCATCTCCCCGCTTCACCTTCAGCGGCTTCCCCTTGGCCTCGGGGTGAGGCTCAGTGTCCTCATTGGGCCCCCAACGTCCCTGATCTGGCTCAGTCCCCCACTCCACGCTCGTGTTTAATACTCCGGCCACCGCAGGCAACCAGAGTGGAGCATTCGTTTCAGGCCTGCTCCTTGCTCCTGAACACTCCCCTCGTCCCATTACCTGCCACGCACACCTTGGCTCTTTTGAAGATTGAGGTGACGTGTCTCGCGTCCCTATCTGCCCCCCAGCAAGGTCTGTTCCTCCTGCAGGTGCGGCGTCCTCCACTGCCCCCCCTCAGCTCCCCTAGTCCCCACACCCCCGCTGCACCCCCCCGTGTTCTCTGTATGCACCTGTGCTCCCACCCCCATCGCACCCCCCTCCCCGTGTTCTCCGTATGCACCTGTGCTCCCACCCCCATCGCACCCCCTCCCGTGTTCTCCGTATGCACCTGTGCTCCCGCCCCCACTGCACCCCCTCCCCGTGTTCTCCGTATTGCATTTGTTCTATGTCTGTCTCACCTACCAGACCACAATAGCAGGAACTTTTCTTTGTTTCCAAAGTGCCTACCACAGTGCCTGTTGCAGCACAGGTTCTAATAAATATCTCTTGGAGGGACACACAAAGAAGGAAACAAACATTTAGTGGCGCTACAACATTCCTTCCCCATTGTGGGTGTGGAGAGATACATGGTATTGGACCCGTGACCTTCACAGTCCAGGCAGAGGACACGTAAAGAGCTGTGTACCCTAGAAAATATTCAAAGGCTAAAGCCGAGGCAGTGCCAAGTTTCAGGGTAACTTCTACCTCCAGGAAGTGAACTTGTCTAAATGGGCATCAAGGAGACCTGGTGCTTCCTAGCTTATCCCAAGCAAGGAACAATGATTCCTATTTACACTGCTCTGTTTTGCTTCTTTCAAAAACAGTTGAGCAAGCACTGGATCCTGCCTGTTGCAGCTCCTTGGCTTCGCACACCACCTCTATAAGGAGTGTCCTCCCTAGGACACGGGGAGGAAGCAGGTACCGTACCCTGAATCTGGAACAGTCTTCTGGTCACTTCCTCAGTGGGAATCACAAAAATGTAAGGACCAGAGGTTTCCCCATCATTACTTCCTCCAAAGCTGAGACCCACATGCACACATAGCTCCTACCTTGGGATCTGGGATTGGAGCTGCCTAATAACATAGGACACCCCCCAAATTTTAGGTAAACAACAAATAACTTTTTAGTGTAAGTTTGTTGCATGCGATATCTCCATGTGCAGCTCTATTGGGAATAACATGCACACTCAACCCAAAAATATTTTATTCTGGCTTATTCTGGTACCATAGGTAACTCAGAATCAATTTTGCTGCTTGTCCTGCTTTGACCTTTTGCACCTGAATCTTCATACAGGTGTGTCTTTGCTGTGGCCACACCATCTCTACCAAGTCCATGCCTGCTTCTGCTTTATGTCTTGCTACTTCTTACAGTTCATCTGAGACTGAGATGGTGACTTGCTCTTGCACTTTGGTCCTGCTCTGGAACCTCAGCTCGCCAACTACTACCTGCCATCACATTTCCCCTAAGCCCTTCCTCTGCTTGGATTATCCCACGCTGCTCACTCCAGAATCCCTGTTTCCATGGTCCCCTGACTCTGTGGGTACCCTCCCTGACTGCCCACCTGCCACTAGGTCAGTCCCTGGTGACCTTACAACCAAGTCCCAGTATCACATCCCTTTCTAGGCTGGCTCCACCACAGCCTCCTGAGTCCTGAGATTTTGCTCTGAAGGTCCACGTGTGAAGAAAAATCGGCAGTGAAGCAGCCACTCCTGTAGAGAATGGATACCCCGGCTAACCAAGACTTCAGCAGTTTAAGCTGCTGCCAAGAAATAATAGACTACCCATTTGCAAAGTAAGATTCCTTTTGACTCTATAGCAAAGTCCAGCAAGAGGCTCCGTGCCTTTGCCTCTTCCTCTCCTCTGGTCTCTAGAACTCCATGTCATTGTCCACGGCCTGGCCTGAGAGTTACCTCCTTCCTTCTTCAAGACATACCACCATCTACTTGCCTATGTACCAGGACCCCTGACTTTTTGACCCTTCATGTTAACACTTTGCCATGTGTGGCATTTATTTATTTATTTATTTATTTATTTATTTATTTATTTATTTATTTATTTAAATATCTATGTGAGCACCAGGTTTCACTCACTGTCATCACTTAATTCTGAATTCTACAAATAAGCACCCAGTGTCTACCTTGTACTATGTACTAGGCATATAGTGGTAGATACAATATATAAATTTTTAAATCTGACATCTACTCTCTCCTGGAACTTCCTGCCTTGTGGGAAATAGACATTTGACAAATCATCAAAAGGACAAATGTAGATTCTATAGATGGTAGTAAGTGCCATGAGAGTATAAAAGGGACCTCATTGTGGTTGGGTTTTGGGAAAGTCAGCCTAGAGGTGACCGAAAATAGACAAGTCAACGGTGGGGCAAAGAGCAATCTGGGCAGAAGGCGAATCCTTTCCTAAGGTTCCAAGGACCTCGAAGAGGGCCAGAAGCAACGGAATGAGGAGAGGGGTAGTGAGGGTAGCAAGACGGGGCTGGAGGGTTGCAGCGCTTGATCATGGTTTCAGGACACATGAAGGATTTTCATTTTTCCTCTCAACGAGATGATGAATCATTCAGCCATAGGTCATCAGAGCAGAAGGATCATGTCTCATAGAGAGCTTCTCAGTTAGGTACTTGAGGCCTTCCGGAGGCTGGTGGCCACTCTAACTGTGCTGTTGTACAGGGATTGTGGTGCTAATTCTCTTACTTCGGTTGATGAGTACATAATGGTACATAAACCCAGTGGGAGCTCCTATTCTTACTTCTCAGGTGAGGAATCTAGGACTCAGAAACTAGAATTTTTCAGACTCAGTCTCTGCTATATGCCACTGCTTTTGGACATTTCAAGTTCCAAAAGGCCAGGCCGTGTGACTGGGTGGGCACCACAGGCAGAGCATGGCTCAGGGCTGAAGGCAGGGGACTCATGGCTGCATTTGACCTTCAGGGAATCTCTGTGCTGTTAATTAAGATGCTAGAACTTATGAACCACAAGACAGGCCTCCAAGACCTCTTTTAGGGGATTCTAGTATCTCCCACTGCTAAGCTGCAATCCACCTCCCCAAACTTGGTTCTGGACAAGACAAACTCTCCTCCGCCGGGGTTATACCCCTGAGACACCACCACGTGGGGTGTCATCTTGCTAATACTAAGTTATCTTAACTGGAAATGGGGCATCCAGCTTTAAGACCTGTACAGTAAAGTTGGTATTCATCTACTTGGTACGAACATGAACTCTCTAGGACCCGTCGTTGTCTCCAGCCTTATCCGGTATGCGCTCTAGCTGCTGTCCAAGTGGTGACAGTCAAAACCCAACCACAAGAATATCAACTGCCACACCAAGATGGTGCACCACACAACTAAAGTACACATGTAGGTCAACTCTGAGATCGAGATCTGTTTCAGCACCTTCTTAGCTTCATCCTTTTCTAATTCATCTGTTATGAAGGCCCAGGGTTAATACCGCCACGTAAGGCTCTTCAGACACACAAGACGGTTTGGTGGAACCTTTCATGGCTCGCACAGGATATGAAGTCACGTGCATTTCCAGGCTCATGGCTGGGCTGCTCCTTATTTCTGCCACAAGTACAAATTGGACAGTTACACATAATGTTTCTGGGTCCCACAGGCTTATAGAGTCCTTAGGTTAAATGTGCATCAAGGAAGTTAAACTTAAAGAATTTGTTTTATTTCATTCACAGAGTCAAAGAAAAATAAGCTCCACCTGATTTAGCTAAATGGAGGGGCCTTAGTGCAGAAAAGTATTTATATCTGAATAAACATCCTCTACGCTCACACCTGCATAAACCAAAACACATACACACTTGCACACATCCATACACAGTGTTCATAAATGGGCAGAATTTGTACTTATTTCGTCATATTTACAGAGAACTAATACAGGTTTAGAAAATACAGCGCCTAAAAAATGCATATACAACCATGCACGCACACACACACACACACACACACACACAGATGCTGCTTAAAAGGGAAAAGAATAGCTGTATGAGATAACAGAAAATCATATTTACTCATATGCCTAAAGTCTAGATAATTCAAGCAAAGCTATTTTTTTTTAAACTCTCAGTATACATTATCCGATTGGCTGATTCTACACGGCCCCAAATTCTTCATTTTATTTTTATAACCTCTGATTTTGCTTTGGCTTTTTTGAAAGGCTATTATTTGCTCAGGGCACACACTGAGATTGTATACACACCTTAATGATGAACGAGAGCTATACACAGAACACACACACACATACACACACACGCACGCGCAGATGAAACACATGGTGAACCTTGAGGCTATTTGCCATCACACAGGAAGCTAAAGCCCCTTACACTTTTCTGACCATCCAAGAGACAGCAATTACCCCAGATTATCAGACCAACAATGACATGCCGCGTACAGAGAGACACTGAGCCAACTCTACATCCCAAAGACTGGCATATTCAAGTACACTTAGGACATTAATAGCAATTTACGTGCCATCACTGAGACAAAGCCACAAAGGCTCCACTGGCAGCCTCTTATTTTGAAGCCTATTATTTGTGGGAGTTACAGGCTATAATCACAACAGAAACTTTTAAAACCCTTATCTTCCGTGACGCACCAAATCTATTTCAGAGTCATAATTGCTATGTCACCAGAGAGTTTGCTGCTTAATGCACTCAAATGCCATTTAGTGTTTGCAGGGTCATTACAGCTAACAGAAGGGTGGGGAGGGGGGAGATGTGGCGGGAAGCTGTGGGGGGAATGCAGACGGAGAATGTGGAGGGGAATGTGCTAGAATGGGGCACTAATTTATATAGGGGAGGATATTGTTGTTTGGAGAATTTCATTTACTGACAAAATGAGGGCAAGAGCTTGCAAACTGTGGGCCTGAGAATTCAGAATTCATGTGCCACCATCCCAGAGCCGTTTAGTGGATACTGGGGAATGGCCTCTTATATTCTGGGATTCTCAGCCAGGTGTGAGAGTGGGTTGATTTTCTAAAATTTTAATCTGTTTTCCTCTTACATTGCCCCAGAAACCTCTGCAGTGGGAATCTTCCGTTGGTGCTGAGGGCTCGGGAGTCTGACCTGGCTCTTCTGCACATGTCCTGCTCTGGAAGGAGAAGGCACAGGGAAGCGGTGCCCAGGAGGTGTCAAAATTCAGCAGCCCCGAAGAATGAGCTCCTTCGCAGGTGGCCAAAGAAGATACCAGGAGACTGATAGAGCAGCCAAACTGCCAGAAAACACCACATCATTCAGAAGACCAGTTTGTCAACCGAAGGTCATAAGAAAGCTTGTTAATGTACGCAGCTTGCTTTCTTCGTCCTGGCTATAAACTCGCCAAGTTCTTACTTGGCAACTCCTAATACTTCCGATCATACCAGGCGCAGGGTAAGTTGTCAAGGAAGTTTTTGACTGATTGATATATCCCTAGGTTTTCAAAGAAAACTCTTAGCTTCTATTTTATAGACCTGAGTTTTCTCATAGACGAGAAATACAGAAAATGTTAAGTGAATTCTGATTGGAGGGTTATTTTAGTTTTTTGTTTTTTTAAATCAACACCAGTATCACTTAGAGATCTGCCTTTCGTTTTCCTAGGCTAAAAAAAATCTGAAGAGCTTTCCACAGAAACAGAATAAGCCCTGGGGCCTTATTCCATAAGAGCCTTCTTCCACTGAGGAATGAGAGTTTTCTCAATTGTCTACATGCTGACAAAGTGCAGGATGGAATAATAACCTTATTGTATAAAAGTTCTTAGAAATCAATAGGAAAAGATGAACATTTCAAGAATACAGATAGAAGGCTAGCAAA
Source organism: Canis lupus baileyi (assembly GCF_048164855.1). Lineage (NCBI taxonomy): Eukaryota > Metazoa > Chordata > Mammalia > Carnivora > Canidae > Canis > Canis lupus. The sequence continues at coordinate 5,556,339 of NC_132875.1, read as the reverse complement.
CATATGAAAAACATCCAATCTCACTAGTAATCGAAGAGATACAAATTAAAATAGAAATGAGAGGCCATTTTATAGCTGGATAACTGCCAAAGATTAAAAAAAAAAACCTGCTAAGATACTATTCCCAAGAGTGAGGAAATGGGAATGATCGTGAACTGCTGGTGGGAATCATGGGTTCATACAAGTTCCCAGAAGACAAGTTTGCCAGATATCGCAAAAGCCTTAGTCTAGTTCCTATCCTTTGATCCGGCAATTCCATTTCTAGGAATTTATTCAAGGAATTAACAAAAAAAAAAAAAAAAAAAAAGGAATTAACAGAAAATATATACTGAGTTTTCTGAACTATGATGTTTACCACACTGTTTTTAGTAATAGTAAAAAAAAAACAAAAAACATGGGACCCTGGGTGGCTCGTGGTTGAGCACCTGCCTTCGGCCCAGGGTGTGATCCTGGAGTCCCGGGATCGAGTCCCACATCGGGCTCCCTGCATGGAGCCTACTTCTCCCTCTGCCTATGTCTCTGCCTCTCTCTGTGTCTCTCATGAATAAATAAAATAAAAAAAAAAACAACAAGAAAACAGCTTAAGTATTCCACCGTAGAGACTGATTAATTATGGACTTTCCCTATACCACGCTTCTGCAGTTATTAAAGTTATGTTTGAGAAGAATGTTTAATGATCTGAAAAATATTTGTAATATATTTTTAGTAAAATGAGTAGGTGATGAGATGATACATTCGATATCATAGCTCTTCTACATCCACACAAAACACACTTACACACAGAATGCTAGAAGGCTGGAAGAGCAAAAAAGTTAGCAGTAACTTCCTTCTGTGCGATTTTCCTGCATTCTCCAAATTTTCTATGTTAAATGTTAATTTGTAATCGGAAAATACAAAGTAAATGTAGAATTTAGACAAAGCATATGCGGGAAAATCCACATCTCATTTAGGTCTTTGTCTCGTACATTTGAAAGGTCTTGGTCAACCTCCAGCACTCACTGGAAAGCCAACCAGGGCAATCACTGGTCTGAGGTCTTAGACAAAGGCAATTGGGACTCTTGCCTAGAGAAAAGAGAGTTAGCAAATGATTTCAAAACTCTCTTCAAAACACAACTACCTGCGAAGAATGTTAATCAGTTGTTTTTCCCTTGCCGCAAAAAATAAGGTCAAAGAAGGCGAAACATAGCAATCAACTTCGATGAGATGCAGAGGAGCTTGGGAATCTCCTTTTTATTTTCCTTGCCCTCATGTTCAATGCAGTAACTGGGTCATAACAGAGCCTGCCAACTGAATGAGTGAATGAACTCTGGATCAAGATCAAGGCCATAGAGGCAACATCTGCTCCAGAGGGAAGTATGGGAAAACAGGGAAGGGCAGCAGATCTCCGGTCATTGAGTATCTACCCATAAAAGTCTTAGGGTGTGAGTTGGTGAAGACCGTAGGGTACAAGGGATAGAGGAGTTGGAGGTAAAGATGCATACCAGGCTGTGTTAAATGGAAAGAAAAAGGAGAAGAAATCCATTCTTTTGTGGGAGAGACTTTCCAGACAACAGAAACACCAAAATGCATATGTGTGCAGGGGTTCCAGGCGGGCAGAAAATCCAACCACAAGTCTACTTGCTGGTTTAAAAAGAAGTAAGCAAAAAGTAAGAGGAATGAAAAGAAAAGAGAAAGCTCTTGACTACAGGTTCAAGCAGACTCAATGCAAAAAGCATGTATTAAGCACCTACTATGTACCAGGCCTGGACTGAAGGCTAGGATACAAAGTGAGGGTTCTTCTGTTTAAAAAAACAGGACACCTAGAGAAAAATTACAGGAAAACAACCAGAAAATGACTCCCATTCCAACCCAGCATGCTAAGTACTAGGTAGGTGCTGTCTGCAGGGACTAGGAAGGACATCTAGAAGGTAATCCTGTGCTAGCTAAATCTTACAAATCGAGTGGGATTATGAGATGCGTGCCCACTGCCATCGGTTCTGGACCACGGATTCTATTGCTTGAGAATTTTCATCACCAGGAGTTGCCTCTAGGAAAGGCCAAGCTCAGGAGGACAAGAGGCAGAGAGAACTGACATTTATGGCACCAGACGCTTCCAGAACCCATGGTCTAGCTGGGAAGCACCAGCCCAGGTACTTGGTGATCTTCAACAGCAAAAATCATCACACAAGACAAGGCATGCCAATGGATATCTTCAGGTCTGTTTTGCTCACCTTTAATTTTGTTGTTTTGTTCTGATGCCTGCTTTTACCTATCTCCAAAGGTTTTTGGTTGACATTTTTTTAAATGTCTTAATTGTTTTAATAAACAAATTAAATAAGATAATGCATATAAAGTGCCTGGCACATAGAAGTGTTAGTTATTAATACAATTATTAAATGTCATTTTAGCATGTTAATTTTCTATCCTTATTGTGTTTTAATTGTTCTTTAATTTACTGCTTTATACCACTTCCTTATTTTATTACTACTTGATCTGTTTTATAATCTTGGTAAGTATGTTCTTAGCTGATGTTATTTATTTTAACCACTCATCCTAGCTTATTTTATGCTTTTAGTGTTCTCTTTAGTAATTGTCTGTCCTAATTGCTTTTAACCTTCACTTTGCTGCTTTACATTTCCTCATCCTCCTGTCATTCTTATTCTCCCATCATTCCCTTGTGATTCATTAGTATACTCTTTCTTCCTGATTCCATTTCTCTTCTTTCCCATTTCTCTTCTTTCCCTGCTCTCTTTATCTAAATGTTTATTATGGAAGTACAGTTGACATATTTCCTAGCTCTTTTAAATTTAACACGTGTCACTCTTCTTCTAAATTGTTAAAATTTTATCCATATCATATTATCCTTGCATTTTGTTAATTTAGTCTTTTATTTTTTAAAGATTTTATTTACATATTTGAGAGAGAGAGACAGAAAGAGGGAGAGCTCACAAGTTGAAGAGAGAGGGAAAGAATCTGAAGTAGACTCTGCATTGAGTACAGAGCCTGACATGGGCTTGATCCCATGATGGTGAGATCACAACCTGAGTCGAAACCAAGAGGTGGCAGTTTAACCGACTGGGTCATCCTGGTGCCCCAATATATTTAGTCTTGTAATGGATTAAAAATGCTGTTCAGTGTTCAACAAAGAGGAGGGACTGTCTTGGTAGAAGTCCTGGCCAGCAAAGTGAGGTGGTCCCTTCTTACCCTGATTGTTGGTCCTAGACAAACAGTTACTTCTGTGGTAGATACCCTTGTTTCTTCAATGCTGACCTTCCCCCAAAACCATTAACTTACCATAGATAAGCTATTAACAGGCAAAATTTTCTCTTCCTCCATTTTACTGTCCCCAAATTAAAAAAAAAAAAAGATTTCTCTTGATTTCATACTTAGATTCCTTAGTCTTGCCATGTATTTTAATGAACCCCCAAATTTCTCCATGAGGAGACACTGCTCTCTCTCATATGATCCCTGGGTTCTTGGCTAGGTTGGTTAACCAAATGAGACACAATAGCGATGTAATGTAGGCTATCTCCAGGGAAGGGCTTTCTATATACCTTTTAGATTTAATTTTAAGAAGAAAACCCATTGGTCTTAAGCATTCTATAGGCCACCCAAAAGGACACATAACATAATAGTCTAAGTGAATACCCACAGTTCTTTTCTCTTATCAGCCATGCTCTAAGAGATTTATCATCAGGAAACACAACAGATTCTCTTAGTGTAAGGGTTCTTAACCAATTCCCTTTACTTAACATAAGAACTAGAGCCCAAGGCTCCCTCTGAACAAAGGGAAAGAATGGAGGCTTTGGAGTCAGGCTTGGTGGGGTCCACGTCCTGGCTCTCTCCCTTTCTGGCTATTTGATCCTGAGGAAACTACTTAATATTTGAGTCTCTGTTTTCTCATCCACAAAATGGAGAAGAGCGTGTTAAGAAAAACACTGGACTATATTAGGACACACACTAAATGTTACTAGTTACTGTTCTTAATGTGGATACTGGGATACTGAGCTCAGGTTTGTCTCAGAACTTTACGGATGGAGTTGGGCTGTGCCTTTGCTCTCCTGTCCCTTGAAAAGGGCACAGAGTGTTCAGTAGCAACACCACGTCCCTCTATGACGCCCAGATCTGGTGGGAGAGGGGCCTGGCACTCCTCCCCTCAAAACCTCACCCTCTTTGATCATCCCCTTAGTCTCGGGATTGCTTGCACACTCCCTTGACAGATTACTTCTCTAAGGAGGAACAAAGTACCATTTTGGACAGGTTGTGTGGCTTTGAAAAATAAGAGGTTTGTATAATTTGGGGGAGAAGCATCTGAACTGGACTTTCAGCTAAAGGGAACTAGAGAAGAAAAGGGTGAGGAAGACAAGATGAAAGAGGGGAGGGATGCCTGGGTGGCTTAGCGGTTAAGCATCTGCCTTCGGCTCAGGGTGTGATCCTGCAGTCCTGGGGTCAAGTCCCACATCGGGCTCCTGCATGGAGCCTGCTTCTCCCTCTGCCTGTGTCTCTGCCTCTCTCTCTCTCTCTCTGTCTTTGTCTCTGTCTCTCATGAATAAATAAATAAAATCTTAAAAAAATAGAAAGAGGGGAGATATAGTATCTTCTAAGTGAGGAAATCCACTCTAATTTTCAAATATCATCAGTGCTTATTTTTATGTATTTCAAAAGTTTTTATTATGCCAAAGGGAACACAAGTCCCTTTAAAAGCAGTTATATCAAGTCAGAACCAAAGGCAAGTGTACAATAAAGCATCTAATTCGATATGCAATAGACTTGTTAGCAGAGTCTGGCTCTCAGATCGAGCGAGGGGGTGAGTGGCGGCGGGGAGTGGGAGGCAAGGAGGACATCTGAATGCCTTTGAAAGGACAGATTACTCAGGACAACTCTGTCCTTCCTTTTACTTCATTTTTGTTTTTGTAAACTATGAGAAAGGGGTAGATACAAGAAGGTAAAGGATAGTAAACTTTTCACAAGTGCATTACCTTTATCAAAACTCAAGAGAACGTGCCCTTCATCATCTACGCTTAATTGTGCATAATTTTACTTCGGAAGAGAAAGAAAACTGTAAACGAATACTGAACTCCAGTTAATGATACCAGAGTAATGTTTATTTAGGTGAACCTGTCCTGCTGTTGATTTACTTTTACAACTTACTCTGAAATGCATCAGAAAAGTAAGCTGGGTTGGTGATGGACAGAAGGACGCAGATATGGACATAGATATACGATGAAGCCGGCAGAGTGAAATATGGATGACAACATATAGGTGGTAGGCACAGTGGTTTCACTGCGAAAATCTTCCAACTCTTCTGCATGCTTGAAAAACTTTAAAATAAAACATCAAAAAACATTTTAAAGGTGGTATCCTTCCAGCAAGAGAAAACAACATAATTCCTTCTCTTGGGTAAGTCCTAAGCAGCATTCAGATGTGCTTCTTGCTAGAGCAGAGCTTCTCAAACGGAATGTGCTCAGAAATCACCAGGGGATGTGGTTAAAGCACAGAATCTGATTTAACAGTCTCGATGGGGCTCACAAGCTCCCAGGAGATGCCGATGATGCTCATCTGCGGGCCATGTTTTGAATAGGCCAGCAGGCCAGGGTGGGGAAGGGCCAGCCAAGCAGTGGCTGCCAGCAAAGACTCTGGGTACCTGGGAAATCTGAAACAGAGATGGGACCTCCTCTGAGCTCCAAAGAGTTTTTAGGTGTAAAGAGAGGGTTCAAGATGAGTTCAAAGACATGTCCTGCTTAGGCTTGAAAACTATTAGGTTAGATGAATGAATGGCTGACAGTTGACAATTCCTGCAAATAGAACCACAATAAATGTAGCATTTATATATTTATGTTTTAAACCTTCCTCTGCATTATTTCATGGTTTAAAGCATAGGAATATGCTAATCTCAGTTAACTTCTTGTGCGTGGTGAATCTTTAATAAAGAGTTCTATTTACATTAGGAAAGGCTGATTTAGGCAGAAAGCATGTCTTTCTGCGGTCTGTGTCAGGAAGTCTGCTCTGTTTGCACAGCCTGGTCACAGCTGCCAACACGATCGTCCCACCTTTGGTGGCCACTACGTGACTGGCAGGGCATCTAGAACTGTGCTGGGCAAGTGGCAGCCACTCGCCATGTGTGGCTATTTAAATTTCAATTAAGTCAAATTAGATACAATTAAAAATTTGTTTTTTCAGTCACACTAGTCACACTGCAAGTGCTCAACAGCCACGTGTGGCTATTGGTTAACTTACTGGACGGCACTGAAACAGAACATTTCCATCAGTATGAAAAGTTCTTTTCGGATAGCATGCTTCTAAAAGGAAAGACTAGTTTTTGGCACTGTCACTTGCAAATTCTGTAAAAGAATGGCAAATGTCAATCCATGTTTACAAGCCACTCACATTTTTGGTTGCTAGGAATATGATTATATACATAAATTCCTCTCACAATGGCCATTCCCAAAATCCTTTAGAATATTATTATTTTGGCTACACTGGGTGGTATAGACCTTCTGTTTCAGAGATGCAGGTGTGGAATGAGATAATTCCCAGCACCATGTCTTATTGACATTTGTATGGCCCATGATGGATATTAGAAGGTTCTCTATAAACGTTTGTTTAATAAAGCATTTACTCATTTATTTACTCATCTGGTCAGTTGTTCCAGACTCAAATCGGTCCTGCCTTTTGCCTTATTTCTCCATCAAACTGGAGCATATAAACACTTAGTGTTTAGAGTTATGGAAAAGAATTTCCTCAAACTCAAACACAGGCAGAGGTAAGTAGAGGTTATTTTTTTTTTTTTTTAAGTACCAAATTTTAAAAGAACAATTGGATTTCTGAGACAGAGGTCTAACATTTTATCTGAAAACAAGCTAAGAGCATGGAACTCCTTCCCAGAAGGCAAGAAGCCATCAGCAGAAATCGATGCCAACGTTTCCCACAATTAAATTCAGCCGATTTAATTAGTTTAATATTTACTGAGGTCTAGAAGGGCTGGGCCACTTTCAGGAGCCACTACAAAAACAAACTGCCCTTTTGAGGTTGTGAAATTTTTCTTTTTTTTTTTTTTAAATTTTTATTTATTTATGATAGTCACACACATAGAGAGAGAGAGAGAGAGAGAGAGAGGCAGAGACACAGGCAGAGGGAGAAGCAGACTCCATGCACCGGGAGCCCGATGTGGGATTCGATCCAGGGTCTCCAGGATCATGCCCTGAGCCAAAGGCAGGCACTAAACCGCTGCGCCACCCAGGGATCCCTGAAATTTTTCTTTATAGAGCAGAAGGCGGGACCTACTGGAGTCTGGAAAACTGGCCGGATCCTAGCCCGAGGACAGCACGGCTGTAGGGCCAGATCTCGGCCCACCTGGGCAGGCTGCTATAAAATACCAATTATAGTGGGAACGGCATGGCACACGTTGTCATCTCATAGGTGGGGCTCTTTTCAAAAAGACAAATTTCTCTTTAGTTTATAGCTTTGAACTATTTCCCTTCCCGCTGTATTTTCCTAAAAATGGGAAAACATCGTGTTTTATAAGCAGAATAGGACACTGGACGAGGCCATAGACATCTAGCTCTGTTGTCATGCCCAGAGTTCAGGAAACTGAGTCCTATTAAGGAGAAGTGATTTGTCCACGGTCACATAGGCAAAAAGTGGCAGGAACGGAATGGGTATCCATGTGTACGTGCACATTGTGAATGTGATTGCGTCCAGAGTGATCGTATCACTAGGTTTGGGATCAACAAAATCCTTTGCGATTGCTTCTACACAGGGATAAGGAGTCTCCCCAAAAGGATATGTTCTCTTGCCAGGTCCCAGTAGGGCTTCTTGTGGGGGAGAGGAGATTTCTCAAACTACCTCTGGTTGGTCTTGAAGTCCTCTCTTCTGCTGTGTAAGTCACTTCCAGTTTCCCTCCTAAACTTGAGTTCATTGGTTCCTTTGTTTGAGTCTTCCAAGGACAGGAAACCTAATCCCAAAGTGCTGAATGAGATTGGAAGCTAAGACAGGTGCTGACTGGCATCAGGATTTTACATTATCTCCGGTACGGGCTTTCCCTAACCTGACCTGGACATAACAGGATGTCGCCTCCTTTCCCAAGGTCAAAAGTACTATGGATGACTTATTACTGAATGGAGGGATGGACAGGTGAATGGATGAACACATGAACACATGAATGCATGCGTGTATCAAGATGCCATTGGATGATTTGGTCTTATTTGTTTTCTGTACCTTGAAGGGCTTTCACCTGGCCGCTGGGAGAAGAACAATGGATTACATATGAAATTATAATATTGAGATTTTTTTTTTTGCTTCTCCAACTATTGTGGGCTCAAATGAATGAGATGCTTTTCTGTTCTCAAATGCTGAGCTGATATGGTATTAAGGTTTAAAAGCTTCGTCAAATAAGAAGCTAAAGGGGCTTCCTCTGTTTCCTTTTTTTTTTTTTTTTTTCCTCTGTTTCCTTTTGACTCTGCCATAAAGTTAAGCCGGGCTGGAAGCTTCTGGAAGGCAGGAGTCCATCTATGCCATTCCTGCTACCTTCAAACCCTCCAGAGGTTGGTTCACCATGTTCAGACCTGTCGATTCTCATCACTCGCTTCATCCCTTCACCCTGGGGCTCTTCACAAGTCCCCAGCCACAGCACTGGGAGGCACTCGAAGGCAGCTAACAGGGGAGCCTGGGTATATTTTAATACCTTAAAATCTCAAATTCCACTCGGCAAAATAGAAGAATTAAAACTTCATATAATTAAGATGAGTTTTTAAAGATTTGCATATGAATTTTAATTATCACTCTCGCTTCCCAGCCTTCCAATTCCACATGTGGCAACATCTTATTAATATATATTTTAAGTGGAAGGAGGTCTCTCAGAAGTAGTTAAGGAAAAATTAAGATGATGGCACGTGGCCAAGTATTACCAAGTAACCCTTCTGATATCCAAGCATCTGCACTGTGTTCACGTCAATAGGATGCTATTTTTGCCTTAATGATTTATATTTTTTTCCCAATAAATGTCCTTTTCTTCTCTTTGCTTAATATGATAGAAAAGCAAACCAAAACAAAAATATGTATGCTATGGTTTACAAAGATAAAAGTTCCAACTCTATTTTTCCACTCCTATAATTATCACTAAGCAAAACTGATGAGATGCTTCTGTCATAAACTGACGTTAATGGCACTTTGCCTTTTTGGAGAGAACACTAACACTTTATTTCCATCCTCACTACAACTCTTGAATAAGAAACATCTTGCAGGGGTTTCTATTTATGCTTAAGGTTGGCTGGAGTGGACTCAATCCCTTAACTCACACTTGAAAATAATTAAAAATAAAGTGTTTTGCTCCTGAAGAATAATGTTTTCTGCTACCACATATCTCCAAGGATTCAAAGGGAAATATTTGTGTAATGACAGCTCTTCCTCCTTCCCATTTAGGACCTCAGGATACAATTGGAAGGGGAAGCAATGGGTTAGACTAGAAGGAATGCCAGAGACTAAGTCTCCCCATAGAGTTCTCCAGGGAGCGCAGTCTACCATTGAATCTGGCATCCCTGGGGCTGACAGTGAGGACCAAAGATCTTACTTGTAGAACTTTAGATCTCTACTCTAGAACTATCCAGCTGAGAGGGAACTTAGAGCTTGCTTCTCTAGTAATTTTACAGATGAAGCAAAAATACAGAGATGACTTATCAAAAGAAAAGGCACAGGAAGGACTTAAGTTTCCTGATTAGTTGCTAGTTGCCTCAATCTCCCACAAATCTATGCTGGGGGATTTCAGTCCCGTATCTGGTGGAGACAATGTTATGTTCCTACATGGATGGTACCCCTCAATTTTATAGAAAGGAAGACCTGGGGCCCCTGGATGGGGTCAGTTGAGCATCTGACTCTTGGTTTCGGCTCAGGTCATGATCTCCGGGTCATGGGATCGAGCCCCATGTTGGGCTCCTTGCTCGGTGGGGAGTCTGCTTGGGATTCTCTCTCCCTCCTTCTCTACCTCTCCCCTCATGCTCTCTCCCTTTCTCTCTCATAAATAAATAAATAAATAAATAAATAAATAAATAAATAAATAAAATATTTTAAAAATATGTAAAAAGAAAGACTTAAGAAACTTTTTGAACTGGAAACACAGTATATCTGTGGGCTAGTAAAGCATTTAAAATAAAAATCAGGGATGCCTGGGTGGCTCTGCGGTTGGGCGCCTGCCTTCTGTTCAGGTTGTGATTCCCTGATCCGGGATTGAGTTCCACATCGGGCTCCCTATGAGGAAACGGCTTTTCCCTCTGCCTGTGTCTCTGCCTCTCTCTCTCATTCTGTGTCTCTCATGAATAAATAAATAAATCTTTAAGAAAAATAAAAATCATTTCCAGATACTTTGCCGTTACATAAATGCGGCTATTGGTTACTAAATAAACACCCTTTCTAAATTCAGTGGTGACTTGTCTTCTCCTAGATTTATTCATCAGTCAACATGTTCTGAGCAACTAATACAGGCATTTAGGAAATATTTAGGAAATATACAAGAGTGGAAGACATGAAGACCAATTAAGTCTGTTCACATATCTATAATGCAAGGGAAGCGTATGTGTGATAAAGCAGAGAGAAGCAGGGAAGAAGGGCCTAGGAGGATAACCTGGGGAAGCAAAGAGGAGCTGGCTGTATGATTTTGAGATGAGGGAAGCATGGGGAAGGTGGCACGGGAACGAAGGACAGATGGTAGCCACGTGCAAATGCAAGGGGGGACGTGCTCTACCAGGTAAGGATGAACTGACTGTGCTGCCCAGCATCCAGATTTTACCTGGGTGTCAGGAGGGTGAGGTGGAAGGGCAGGTGGATCGGGACCAGAGTGTGGGAGACGCCTGAGTGTCAGACTCGGGGTTTGAGCTTACTTAGGTGGGCAACAGACAGGCGCTGCTGATTTCTGGGAAAAGCACGGCCAAATTCAGAGAGTGTGTGCAGGAGAAAGGAGATGCTGAAGTCAGTAACAGTGATGAGGAAATGAGCACAATGGCCAAGCCGATGAAATACTCTAGAGCCAGGACAGTGGCAGTGAGAAAGGACCGAGGAGAACGAATGCGATAGCTGAGTGACCGAAGTCCGTCTGATTGACAGGGAAGTGAAATAATCTCCCTCCATTACTCAGAGCTACTCTAACCTGGTAAGTACTGCCCGTTGTCACCTGAGAGCACAAAGGACTTAGGGATGTATAATTTAACGCTCGCCGCCGCTCAGGAAAGGGGTGTTTAAGACTTGCACAACTCTACATCCTTGTCGAAAGCCTATCTTTCCATCAGAAGGGAAAAAAGTGACAACCGTGTCCTAACCAATCCTCACTAGCAACTACCTACTGTGAAAACCGCTCACACAAGAGAAAAAAAGGTCAAATTAGAAAGTTATCGCTTATAACATTTCACACTGCATTCATGTGGAAACATTTCTGCTTTGCCAAGCCCTTTCCTACTTATTTTCTCATTTTCCCTAAAGCAGCGCTGGAGGTATTAAGGGTGGGAATTACTGGTCCCGTTTTATGGAAGAGAGGTACAAGGCCTGCCTACGGACACATGAGAGTGACCAGGACCGGTCTCCCAGCTCTTCCCGACCGTCCACACCATCACCACATGGGCTCAGTGAAAGAGGCAAGTGGTCTGAACTTTAGGGGATTTAAAATAGACACTGGTTGGATAAGATATGGGTGCTAAGAAACCCAGCCAGGGGAGCAGATAAAGGCTGCCCAGAAAATGTCCTCCACCAAATGAAACACAATCCAGAGTCCAGCTGGGAATTCCATTGCTGCCTTGGGTTTAGGAATTGTTTATTTTTATTTCTTGGCTCGAGCCTTTCATTCCTGCCCTTGTCTCTTCTTGTCTCCCTCCTTCCCTCTCTCCTTCCTCTCCTGGCAGCCAGAGCCCCACTCCACACATTCACACGCGTCCGCGTCGAACACCGCTGTCTAAAAACACGGCTTGCCCTAACAAGCTTCGTCTCCTGCAGGTGGCACATTTTAAAAATTTAAAATGGGTACCCCAAGGAATGTATCTTATCACGATCAGCCTTTGAATCATTTACCCTGCTTGTTAAAGACTCAGAAATAAAATAAACACAGTTCGCAGGGAAAAAAAAAATTAATGCACCACGAGCGACTCTTTCGAGTGGCATTTTCAAGCCCAGTTTCTGTGGTAAGCTTATGTAATCAGACATAATTGTCTGCACATGTTTGGTTACACTCTTTCAGAAATGATTCCCAGCCCACCAGATAGCGTCAGAGGGGTCAGTGTCGACCCCCCAGAGTCTGGTGCCACCCTCTCCTGCACTACCCGATTAGGAAGAAGGATGTCACACAGCAGAACTGTGAGCCCATTTCCTGCCCACTCACACAGACTTTCTGCAGCTCATATGTTCATCCCCATGCTCTGGTACTTTCCTCCTTTTCTTCTCTTCCACGTATACAGAGCAAAGCTTTTTCTGGAAAAAAAAAAATCTTTGGAGATAGAAGACATCTCAAATAGGCTCAGAGAACGCGTAAACGTGTATGTGCTTGAACCCCGTCCCCCAACACACACACAGCTGAGCACAGACCAACTTCATGTCTGGAGTCTGTTTTGGGGAGGATAACTCCTCTGCCACAGTACCTTGTGTTTTTCTAAGCAGGCTTTCAGCGCATCAGCCATTAACATGGTAATAATAATTAGGATAACCACAGGAGAGAAGACTGCCTCTGCTCTGGAAATCCTTGCTGGAAAAGTGACATGACTGCCCAGGGTTACATTCAACGGGGTTGGCTTTGACCTCCTCCATCTCCTGCCAGAGAGAGGCTTAAGGAATATCATACAAATCCAGAGGAGAGTCTGCCTAAAGAAGGTAGAAAATAAAGGTTTCCTAGTTGGCAGGGGCCTTAAAAAGTCACCAAGACACTTACGACCTGGTACTTGACTCTCTTCTCCGACCCCCGACATCCTGACTGAGTAGCCAGCTGCACCCTGTTTGAACGCTCTGATGGTGGGGAGTTCTGGACTTCCGGAGGCAGCCAGTCCCTTCTCCGGACAAGTCTGACCAGGAGAAAGGCCCACTCAAGCTCGAAGTGAGGCGTGTTTCTCTGAATCTTCTACTCAGTACCGCTACCCTTGCCCTGTTTAGATCACTCGTGATGAAGCCAATCTCTTTCACAAATACCCCTCTTTCAAAACTACTCTAGACCACTCACATTTTCTCTTTCGTGGGCTAAGAACTGCTCATTCTTTCAGTCACTCCTTGTGATGAACCAACCAACTGGTCGGTATTGGGTTGATTCCTTCCAGTCTCGCCTTAGCCATGTCTGATTTGACCAATGCAGGGTCCAGGGGACCAGCACCTCCCGCACTGCAGACCCGGCACCTCAGTTAGTAGAGACTCGGATGACGCTAGTGCATCGTGCCTACCTTTCCTTCCGTCCATCCCCAATTCATTTGAATCATCACAACAGAAACAAACGACAACAAAAATCATCACCATCAATCAGCCATAGTTTTCTTCTCGAGTTCTTAGCCCGTGGTTCTACGGGAGCCCCCCGCAACCTCTAAAAGCCCAGGAAATGACCCCTGATCTACACAACAGCCTCCTTTTCCAGGCTGCCTCTCGTCCTAGCATGCTGTCACCGCTGCTGAGATAGCGGACGATTGATCTGAGAAATCAAGTTGGATTGCTGTCCCAAATCCACATTCGGTTCTCCTTGTGTCTGTCTGATTGATTTCACTCTGTGCGACACAGCTTGTCGCTATGAATTTTCATGCTAGTCAGAAGCCGCCAGCGCGCCCAAGAACCAGGAGAAGATGGTCCCGCACCCCTCCCCAGCCCTCCCCACATCCCCAGCCTCTGTGTTTCATTTCCTTCTTGTTTTCGTCCTTAGACAGACTGGACAAAGGTTCTTTTGCAGACCACAGACCTGCATGCGAGGGGTTCTGGCTACCGGTTTTCCCGCCCGGGTCCCCGGGGCCCCGGCTCGTGGTGACATTTCCTACCACTGTTGTGCTAGGTGTCACCTGTTTAGCGGCTCCTCTCAGCTGAAGGCGAGTGGCCGCAGGTGCCATGCGGACACTGATTGCGTGTGACAGCCCTAGACGCCAGCTGCCTGCATGAAGCCTGCCCGGTCGCCACATTTCGTGTGGGGAGGACGCTGCCGATGGCGTGGCCGATACAGAGACGAGAAACTAGGGGACCGTAAAGCTAAGATAGGTCCTACTAAGTGGCATTCCGAGCCCTATGGCTTTGAAATAATTGGTTAGGATAGAATAAACACAAAGGGTGGGGGAGCCTTGTTTTCTTACACTGATGCCCTGCGGACTGTACATCTGACTGGCTGCGAGTCCGTCACTGTATCCTCCTGTCTGGCTGATAACATGGCGAAGGGTATCCACCTAAACAGATGAACAACAGAGAGGAAATTAGTCAGGGGGATGCAGGAAAAGGGAGGCAGAGCATCACAACGCGGCCTACAGTGCGGGCGGCCAAACGTCCACAGTCCTCGCGGAGGCATCCTTCCTGGGAGGGCTCCGCTCGGAGGAGGCCGGCCTCTCTCTACCTGCCAAATCCGTTTTCCTTTCTGAGTTCAGTCAGCAAGACGGTAAAATGGTCAAAGAAACCTGGGATTCCCGCCACTGAACCTAACTCCCAGCGCTGCAGGAGACGGCGGGGCGGGGTGGCGGGGGCGGTGAGAGAGGGCAGGGTGAAGGAGGTGCCCCTGGCGTACAGGCCCCCCGACATAGCTTCTCCTTCGCTGCTACCCTGCTCTGCCCAGAGGGGGCTCGGCAGCCACCTCACCGAGAGCGGTGCGGCCTAACACCTCCGCTCCGCTGGCCTGACCACGGCTCCCCACACTCGCCCCTAGGCAGTGTTTCTGGAATCGCTGGCCAGCCGGTCGCCTCCTGTGCCACATGCAGGGTGGGAGAGCGGGCTACCGTGGCTGAGAGGCTCCCCTAGCCATCCTGCCCCCAGCAGTCCACTCCACCCTCTCACGGCAGGCTCTGTGCCGAGGCAGGAGGACGGCCTCCCGAGGTGCAGTGAAGGCAGGCCGTTCGCTAATGGACACCGAGGGTTTATGCCACACGACCTGGTGTTCGCTTCCCAACGTGGGCTCTGACTCACGACCAGAAACCCAAGTCCCCTGACCTCGAGGATGATTGAGAAGATGAGCTTGGTCAACCCGGCTGGGTGGGTGTTTTTAAAGCTTGAAACAAAAACAGGAGACACGAAGGCATTTGCCTAGTCACCAGTCACCTCCTTATTTGGCAAATATTGAGTGAGGGAGACCCACAAACAAGAGGGAGGCCTGCAACGTGACACAACGGACTGAACTCCTCCTCCCTTTCCCTTCAGCCAAGAAAGAATATGCTGGTTCCACGTGCCTGATGGGCCTTGGTCCCCTCACCCCGTGCTTGCTCTCCTGCCTTCCCAGTGTGGCTGACAAGCCAGAGCCAAATGCATTCACAAAGTGTGGACGAGATTCCCCACGACCACGGTTGTCTTTGTTTTGGTTTGGTTTGGTTGTTGGCAAGATTTTGTTTCTACGTTTCTCTCTTTCTCTCTCTCTCTCTCTCTCTCTCATTTCTCTCTCCCTCTCTCTGTCTCTCTCTGTCTCTCACCCTCTCCCTCGCTCTCTCTTCCTCTCTCTGGACAGAACTGGCAAGTGCCAAGACTACCAAGGGCTCTTGGGCTCCAATGCATTCACCTGGTGGCACATTGGCTGGGTCCCTACCTGTGACTGCACGTTGGCTCCAACCTGGGCCCCTTGGTAAGAGTCCCCATTGAGTGACTGCACGCCCATGAACAAATCTCCAGAGTTTGACATGTTAAAAGAACTGGAAGAACCTGGAAAGGAAAGAGTGAGGCACCTGAATCACAGAAAGGAAAAGGCTCAACCCCTGCAACTAACAGCCAAGAGGAAGAAATGACATGCAAAGCAACCCCCCAAATAAATACCAAAATAAAAATAACATCAACAGAGTCTGGTTAGTAGCATGAAGAACAGAGCAAGCAATAAAGGGTGCATATCGTTCATGTTATGTGAAGCCACATGTCACTGCAAGTTGCCAATAGGACTGTGTCCCCTTAACAACTTCAAGCTGAAAAAGGGAGTATTTCTTCTCATTTGTTCTTCTCAACTTAGTCTATTTGAATTGGAAATGGTCTCCAGGACCTCTCTTTCATGCCCATAAAATTCTAGGGGTTGCCAGGGGACCACAAGCTGAAGAATCTGGGCTAGCCAAAGGTATTTCTGCCACCATGATGGAGCACATGAGCTGTCCGGCTAGTTTCCAAATATGCCCCCACCAACCCATCTGCCCTCACATGGTAAGCAGCCCTGGTGGGGGGGTCGGGGGGGAGTGCATGAAGGCAATGGCCCACAATAGGGCTGGGCCTGGGATGGGAGTCCATTGACATTCCCGATTTCTAAAAAGAAGGTCAAGTTCCTTGCTGGGTGGCAAGCAGCCTGAGAGAGCCTTGAGGACCGCCAGGAGATGTGAGAATGGTCACTTCTTCCCTTGCCACCTGCTATCATGGAGGAACATGAAACAGAATAATGGGCCAGGAGTTCTGAAGCATGCATGAAATATGAAGTCCTAATAATAACGCTCAGGACAATCATAAAAATGGGCCTCAGGAAGAGCAGTCAACCCTCGGCTTTCATCTCCCAGAAAATTAGTCTTCTCCCAGATAGCCTCCAGGCAGCACCCAGGTGGCACTGTGGTACACTCAGCCCACCCTCGGCCTAAACACAAGGGCGTGGTGAAGCTTTCTATTATTCTGAAGTCATCGTGCAGCTCAGCGCATTAGGAAAGAAAGCTCAACGTGCAAGGTTTGGTTAAAACATGACGTTAGCCTAGAAAAGGAGAGACCTCAGGGACCCAGGTCAGTTCCACTCTATTCCCAACTGTCTTGCTCAAATTGCACTCTTGTCCTAACATTCTGGCAGCCATCATCCGTGTGGGATGGCCCAGCAATGATGCCCCAGCTCTGGTACTTTCTGAATCTCCCAAGACGGGGACCTGCGCTCTCCTAGAGGGCTGTCTCCTGGAGCTCAAGAGAAGGCTTTTTCTGTGCCATAGAAGAGTCACTTAACTAGCAATGAATTCTGAACCCTGCCATTCTGCTGCATGTTGAACTGCTCCGAGTATATCTTCACACTTCCAAGGGGAGACCCACTTAGAAGACCCACTTAGGTCCACTTGGGGAGACCCTCAAGGTAGGAAACATTTCCATTTTTCTTTGTTTGGGGGATGTCCATCCACACCCAAGAACCAGCTAGCTCCTGTGCTACATAAACTGATCCCCCACTCTCTCTTGTCATGGGAAGAAGGGAATACTTTCTCTGGGGGGCAGGAAAGGGCGACCTGAGCACCATTCAGGGAACTACAACGTCCCCATAGCTCTGCAACATGTCCCGTCTCATTGGGCTCACCTTTCTCTGTTTAGCTTATTCTGCAAGGATGTAGACGACTGGGGGTCTTGAGCAAAAGAGGCCCAAGGTCTGACCAGGCAGGGCAGCTTGCCCTGGAAATTTCTTCCAGTAATGTGGTGCCAATCTCCCCAGCATGCAGGGGAAGCAGCGCATGGCACAGATCATGGATTCCCAGGTTGAGAGACATAATTCCCAGGCCTGCGTGTCCTACCTACATCCCTCTCAAGCCTTTCTTTTAATCAGAGGTAACCTCCATAATAAGAGCCATTTTATCATCGTTGTGGCAACACATGCTCACATTTAGATGGCATCAGAACCAAGGACGGTCAGCTCTGAGGCCCCAAATTGTGACTGTTTACGTAATATCAGAATTCCGCCCCCCCCCCCCAGAGAGTGTTCAGTTTGATGCCCAGATACTTTCTTTCTCACCCAATCAAATGCCATGCAATAAACCCACACTCCTTATGCCTCGCTGATGGTTTACTGGAAATCAGCACACAGACTGAGGAATTGGGAGAGACCCCCAGAAGGGCTGCGCTGGTGCCAAGGAACATGGCATCCGTGGACCCATGAGGGTATGGAATGTGCCATTTACAAGATACACACTGCAATTGACACAGATGATTTAAGAAATATATGTGCATAGATAAATTGTAAATATGTCTGGCTGCCTAATGTACAGAGAGATAAATATGCGCATATCAATGGCCTTCATGTACAAATGCATTTGAATCAGAGCAGTAATTGCAGGAATAGTGCGGGTGCTCTTGCCTCTGCGGTTCTGGCATTTTGTTGTCCCTGTATAGCCATGTACTACACAACCATGGCCTCTGACTCTCTGATAAGTATCTCGAGGCAGGGATGGCTCTGAGAGAAGAGGCCACGTGCCACCAACGCAAGAAAGCAGACAGAAGCCCACACAAAACTCGAAATAAGGAGGAGAAGACATGTCCTTCATCTGGCACTGGATGTCAGAAAAAAAAACAAAACAAAAAAACTCAACACAGAACGGACCACTCCCGGAGAAGGACATACTTCCTCGCCCAAGAGTGAACAGGCCGTCCAGGAGGTGCTGCGGATGCTCAAGGAACTAATACAGAAGCACCTGCATTGCTGAGAAGGTCCATCAAGAACCTCACCTGCAGGCACCTGTAAAGTAATCAGCAATTACCAGAAGCACACTCTAAGATGTGCTCGCCCTTTAAAAGGTTCTGAGCTTGAGTGGGAAGGGAGGCAAGTGGCTCGTTTAAGCTGTCATCCAGACATCGGGGGCAGGTACAGAGCTACATCCGCACTCCACTGGACAGACAAGAACTAATGGATCACCTATGGATTCTAATGCACTGGCTCAGGCAAATATAAAGATGTGGAGATGTGTTAACATCCATTTTCCTAAGATCATTTCCTAAAGACTGCATTTCTACTTTAAAGAGTCTCTAGGAGACTTAAATGTGCTCAAGAAAAAAATCGAATAATCATAATTTTAAAAATTCTTATGAATTATGATTCATAACTGATGTTATTATGATTTTTAATCATAATTTTAAAAAAAAACCTAGAGTACTAATGATAAAATCTAAACTTAGAACAAGCTTTCTACATTGGCATAACTGATGCTCTGGGCTAAAAATCTGCTTGCTGTGGAGGAATGTTTTCTGTACTGTAGGATGGTCAGCTACATCCCTGGCCTCCATGCACCGATGCCAGTGGCACCTGCCTCCTGAAACTCTGACAACCATAGGTCTGCAAACAGCCCCGATGTCCCCTGAGGTACAAGTTCACACTGTGGAGAACTAGTGATGGACAATAAGAGGGGATTTACTTTTTCTTACTGAGGAACTCGAAGTGTTTAAAAGCATTGACTCGTTATTCCTCATAGCACTTTTAATGAAGCAGATATATGACAAGTGTGGCCCCAATTTTGCAGTTTTGAAATCAAGGCTCCAGAGACATTAGGTGGCAGTAGGTCAGATTGGACGCTCAAACTCCAAAACTCCAAAAATCATTGTTCCAAACTCCAAACTCCAAAAATCATTGTTACTTTCTACTCAGGACAAAGCACAAGAGACAAAGGCCATCTGGTTCAACAGGAAAGCCCTTTGAGAAGGTGCACATGGCAAAGTTCTAGAGTTCCAATTCCGGCAGGCTGTGTTTTCATTTTCTACTTAGAAATTAAGGGAAGAAAGAACACAGCAGAAAACATCAAAGGGATAAATTCTTTCACCTGGTTTAAAAAGAAAAAAATTCTAAGAGTTCCCATGGATTTACTGTCAGCCAACCTCCCCGGATGTGTTACCTCCTCTCTAACTGTGGGTATTATATACACAAACTTCTCCTAGGAAGCCAGAGTCTAGGAGTTTTAATATGATCATCTTCCCCCAATCCAGAAAACACACCAAACCTTCTATTAGGGGGTGTAACAAATACATACAAGGGCTTGCCACTAACTAAATAGTGCCAGAGAAAGGACTTCCATGGCTGAGCCTGCCGGTGTCCTTGACACACACAGAGCCAGGAAAAGAATTCAAATTGGGGGAGGAAGTCCTTAGGCTCAATAAGCCTGGGATTACTTAGCTAATCACAGAATCTAATAAAATATCAATGCTGACGCCATGCCACGGCAAACATTTGTAATGCATAAGCCAGTTTCTTTCTTCTCGGATGCTAAATGTTCTCCAGAAGATAAGGTGACCTTCCAGAAGGGGCTCCATTTTTTCTGAGATCTCATTCTTGCCTTTATAATCTCATCAAAAATAGAAATGAGAATGTGTCCCTCTAGGTGAGTGCAGACTTATGGATCCAAGGTTATAACTATTGCTTCGAATGGTCCCCATTCTTGCTTTTTGTTTTCTTGGAAACTTAATTTTCTTGCCTTCCTTCTATTCTTCCTGTTTGTTCTCTCCATTCTGCACAACTCTGCTGGTGTCAAATATGAAGCATGCCAAGTATCTCTACATGCTTGCTCTTCCCCCCACGGGTCCTCGCCCAAAGTGATTTTAATGAATTATGCTTAAGGACACAAGAGATCAGCCATGTATCACCGAACAGGAATATTCAGAAGTGACCTAAATAAAGACACTGAGGTATTGCTGGTCCACACAAAAACTTCTAGAGGGAAGAAGATTTACTTGCAAAGTATCCTCTTTGCAGTAGAAATGAGTATGTATATTTAGTAAAGCTTCTGGGGGGTGGGGAACCACAACAACAACCCTGTTCCAATATTAAGGATATAAAAGCTCCCAGGTTCCAGAACTCTAGACTTCAAACTCAGCCCACATATATTTCACTTATTAACCTTTTATTTAAAACTTGTACCTATTTCAATGATCACCTACCCTTCGGAATTATCAAGGAGCTAGTATGCAACTTCATAGGCACCCTATGTGAAAAGTCTGACCACTTTCAAGTTCTTGGTTTATCTGTGCAGTGATCTGGGCTCTGTTAAGGGCAAAGGAAAATACACAAAAGCCCGTGTCTAACTTTTCCTGTTAAAACGTTGATGAATAAAAATCCCGTGCTATTGCACATATACAATAGTATTTTCTTTTGTCTCTACTGTAAGAAAAAAAAAAACAAAAAACAAAAAAACACTACAAAGGGGTTCCTCTGCATATTATTTCCAACCACCCAGGCACAACTGGAAGGCTTAGCTCAAATTTTCCATAATAATTTACTCTGTGCTTAGAATAGTCACATAAGTTTAAGCTACCAGAAAAATTCTTTAGAAAACTGTAATCATTGACTGACATTCCAAGAGAGCCAACATAATTCTTAAACACAGAGCGGGGGTTTAAAATGCTTACTTTTCTCTTTTTAAGTGCTTTAGAAAAGAATAAAAAGTTAGGGCTTTAGTAATGAAAGGAGTCCACAGGGCCCTTCTAGGGACTAGTCATAAATCATGCCCAACCATCTGCAATGCAGATATTATCAGGGACAGGAAAAAGTCATTTTGATATCTGTTTTGCATTATGATAACCTTTGCAGGAGTGGTGAGTGTGTTTTTGCTAATGTTGACAGGACTGTACTTCTTTCAGAGACAAGTGCATATGTCTGCCTAGCAGTGTGATTCAACTAGCATTGGCCGAAGTCTGAAATGCTTAATAGTTGACCACATGGGGTAGAAGGAAACTCTTGGGTTAGTGAATCTCTTAGCCTTGATCCTCTGTCAATCATGCCATGATGGGGAGAGAAGGAAATCCACACGCACAAAAGGTAAGGTAAATATGCTCGAAAGGTAAATATGCTCCTTAGAGTTACCCGACCTGGTGTGCTGGGAAAAGTACAACTAGACTGCATTCTACATTGTCTTACCATGTCCATGCCTATAAAGCCCCGGCCACTCTTCATGTAAGATTCCAATTAAACAAAAGAAGGCCAGTGATGGTTCTCCCAGTGGAGAACCTTATAACAATTTAGGGCATCTAGATGCTCACAGAAGACATTAGTGTGTGGAGCCTTACAGGTCTCCAGGAACAGCCCACCATACGGTATAAAGAGAATTTGTTTTAGTGAAAAAACAAGCCTTGGGCTCGAACACACTTCCCAGAAATGTTAGAAATTAGATTTTTCATCACATTATGGTCAAACACATTTGAATTTGTGACCCTTCAAGTTGGAGACAATCTTCTGAGATATACAACCCACTGCCAAAATCAGTGTAGCTGGTTCATAATGGGGGGCAAATATCACATGATCTGAGACCAAAAGTATTTAAAAAGGAAGTAGGTCTGGTTTTCTCTTACAAAAAAACCCAAAAAAGTACCAACATGCCTTCCACAGCATAAACACTAAGGTTATATTTTATGGATCATTGACTACGTTTTTTTTTTCACGTGTGGAAATTCACAACTGGTGGTATGAGGCAAACCCCAAAATATCTTACGTTAGCCTAAACTCTGAAGTTAGTGATATAATGCACGTTCACTAAAATAAAACCAGGGGCGTAGCACACGACTAATATTTAAACCGGAAAACTGGAATCTGAATACTTTGAATTAATGACTGGCAGTTTTCTTTGTAGTTTATGTAAAGAAACCAACAAATCAAAATAGTAAAGAATAACAACTATAAACAGTGTACAGCAGTAACCCCAGTCTGGCTTTGCAGACCAGAGCATTATAATGAGGAATACTCTTGCTGAGAATGTATGCTAGTAGGTCACCCAAACAGTATGTGATGGGAACAGCAAAGTAGACAAGGATAAAAACTTTATATGAGCCAGACTAAATGCTACAGCTCCCAAGGGATTATGTCCAAGTATTAGATCTAGCTCATTGTCATCTTTGAAAGGAGAATGTGAAGGTCTTCTCATCAAAACCAACCAATTTAGGCCTGTCCAACTTGGACAGACATATTATCGCAAACCTCCAGGCAAGCCCATCTTATAAACAGTAAAACACACTGCTCCTTGGAAATGAAAGGAAAAACCCAAAGTGGCATCAACAACAAAAAGGACAAATACGTAAGTTAACCAACTGGAAACCTAAAGAGTGAAAGAAAACCCCAATGTAAGAAAAGCAAGTATAAAAATGGAGCACGATCCCCCCAAATCAAAGAAAAAACTAACCAGCTGAGTTAGGAGTCGAGGGTGAGTTAGCTTGGCTTCCATGGGCTGACACATTGGTAGCAGTGACAGCCGTTTTGGCAGCATAAATATTGGCTTCCTCTTGAAATTTACCTATGTTCTTCTTGTACCGGATTCGCTTATTTCCAAACCAGTTTGATACCTAGAGCAGTTTAAGAGAAGAGGAGAAAGTTAACATTCCGTCCTATGCAAACATCTCAGGGGAAAAGGGGGCATCAAGAGAGGGTTGCAGGCAGGCTGCACCCCACCCCCCAATCCTATTCTGATTTCGAAACATCAATGAAAACATCCGAAGGAAGAGCACCGAGAGGGGCCATTGCATACAAGGAGAGTCTCCTGCTTAACACAGCACCATAGAGCAAAACCACTGCCGCAAAAACTTCCTACGGAGGAGCTGCTCATTTGGACTCGGACAGTTAGTTTAGGGTAAGCATTTTAAACTTGCTTACTCTTAAGAACATGACACCAAAATAAACAGCATTTCAGGGGAAATGTTACATATCAGTGCTAACACTGAGCAATCAAGAGGCACAGACTTTCAAACATCCATACAAATCTGTATCAACATATAGGTGTTCACACTGAAGGATTAATTTTAAATATTCAGAATTTATGTAAGCTAACACGGACTAGATTCTTAACTGCATGTACTATATAGACCTTAGGATCAGTATAATCCAATCCGATAGATTTCACCAAGTTATTTTGTGCAAAGCTTGGTGTTATCTACTCAAGGAAAAGCTGAGCCATACCACAGATTATTCCTTTGAATTCCAGGCTTTAAATGTTAAAGCCAATACGCAAAATAAACCTAATTTACTTTCATTTGTTAATTTATTTCCTTCATGTGGTTCACAGCAGCTGTCCTGGCTTGCTTCTGTGTCCCCGTTCCCTTTTTACCAAGACCTCTGCCAGACACAAGAGGAGATGTAGTGAAATTCAGGTTTTACCCTTATAGTTCCTGCCTTATGAGGAACGTTTTATACCCCATATTCCAGATGTGATTTCAAACATTTTAAAATACTGTGTGTTTTTTTTTAAATAAAATTACAAAATAACCTATGGATTTGGTGAGGGAAGAGGAAGTTGATAACACATGTACCACATAGTTTATATTTACCCAAACAGTGGTAGATAAAGGAAATTTTTGAAAAACTACGGTTACCTTGTAAATACATTAGCAAAATTTAAAAATCTTATAAGGTAAGCCCTCCTATGCCTGTGTGGCTTATGCTACGGGAGAAATGCCAAGCTTTTGTTATCAAAACCAAACCATACCATTGCAGTATTAGTAAATGAGAGGAAAAAAAATTCAATGAGAAATTGCTTTATTTACTGTAAATGCTGCAGTGCCTACAGAGAGTTATGCTAGGAGAGGAAGGGCACTCTGGGGCCATTTTAGGACCACAGTATATCTAATATCATTCCAAAACTCATGCTTTCCTTGATGTAACTTTCACTACTGATATGAGGGAGAGGAAAAGAGGCAATGAGATTTTTCTAAGGTAACTGATGAGTTGGAAGAAAAGGGAAAAGATGAAGATAGTTTGGGGGGGCTTTTGAGGAAGAAAAGAAATGCCTGAGGTCTAGTTAAATAAGCTACATGAGAAGAGGAGATGGAACGTGTTGTGGGAGTGACTCCCCCCTCAATGAGAAGAACAGAGTGGTGAACAAGGTGCTTAGTCGGTTCAGGCATTTCCTACAGTATCGGATGCCCTGAGCCATGTATGTAATCAGTGCTTTCATTAATGAACTTGCCGTTCACAGCTGTAGAGCATCTACTATGTGCCAGACACTAGAGACACATAGAGGACAGACAAAGACAGGTAATACAGAAAAAATAATCGGTTCTCTTGGGAGAGTTTAATCACATCCCAAACATCTTAAGTTCGAAGAGTCTGGGCAGAGCCATGGCAAAGTCCAGCAGGAAGGAAAATACACGAGCTCGCTGTGCCAGGAGAATCTCATCTGAATATACTCAAATAAAGGTATACTTGCAGCTATAAGCAGAGAAGAGATCTCTCCGAGAAAGTGTGTAGAACAATACTTTTCTAGACTGAGTGTGCACAGAGAGCTTGTTAAAACAGATCCCATCCACCCTCCCTTAATTCTGACTCAGGAGTTGGGCTGAGACCTAAGAATTTACACTTCCAGCCAGCTCCCAGGAGTTGCTGATGCTGCCTTCTGTAGACCACACTCCAAGCAGCATGAGTATAGAGAAGGGCAGTCTAGGGATCAGAGGAGAGGATGGTCTTTGGTGTATCAGCACATTTTTGTTCTGGAACATGGAAGGAATCAACAGTAAGTAGATTTCGAAAGAATCTGTGGCTTAAAGAAAATTGGGTAAGAATTATGGGAGAGGCTTGAAGAGATGAGGACTAAAGAAAAAACAAATGGTATTTCTAGGTTAAGTAGAGACAGTAGATCCTTTAAGAAGACCAAGCAAAAATAGCCCAAGAGGAAGAAGGAAACTCCACAGAGAACAGTATCAAGGAAGCTAAGGGAGGAGAATTTCAAGAGGGAGGGGTAATTTCTTTAAAGATTTATTTATTTGTCTTGAAAGAGAGAGAGTGGACACATGAGTTGGGGAACGGGTAAAGGGAGAGAATTTTTCATGCCGACTCCTTGCTGAGTGCAGAGCCCAACGTGGGGCTCAATCTCAGGATCCTGTGATCATGACTTGAGCCAAAACCAAGAGTCAGATGCTAAATTGACCGAGCCACCCAGGTGCCCCAAGATGGAGGGTGTCAAAAAAAATGACAAAAACAAGAAAGAAAGAAAGAAAGAAAGAAAGAAAGAAAGAAAGAAAGAAAGAGCCCCAAAAGGGCTTTTAAAAAAAAGTCTAAAAACAAAAAAATTAAAAATAAATAAATAAATAAATAAAAAAAGTCTAAAATCTGCAGTCCTTAGATTTGAGAACTAAAAGGAGATTTAATAAATCATGTGGTCCAACACACCATGATTGGCAGATGGGGCAATTAAGACCCAAAAAGAGGGAGTTCCCTAAAATCTCACAGTTGACTCTTGACAAAAACATGCTCCAAGACGAATGCTCTTGTTATAGCACCATATCATACTGTCTCCCATTGGGACTTGTTTGGCAACAGCGAGGCAGCTTCATTGTTGTTGGGAGGGAGGAATGTGATGGGAAAGGAAGATGGCATGGCCTTAGGATGGGTGAAGCAAAGGGAAAAGTGATATAAATGTAAATATCCACCTTAATGGACAAATTATGTGCACTTTGAGTTTCCATAATAATGGAGGTGAAAGTTGCCGGAATGGGCCAGGAGTCCAGCTTTGATTGAGATAGAATACGGACTAGCTCCTGGGAGATGTTCCTTCTACCTTCAACAGGGATTTAGAATTCCTAATCCCAGAATTAGATTTCAAAGAGTCTAGTGATTTAATTCTACTTTAGAAGCAGAAGATTCCATGTATCAAATTCACTGATGGTCAGTTAGGGATATGGTCCATGCCTGGAACCATTCCTCACACATGCAGCAGATATCAAAAAGCATCAATTCCCTTTTCTTGTGGACAAGGGATCTAAAGTTGGACAAGAATGGTTAGAAGACCTAGACAAAACCAGGTCACGTGAGTTTGACCACTCATGCTCTGCTTTCCTAGGGTTAAGACTAGAACAACCTTCCCCTGGGTCAAAGCACCTAAGGAGGGTCTGAGTTGAAAGGAGCTGGTGTTTCCAAGGCTGCTGCAAATTCCCCAAAGCTTGTCGGGGAGGCCCTGGCAATCTCTTCATTGTGCGTACACTGTGTGGAGCTCTATATTCTGACTGGACCTAATTCAGCTTAGTTAAACACAGGTTGACGGGATCAGCACCCAGCACGGAGTAACAGAAGCCAAGAGTCAACTCAAGGAAGTACAAATGCTCGCTTCATACAAAGCAGCATCTATTCTGGTTGGAAAATGTTAAGTGAAGCTTTCCCACTAGAGTAGCCTTCTTTCCTTCATTCCCCCAACTCCCTTTCTGGAAATGCCAGTAGATTTGGTTCTCCTGCATGTGACAGAAATCAGGGGGACTTTCTCTGGTAGCTTTCAGAACTATGGTTACTGCTCTCAACTAGAGACCAGTGGTGATATTTGAAGTTTGGAAGAAATAATAGTTTTAGGTGGATTTTTTGGGTAGACAAATACACTTAAACATACGTACTGCCTACTTTTTTTTCTTCATACTAACATTGAAGACTTCAGGTCCATAAAAATGTGTTATCATGTGTCTTTCCATGTCAACAGGCACCTGTTAGGGTTATTGCTTTTTGGGAAAAGGTGGCACTCAGTGACATTTTGTGCAACCATCCCATTGCAATCATAGTGACACGTTAAAATCCCCACACTTCATCAGTTACAGAGCGAGCACATCAAGAGAAGACATCTGAGTCCCTTTCATTTACAAGTTCCATTCACTGACTACTTCCTAGGTTGGGCAAAAGATGGGCTAAGGAATGGATCGTGCTTGAGAAAACAGTATAAAGAATGCGGAGAGCTTTCCAAGTGCCTGCAAGAACCTTGACCTTCTCCTAGTCCGTTGGTCCCTCTCAAGATTGTCCAGGTACCCAACTGGAAACTCTCCAGTTGAAACATCTCATGTGTTTACCTTGCCGTGTTAGGTTAGGGCTTAAGCAAATGGAGCCTACAGGCCATTACGAAAGCCCAGTAAGGCAATATCTCCGAGCCCCCGCCTTGTGGCTCCCTCAGAGCCACGTGACAGACAGGCTGAGACTTTTCAGGGCTCCTTACCTGGGACACTGTGATGCCACACTTCTTGGCTAACTCCTCTTTGGCTTCCTCACTGGGGTAAGGGTTGCTGAGATGGGAATAGAAATATTCATTCAGGATTTCTGTCGCTTGCTTGTTGAAATTTCGTCTCTTCCGCCTTCGTAAAGAGAAAGGAAAGAACAACAACAACAAAAAAGTTCACAGCGAGTACGTATAAAAAGGGAATGAGAATCTACTTCTGGGAAAAGACAAATTTTTTATTTAAAAGTGGATTCAAGGAAATGTGCACCAAGGGGCTGGATGCCAAAACCATCATTGAAGGTACTTGTTAAGCACTTTGATTGTACGTCACTAGAGCGCTTGGCCAGAAGAACAGTCACAGATGCTCACACGGAGTGGTGAGGAACACAGAGTTGCAAAACCCAACCACCTTGGTTTTGAATCTTGGACCAACTGAACGCCAGCCGGGGGAGTGAGATGCCCGCCCTCCAAGCCTCAGCTTCTTCTTCAACTGAGAGTGAAGACAGTCATGCTGGCCTTGCAGAGTGACTGCAGCTGGAAAATAGCGAGTGTGCTCTGCACAGTGCCCGGGATAGTGGCAAGTGCTAGGTGACGGGGTTTCTTCCAAGGCTCCAGGCATTGGATCTCACCCTTAGCAATCAATTCAAGTTACTCATTTTGCACAACTAGTGAGATAGGTTTGGTTCTTCCCATTTACCAATGAAGAACTGAGTCCATAGGTCATTCGGCCAGCATGTCCTAGAACCAAGATATTAATTCAGGTCTTCCTGACTATAAAACCCAACCTCGCTCTTAGAAACAAATCATCTCCTGGCAATTACACAGACTCTGCTGCCTTAAGTTAAACATAAGTTATTATTTCCCCTGTATTCCATTCCCAGGTAAATGCACACAGCACTTTTTAAAGGCATCTGGGAAAGAGGGTGTGGAAGGCATGGAAATTAGCCCCCTGGATTGCTTGACCTCCCTTAGAAAGAGAAAAGTGGCACTTCTTAAGCAAGAACAGCTGCTAAATGGTAAAACAAAAGCCCACAGAAATCTTTTTAATACACAGGTTGCTGAAAGGAAGAGAACCACTTTTTGAATAAAAGCATTTTTCTGTCTTAAAAAAAAAAAAAGTGCTAATTGAACTAATTTAAAGTGAGAATCACTTTATTGCCGCCTCGCAGCTAAGGCCTGTAGGCAGCTGGGGGAGCTGTTTGGGGACACCAGGCTCACAGCAGAGGCTGGCTGGCCCTCCTCGAGGCGGTGGGGACTCCATCTTTAAATTAGCTCTATTAGCACTTTGCCTTTCTTGCTTTTATCAAAAGCTTTTTCCTTATGGAAGGGATTTCCAGAACATCCTTGGTTATGCCAGGACATAGGATTTCCCGATTTAGCCCACCAGAAAGCACTGATCGCCTCGCTAGACAAGAAATTCAGCTAATATTGTATTTTCAGGGTCCCACTTGGATTAATTAACACAATAAAGTGCCTGATTTTACCGGATGAACACCATCTGTCCATAGGTATTAACCACATCTGTCCAGACTATGCCAAGCCCAAGTCACTTTCCCAAATCATGCTGAGTTTCTGGGTCACCCAGCATCAGAAATTGGGCAGAATGGATTTTTTTTAAAAAGCCCATCTCAAAAAATAGGCATTTATTATAAGTCCTTGCCTGATGGGAATTTGAGGAAGATAGCCAAGTGGCGAGCACGGGCTCCAGGCCAGGCTTTAGATAACCCTTGGCTTCTTCTCTGCCTAGAGAAAACAGTTGTCTTAGGCCTGGGGAACTGGACCCTGAGGGCTCCCCTAATTGGGAGAACCTCGGTTCATTCATTCAGCTGTCTGCATTAGCATCACACTGTATTTTTTGGGAGTCTTCCAACTGAGCTCAAAGGAAGCCTCTCTGGAATGAGCTGGTGGGGCGGGGCTGGTGCAGACAGCTGTTCCCGAATCTCTTCCCATAGTCATGTGCAACCTTCCCTAGGTGGTCTCATCTACTCTGATGGGCTCCCTTATCACTTCTCTTAGAGCCGTCTCCACGGAGGGCCTTGGAAATCCCAAGATCAGGACTTCTCGGAACTTCAGGAAACCTAGTGAAAATGATGTACTTCTGCCGATAAGGTTATTTGAGTTAGACATCTGGTTTTGGCTTGAAGTGTTAGCCGCTGGGTGAGTTAACATTTGTGACTTTGAGTTCAACAAAAGCCTCGGGAGTTGGGTATCTAGGTTTTTATTGTAAGAGGCTGATCATCAAATAGTACTGGATGTACTATTGCCTAAATGCCTAAAATGTGGCATTTTAGGAAGGAAACCTTTTGCATCAGAGTGACTCAAGAGTGGGAAGTGCAGCGCCACAGACACACATTGCTAAATACCAAATGTGACTCTCCTAAGAGTCACTGTCCATCTACTACTGCACTCCTCCAGCTTCAAACACACTCTGTGTCTCCAAAACTAGCATCGGATTTCACCCAGACCAGCTCCATTGTCTTCCTTACCACACCCTCATAGACGCAGTTCACTGTATCTAATTTGTTCATTCATTCATTCATTCATTCATTCATTCATTCAAATATTTGAGTACCTAGCAGGTGCCAGAACCTGGAAGCGATTCTCAACCCCTCCTGCTGTCTTACCTTCATCAGATGATGGGCCCCAAAGCAAGTCCTGCCAGTTCTATTTTTAAAATCCAACTCTTTTATTCTAGCCTATTGCTGCTCTATTTTTGAAATGGGTTCAGATAAGCCACTATCTATCATGTGACGGTCTCGCCAGTGCTGCGCAGTGGCGCTTTCAACAGTGAGGGAAATGTTCTAGATCTGTGTTGCCCAGTACAGTGGCCATGAGCCTGCTCTTGACCACTGAGCAACTCAAATGTGGCTAGTGAAACTGAGCAGTTAATTCTGAAATCTTACTTATTTCCATGTTAATTCGGTTTGAATTAATTTAAATTTAAAATCAAATAGCCACTTA
Source organism: Canis lupus baileyi (assembly GCF_048164855.1). Taxonomy (NCBI): domain Eukaryota; kingdom Metazoa; phylum Chordata; class Mammalia; order Carnivora; family Canidae; genus Canis; species Canis lupus. The sequence continues at coordinate 5,525,647 of NC_132875.1, read as the reverse complement.
CTAGATGGTGTAACTCTAGACCGACGCTTTCCAGAAATACAAGGAAGGTGTGAATTCACAGCCCTGCTGCACACTGTCAAGAGCATGAAAGGTCTTTAAGGCCTCTTTAGTTTATTCTGTGATGAACCAATGTTTATCTTAAAATAAAATGATCTTGCTCTGCATATTTGAGTAAAATGGGGAAGGTACTTCATATTTATTTTGTGTTCACCCAGTTTGAAGAGCACAGGCTTTAACTGGGGTTCTTACTGCATCTCTTCTCCCATTCAGCTCATCTTCAAGAGAAGCACTACAATAACTCTCCCCAACCATGGATCTGATCATGTCACTAATCATAGTAATAGTTATAGTAATAATAATAAAATATAAATACGACAAAATAATATATAACATAGTGATAGTTAATATATTAAATAATTCTTTTATGAATTATTGTGTGAATACCATATTCCAGACACTATACAAAGTCTTTTTTTCTTCAAATTATCTTAATTACTCCTGCGTATAGGATTAGGCCCATTTTACAGACAAGAGTCCTAGAGAGGACAGGTCACTTAGCCTGAGTTACAAAGGTTGCCAGAATTGGAATCCAAGCAGTGCAGTTTGAGAACTTATGCTACAAATTACTGTATCCTTTCCTTAAACAGCTCTAACGGTTTCTGCCGCTTTTCTCAGGACAAATTTGAAATCTTCACGGGCACAGTTAGGGGTGTTCAATGGATCTGTCCCATCCCTAGTGCCTCATTTCCTCCAGCCCTAAACATGCTCTGCATAATTTCATCTAGCCACATCATATGCTTCTCCATTCCCCAAAGACACTTGTGACTTTTATGCTCCTATGCTTCTTCACACCAACCTGTGTATTTCTCTCCCACGGCATTTGCCACAGGTTTCCATATGTCTCCCCAGCTACACAGCAAATTCCTCAAGGGTTGAAGCCACATGGCATTCCTCTTTGAAACCCCAGTGCTGACACATAGTAAGCATTCCGGGTAAGTATCGCCCATTGAAGTTGGGTTACATTGTTTCACCGTGTCCATGGGAGTCCTTCTGCTTGGCAAACACCATGCTGACTCTGAGATCCCAAACCCTCTACCCTCTCCCGCAGAGCTGGTAGATGTACTTCATGGAACACGCAATTTTACGTTCACTCGTAAGAATCGTCTGCTTGTTCCACACAGTTATGAACACCTTGAAGGTAAGACCCCCCATTGATATGTGTTTTTTTCCTTTTATTTTTTCCAGTGGCTACTACAGCATTTGGCAGAAAGCAAACTCAAGGAGATACCTCAATCTAAATATAGGTGAGAGGACCCAGACCTTCCTGGATGTCCCGCCCTCTCGTTGTCTTCTACTTTACTACTTCATTTTACATAATCCCTCTGTCAGGGTGAAATGCAGAGGTGTTCTTCCAGCTGTTTATCCTCTTATTGTTGTCTCCAGCAAAATGTGATTGCAATAACAGAAGTTAAAATTATTGCTCGAAAATCATTAAGAGTTTTGTAAGTTCTCTCTCTCTCAACTGAGAAAACGGTGTTGATGGTCCTGACAATAACCTTACAAGTTTGATAGCACAAAGTTTGGTACATAGCATGAGATAATAAATGTAGAATGAATGCATGGATGGATGGATAGATTTATTTCTGGCACAATGAAGTCAACGTAAGGAAAAGAAAAAAGAAATGACCTGAATGGACAAACCTGGACCAAGTGCTCAGCTGAGGAGTTGGGAAGGCAAAATTATAAGGCCCAGACTCCAGCCTGGCATCCCCTCCCTCCCACCAAGTGTGGGTGGAGCTGTGACCAGGAATGGATATCCATCCTGTGTCCTTGTGTCTCAGGAGATTAGGTTAAAACCTTAAAATGGTGAGATTCTCTTGCTGGCTTCCAGGAAGAAAGCAAGCAGCCAAGATGTATGCTGGCCAGGGAGAGAGTGGCTCCAGGGAGCTGGGGACCTCAGTCCCACAACCACAAGGAACTGAATTCTGCCCACAGTGGGAATGGGTGTGAAATAGGACCCTGAGCCTCAAATGAGATCACGGCCTCTCCTGACACCCAGATTACAGCTTTGTGAGACGAAGGGCAGAGGATCCAGTTCATCTGTTCCCAGACTCCTAAACCACAGAAAACTGTTCCATAGTATCTTTGTGTTGTTTTAATCTGCTTTGTGGTCATCGGTTAGGTGGCACCAGAAAACTGAGATGAGGAGTATTTCGCAACAAAGTCAGATCATTCGATTCCACATACCTGTGACAATACCAAGCCTAATCGTGCCACTAAGTATTTTACTTGTCTTCCACCAAGTCTTTCACTGATGCAGCCCAGCCCGTCAGATGCATGTGAATGTTAGCACTGACTCTGTCTTTCTCACTGAGATTTGCTTAGCAAGAGCTCCAATTATAGCACTGGAAGCAATGATAGGAACTACCCCAATTACAAGGTCTGGGTAAATATTTCTTTCTGAGCTGAGAAAACCATTTGCTCAGCCGTGGGCTGCCCTTTGGAGTTATACTCTTTCACCGATACCAGATAGACCCTCAAAATAAATGCTGCTAACGATGATAATAGCTTTGTTGTTTTAGTTTGGAACCATGGCTCAGAGGCAGTGATTCAAAGGTTGCAACCAAAGCAGGAAAGAGGCCCTCTCTTAAGTGATTGTCCTTCTGATGCCAACTGGAACCATCCAGGCGAAGGCTGTTGGAAGTGACAGGAACTGCGTACAAAGCTCGCCCAGTTTTGGGTCTGACCTTCAGCTGTGCACAGCATAGTTACAGCGAGAAGAAATCCAACAAGACAATGATTCTGCTCCTCCCTCCTCCCCGGGTTCTCTCTGCATGGGAATCCAGTTTGGGCCCAACTTTCCTCTTTTTCAGTAACTGCCAACACAAATACCAACTCCAGAATTTTAACTAGGGGGGTTTCCATGGGGATGGAAGCAACACATGCAGAGTGGCGGTGGTGGCAGCATGGGTGCCGAGCCCAGACAGAGGCCACCAGTCACTTGCACTCTGGATTGTGAGTACCAGCCTGCTTTAAAGAAGCTGGGCTGGCAGCAGGCCATCAGGCAAGGGAGATGCACAGGGGACCTGCTTCAGGGCGACTGTGCCTCCTTCTGCATCACCATGCCCAGCTGGAAAAAGCTCTCTTTGTGTTAACTTTCTCTTGACTGATCCTGTGGAATTCTGGTGGCCCAGAGACACATTTTGCTAGCTGGCATTCTCATTCTGTATTCCATGTGACCCAAAACACACTGAATAAAAGGGAGTTTAGGAGATGCCAGGGAGTTTTAAAGAGGTCTGTGGACCGCAAAAACCACCATTGTGAACAGAGAGAAATACAGGTAAGCGCTAAATAATGCATGACTTCGAGGGTGAAAAGATTCTACAAGGAGCAGTGACTCTGTCTCATTGAAAAGGGACAAAACCATAGATCATGAAATGGCATACTGTCCTGACACACCTGAAGTTCCAATAACCCAAATCATAGAGTGGGGTGATTTTTAGGAATTGAAGCAATGACTAGTGAAATCTGCACTTACAGAAGCTGGCTAATCTAAGATGGGCTGCAGATCGTGAAGGACACCCACACTCTGCAAACATGTCTGCAAGATCAACTATCGAAACACTCCTCCCCAGTAAACGAAAGATATGATGATTGCCATCTTGCAGCCGGCATACCAGAAGTTAAAGATACCAGAGGGATTTGCATAAATCCAGTGGTCTAGAGAATCAAGGACCAAGAGCTGATTACTGGTTCTCTGTTCTCTAGTTTTTTATCTTTGTTTAAAAGGACCTTTCAATCTAGGATTTCTTCAACTGAATTCTATGAACTCACAAGTGAGGTCATGAGTAGCAATGCCAGATGGAAGACATGAAGCCTGGATTGAAAATGTGGCCCCTGCTCCTCCTCCTCCACATCCTTGTGCTCCTAATACGCAGCTCAGAGTATGCCACGTGGCCACCTACTTACAAAGATTTGTTAAGCCAAGCAAAATGCACTCTCTGGCCATACGTAACGTGGAGAAGATCCCAGCTTTTCAAACTGCACTAACGTTCTGGAGAACATGTGTCCCTGAGGCATCCAGTGAGACCGCTACAAGCCCAGGGCGACAACAGGTAGCTCTAAAAGCGGTACTGAGTCATATGAACACAGAAGTGCGACCTTTGCTCTCACCTGCCTCACTCATTCCTGCTTCCCAAGCAGAGTGAGTAACAGTGGGAACAGAAGGCGTCCCTTCTCATCATACATTTTCCTGGAGCTGCCTAAAACCGATGGCTGATGCCGTCCTGCAGCCTCCCTCTCCTGACCCAAGAAGCAGGCTGCCATTCAGCGTGGCTTTGGACATGGTGAAAATGGAGCCCAGAGAGAGGGGCCAGCTATGGGTCCCAACCCCAGATCCGGGATATCCCCAGTGGACAGGTGGCCCTGTTGGCGACTCACCGCGCATCCAGAAACCGGGAGCGCAGGATCATGACGGCCTCGCATGTGCTCTGCTTGAGCTGCATCTGAATGGAGCTGAACTTGCGATGAATGATGCTGACCATCCGCTCGATCTCCTTCGGGGAGATGGGCCTGGTCCGGCTCTGCTCCCGCAGGAGGTTCATCACGTGGGTGGTAAACTCGTTGCACGCCTAGAACAGCAGGACAATCAACACCGGCACATGTGGACGGCCAGGGCCTGGACAGAAGGCTGTGTGGGCTCTTTTAGGGATGCAATGAGGAAAGAAAACTCAGCTAGATTGTGGGATAAAATAAATGACAGGCCTAAAAATACGTTTCATCCTGTTTGACTCTACGTTTGGCCACGATTGAGATTTTTTTTAAGGGTGAAGATAAATCTTCATCTTTTTTTCTCACAATTTTACTACAGTGAAAGGTGAGAACATGAATCCTAGTATAAGATACACTCTACCACCCTTCACCCCAAGGTTCACAGCCCAAGAGAGCTTAGGGTCAGAGAGGGCACAAACTTCTCCCTTGCTCATTATCGCTGATGTATCAGAACTTCCAAATGTTCAATTTTGGGATGTGTAAACAGCCAAAAGAATGGAATCATGGGATTAAAAGCTAACCCTCCTGGGAGATCTCTCATAAACCTACTTCTCCTTTCAGTCTTATTACGAGAATTCCCTCCTCTGCTGGGCTTCTGAAGACCCACTACATCCACCACACAGATTGGAACCTGTCCTCAGAGGCCTTGTAGAAATGGGATCAACACATGATGTAGAGGATTCAGGAGTCATCCCTGCAGAAGGGAAAACTCTCAGGTTAGACCAGTAGACCACCAGCTCTGGGGGTGACGTTAAATATCAGTTGTCCCACCTCCCTACTTTACACTGGGGTAAAACTGCGGCCCAGAGAGAGGAGGGGCCTTTTCCTAAGACACACAGCAGAAAAGGAGCAGCCACGCCAGGACCTGAACACTTCCTACTCCAGGCCGGGGACTTCTGTCCTTTCCCAGAGCCCAAACTTGCTCCCCTGAACACTAACCAGTGCCCTTCCTTGTGGTTACTATTACTTATCATCTCAAGTCTGGTTTCCATAGCTGAGCATTCAGATGCAACATTACAAAACTATATTAGATTTGTAACACAAAAGGCAAGACGATCTTTGACAGTTAAAGAATTAAGGACTCAAAGGGCTCCAACTTAATACCAACACCAGAAATGCCACTCATTCATGAATGGTAACGCTGCGCTGCATCTGTTTTTACAGCACAAAGCCCCTCATTTCTGTCAATAATGCAGTAACAACAACATATTCCCTACTCAATTCTCTTAAGAAATCTTTCGAGATTGGTTGGCCAAAGATTATCTAGGCAGGCCCATCACCAGGCTGAGTCTACACTGGGGACCAGGGGACCTGGTCTTTGACCCCAATTCTGTAGGTGTCTGGGCAAAGCCTTTCACTACTCAGTGCCTCATTTTATTCATATGGGGGAATGGATTTAATCATTCCTACCCCTTAGCAAGGCCAGCAACACCCATGGTCTTATATGGTGACCCTCAGATGGTGTGAATCGTGCTCATGAGGTGAGAGGGGCCTGAATGGCCTGTGTTCGGATCCTGCCTTGGGCCTTGGAAAGCTGCCTAACCTCTCTGTGACTCATCTTCCTTATCTGTGAGATGGGGGTGGCAGTTCCCACTTCAAAGGGTATGGTAAGGACCAGAGAAGTTACTAGGTGTGTGTCTGGCTGTGTAAAGATGTGTCCAGACCCCTGTTTGTCTCTTGGTAAAAATAAACAGGGTCCGATTCCCTTCTTTCTACTCTATCCTCCAATTACCTTCTCTCTACATGCTGAAGAGAAATCCATAGATGGGATCTATCTGGCATTCTGCTCTCCACTAAGAGAATTACCATATAAACACAAGATCTGGATGATATAAGCTTCTTCCCTGCCCACCCACCCCCCAGTTGGCTGGATTCTATGAGGCCACTGGGTGGGGAGTGCAGGGTCAGGCACAGGGCTAGCATCCCAGCCACCTGGCTGGCCTGCAGCTCCTCACCTGGTGGGGGCTCCACCGGGGGAGGGGCTTGATGTGAGGAGGCATTGTCAAGTGCACTCGCTCTCCACAGGGAAGCCACGATGCTGGGCTAATAATAATGTGCTTCATTACAGGGAATAAAAATACTCACAATATCTGATGTTTATTCAAGACATTTTTATCCCGGGGCCCTTTCTGCTCTGCCATAAACAGACAGTGGGGTCTTCTCACCCACTGCTGAGGTACAGCAAGGCAGCTGCTCAACAGCTGCTCAGGAACCCACAACAGAGCAGAGGCCCGTTCCAAGTCCACTTCAGATGGACAGGACATGATGATCCAGGTTTCTTCAGGACCTACACGACCCATATGCCATCCTCCTTGGATCCCGCAAGCTTGTGCCTTTGGAAGCCAGGCCAGGCTGCCTCTGTCCTGTCAGATGTGGCCCATAGGACAGGGATGGGAAGAGCTGGTGCTACAACTGCTAATTAAACAGGACCTGCAGAGGCTGGAAGTCTCTGGACGGGGGGACCCTCTGCTGCGGACGGTCAAAAAGGGAGTCACCCTCTGGCACTGCCACTCCACGTGCCCCTACAAGGCTGAGGATTTCGAAGGGACACTTCCCAGGTTCCAGGGCAAGAACATTTCTGGGAGCTGCAGACTAAAGACAGGCCCTCCTAGAACATCCTGCTCGAGCTTCCAGAGTTAAGCTTCCTTCCTGCACTCTGGTCAGCCCATCTTCTTCCCTTACTCCTTCAAACTGGATGTGGTGCCCACCTCAGCAAAGAACATAACTGGGATTTTGGGTTCCTCCTGGCCATGGACCGACCAACCCAGCCCGGTTCAGCTGTACACATTTAGCCCCATCCATGCCCCAGCAGCATTATTTACAAAAGCTAGAGAACCCTGCAAAGGGACAAGGAGCATCAGTTTTTTAAATACCCCGTGGAGTAAAATTCAGTGTTGTGACATCACGGTTTTGTCTATTAGAATAAGCCAGCTCTCAAATACCTTAGCTACCTCCATGATCTCCTGGAAAAGCATTTTTTTGACACCAGTAACTAAATAAAATAATTTCCTACCATTCTTTCTAATGAAAATCTCTAGAAGCTTTCTTTATTTAATAACCTCAGGGTGAAACAATGGATGGTTCAGGTAGGTGGTTTTGTTTTGTTTTTTTCAGGATAGGATTGAGGAGGGCCTGATACCTAATTAGCAGAAAGCTAATTGATCGTCTGGTTATTTATCACCACCATATTTAAAACAAAATAAAAATACCAGAGTCAACTATTAATAGCCAATTTGGCAACTTCATCCAAGGTACGACTAAAGTAGAGAGCGATATTTTTACTTTACTGAGGTTTCCTGATTTCATTTTATTTTTTATTGTTATTTTTAAAAGATTTTATTTTTTATTTATTTATTTATTTATTTATTTATTTATTTATTTATTTGATTTAAAGAGAGAGAAAGAGGGAGCATGAGCGGGGGCAGAGAGAGAGATTTTCAAGCAGACTCCCTGCTGAGCACAGAGCCCGGTGTGGAGCTTGATCTCAGGACCTGAGCCAAAATGAACAGTTGGATGCTTAAGTGACTGAGCCACCCAGGCATCCTTGAGGTTTCCGGATTTTAAAAAAGCTCCCATGAGGAATGATCACAGAAAAATGAAGACGATGCATCTCCCAGACATACTAGCTAGGAGCTTAATGGCATAACTTCCCTACCATCTACTATTTATTATAATTAACAATATAATTAGCACTAATAAATAATTAGGTGCCCAAAGTATGTTAAGTAGGATTCGGTTCTTACCCACAAAATGTCCACAAAACTAATGAAATTATTTTTTTAATATTTTTAAGAATAAGAAGTATAGATGACCACCCTTATAATTATGTAATTTTTCTGTACTGATGAGAGTTTTTCCTTAAGTTTCTGATTTCCAACCTCTTTATTATTTAAAACAGGTAGATATCTTTGAGAAGTTTTTGAAGGAGAATGTTATTATTCCTAGCTTCTCTTACCTACCAGTAATTAACCTAGTCCCTGGAAGTAACAAAGGACAGGCCAGCTTCTTCACTGCCTGCACAAGCCCACAATCCATATTGAGTGCAGTCAGGTGGTGTTCCAATAAGAGCCCTTGGACTAAGGGTCAGAAACTGGATTCCAGGGCCACCTCTGTCCCTCACTGGATATGTGACCATATAAGCCCTCTGATCTCTACTTCCTCACCTGTCAAAACAAGAGAGGCCAACAGTACCTGTCCTGGGTACCCAACCACAAAATTACCTTGAGGAACAAGTGCAATTGTGTCAGCAAAAGTAAGCAGTCAGTTCTTCTATGTTGTGGGCAACTTGAGCTAAGAATAAAGCCAGCTTTTAACACTTACCAGCCTAAAATCCATCCCAGTTATGGGTTTAGTTTGGTGGGGAGAGAAGATTCACTCCCTGAGCTCTTCTTGTCCCCCTGGTGTTTGGTGGGAGTTACCCTGGATGGCAGGTCTAGAGAAGTTGCTTTGCCAGAAACCAGGCTTAGTCTTGAAGGTAAAGTAGGAATAGCACTGAATGGGTGGAACTCAAGAGGCCAGGTAGGATTTGTCCCCTTCTGTCTCTTAACCTCCAAAGGTTAAGGTAGACTGTGAACTGTGACAGGATGGACCTGGAAACTTCAGGGATGGGCGAGCTCTGTGGGCTCAGCATCTCCTGAGATCTTGGGAAATATCTACATGAGCCAACACTGCGGCAAGAATATTTGCTCTTTACTAAGAAGGTGAAGGGCGATGACTCACAGGTTCTTCTTGCAAGATTGCTGCTATGCTCTTCCCCTCAAATCCTCCCTACGCCTATCCGATGGTTGAGTTTCACCACGCTTGGCTGCAAGCTTCGCAGCTATTCTTCCCCCCAACCCCTCAGAAAAAAGGAACTTGGTAGAAATCCATTTCGAAGGCAGATAGGAGTGCAATAATGAAACTTTCCTCACTTTAAATTTTAAAACGCCCATTTCTATTTTAAAATTTAAATTTTCTATTAAGTTTGCATTTGCTGTCGACCTAGTCAGTCAGAAGTGGACTAGAAAGGGTCTTCTGCCTTTTGCTTTTTCTCCCACGTGATTCTGCGACTCTTAAAAAAGAAAAGGAATCCAGAAAGCTAGGAATTCCATGAAAGTAAGTTAAGTGTCAAACTTCAGCATAATGCCGCATCCAAAAAGGTGACAACAAATGTACCTGTCACCTGCTGATGGAGGAAAGGTGCATATAAGGGACTCCTGTTAAAATAGTATTGCTCATACGGACCCCAGGAAGCAGAACTGATACATAGAGCCCCATATGCGTGTGTGCGCACATATGTGCATGCGTGTGTGCGTGCGCGTGTTTGTGTGTGTGGCGCAGGGAGCGTTTCTTGGAGAGAGGAACTCTATTATAATTAGAATACGTTACATTTACATACTGCTTTGTAATTTAAAGCCTTTCCCATGGTTTCTTTATATGGTTTTCATGGTCTTGTGATATCCTCGACTCTAAATCTACAGCTCTTTGCCCTACACTGCCAGCTTTTGGTTAGACTATGTGGTCCACTGGGTCCCATCAGTGGAGCGTCAGGACTGGAATCCAACTTTGATGACTATAGGGGTCCCCTGAGACCCTCTACTCTTCTTTTTGGAGGGAGGTGAGCACCACATCCTGTATTATATAAAAATGAACACGTTTGACTCTCACTTGAGCTGAGTCTGGGTAGAGAAAGGGACTTGAAGGTCAAGTTTTAGTATCCTTTCCTGTAGGATTCCATGAACAATTGGAAGGTGAGGAATCATCCCCAAATAAGGAGCAGAAGAGGGCCAGAGGAGTCCACCAACTGCCCCATGGGTCAGGTGGTGACTCTGCTAATGACCTCTCTTATCCCATGAAACCCAGGCTGCCGACCGTGGGCAAATGTCCTCCTGGAGCCCAGCTCAAACATTTCTTATATTGACTATTCGTGTTTCCTGAAATCATCACTTACAACTTAAGTTTTTTAGGTGCCTTTGTGGTCAGAGCACCTAGGTTTTTAATATTGGAGACTGAGGACTCTTGGCCTCCCGTCCGGCCAGGGACTTGGTGCAGAAATGCAGAGGCTTGGCCCTTGGGGCTCTGCAAGCCCCCGGGGCCCATGGCTCTTCACCCTCCTTTCTAAAGGGCCAGGGTGCCCGACGACGCCCCCATGGCCGCGGTTACCTGCTCGTACTTCTCCAGCTCCGTGTGGTAGATCTGTCTGATTTGGGACAGCTTGGCTCTGTAGTCTGAATGCTCCACCGAGTTGTCGGAGCCCGCCCCTCCCGAAGCTGCCGCTGCCGCCGCTGCTGCCGCCGAGCCTCCGCCCTTCTCAGGGCCCGCCACCCCCTCGGCCAGCAGCATGTTGTCCAGTCGCATCAGCTGGGGGTCTGTTGGTTCCTCCTCCTGGGCTCCCCGGATACTCAAGACTGCAGGGGGACACAGCAGAGGGGAGGGTTAATGGTAACCCATAGGTAAGCAAATGAAGAAAACAGAAAGCAATGGCATGCCACTGGCGCAGCAAGTCACCCAAGTACTTGCAACATGGCACACGTAGGATGGGCGAAGGGTCGGGCAAGGGGGATGACGAAGGGGAGAGAACCCAAGGAGAGGTTTGCTTTGTTCCAGAAACTACTGATGATGCTCCACTTATGAGAGCTACACAGAACAGTCCAATTCAGGGAGGCAGAAAGTAGAAGAGTGTGGGGGCTGGGAGTCCGTGTTTCCTAGGGACAGAGTTTCACGTAGGAGAGAGGGATGGTGGTGACGGCTGCACCAAAGTGAGCGCGCTTAATGTTGCTGAACTGTACCCTGGACACTGAAAAATGGTTAAGATGATAACCTTGTTATGTATACGTTACGTAAGAAATTTCAAAAGTACAAAAAATTAATTATAGCAGGATATAATTTTCACTTTCATCTCCAAACTGCCAAATTTTTAAATCAAGGAAAGACATTTCCTTCTTTTCTAATTTTAGAGTTCTGTGAGTTTGTGGTTTTACCCTCATATTGCCTTTGTTATATTTGATTGGCCTGAATTTTCATTTCCAAAAATAACCTAAGCCACGTAAATCTAGTCATTTTGGACTGAAATCTTAAGACCTTTCCTCTAGGCCAGCAGGGAGAGTATGGAAGTTTCAAACAGCAAGAAGATAACATCACATGCCAATTAGTATTGAATAAAAAATAAAATAAAATAACAAAATAAAACAGCAGGAAAACAAATTGGCCAGTGAGTAGGGATGTTTCTCTCTGGACGCTGAGATCTCTTCATTCCAGGTATAGACAGTCCTGTTGGAAACCAGGGTGAGGCCCACTTAACAAGCTGTTTTGGGTATTCTTCAGAGAACCCAAGTAGGATGGAGGAGACTCCAATGAATGAAATGGCTGCTTTTTATTAAAACACCCTGGCCATTTGGGTGGGGAGGTGGGGGTCGGGACCGAAAGAGATCAAGTGTTTTAGTAAATCAGCAGAAGAGCTAGGCAGTCTCTTTTTACTACCATCATACAACTTGCCATAAAATAAATCACTCATCTAAACCTAGTTTATCTGTCAGCATCCAAATCTTTGTCAAGAGAGAACATGAAAAGAATTTCCAATAAAAAAAAAATGAATAAAGTTTGGGGTAAGGAAGGAAAGGAGGGAAGAGAGTCAAGGCAGAGGAGAATGAGCCATGTCCGTCTGTTTTCGGGATGGGGATGGCAGGCACCATGTGGCTTGATGGACACAAGCTGATTCCAGGTGGGGTGCATCTGGGGAGCCCCCAGGAGGTGGGCCCAGTTGTCTCCTGAGCCCTAGCAAGACAGTCCCACGGGGTCATGACCGGGAAGGCGGATATGAGGTCAATATGAAGGACGTATAGATGTTCAGGGTGTCCCATCACATGTAACGCCAGCATAACCACATGCTCCTGGCTTCCATCAGGCGAGACAAGGACCAACCGTGAGCATGGTTCAGAAGGAAATCCCAATTCCTACACTCAGTGGGACCCTGCAGCATGGCTTCCATGAAACCCGAGACAGTCAAGTGGCATGCTGAGCCAGGTGGCCCAGCAGTGGCGGTTAGGAGCAGAGGATGAAGGCTCGGGGTAGAAAAGCAGTGAAGTAAGGGAGGGCGGAGGGGAGGAAAGATGTAGGGAAGACGGCTAGCTGGGGAGGAAAGAAGGAAGTCCGCACCTGTAGGCAAACCCCAAACACCTCTGGACTCAGGCTCTTCTCCTTCTACACCTGAGTCCTCAATTTCCTGCTGCACTAAAATAAAATTGCCGTATCAGTGATGGCATTATTGAGGGTTGTTTTTTGGGCTTCTTTCCAGGGAAATCCTCCTTTTGTAGGCCCAGGAGATGAACTGAGAAACTGCCCCTTTGACTGGTTTTTGAATAACATCCAGTCATGTTATTCTGTGCCTTGAATTCATTCACCCAAACCTTCAAAGTCCTATGAAGAACACATCGCCACTAACAGGTTTCCTCAAGAAAATAATTCAATGCTGTACCCATTTCCTGAGTTAGAGACCTTTCCATTCCCTAAAGGGGCTAGATAAGAAAGGGGACCCACCCGAGCAGCCCAGAAGCTCCCCTTTCCTCACCCCTATGGGTGAGGGCATTCGTGTGTGGTGTCTACGGGTGATTCTCTCCTGAATTTGATTCAGCGAATTTTAATTTGCTTTATCAACAAAAACATTTTGGGTCACTTAAAAGATTCACCTCTGAGCTATTCTTAATAAACAAATGTAATTGTTGCACTTTTACAATTTGTTGGTCATTAAATAAATTGCAAAATTCTACTCTTGATTAATCCACTCTACTGCATCTGGTGTTGCGGACCTCCAGAAGAGGCCACAGACTCTAGACAGCAGCCCCCTGAGGCTGACAGGAAACCACCCCCTCCCCAGATGCCCAGCCAGTGGTAATGCCTCCAACTGGGTCTTCCTGGCTGTTCCAGAGCCAATTCCTCATGCACATGAAAGATCTCATAAGAATTTCTGGTCTCAGTGAAGGTAGCAAAGAGAAATGGAGCAACATCACCCTAATGGTCAGGACTTGCCCCACTAGATCCAGTCTACAACCTGTCCACCCGAGATGATGACAAGGACCCTTGGACAGCACATGTGCCTACGACTGCCTTGTTCACCCCATCAGCTTATTCCTCCAACAAAGTTCAGTTTGTTAGGAGAGAAGCAGGAGAAGCAGATAGGCATCCACAGACCAGAGTGCTGGGCCCAGTCCCTCCAGGTACTAGGAAGGTAGCCATGGGCGTGTTACTAGCACCCGTACTTACTTCTGAGAGTATTTTCCCCTTCCAGACCCACACAGTTGCATGGACACCTTTGCTCCACCTTTTCTTTGAAACAATCAGTGGGATACACAGACTATCCACACATCTACCTAATTAACATTTTGTTGGGCTTGAAATCTAACTGCTTTTAAATGAAATAAGAAAGAAAATGGCTAAGACCAGCAAAGGATGCTGAAGGGTTACACTGCGAGCCCCTCACCACCAGGGAAACTTCATGGCAGTCACACAGTGCAAAGTGCTCACCTATACGGACTCTTTTTTTTTTGTCCCTGCTCAGGTATAAAGGATACATTTAGTTAAGAGGAAAAGAAAAAAAAACAAAAAACAAAAACAGGGCAAGTGTTAGCACTTCGTTTTGCTTTTATACCATTTTATGAATCCTGTAAACAAACACTCTTTAAAAAGAAATTTGGATTTAATAAGATTTAATAAAACTGGTTTCCAAATGTGGCCAATAAGACATCGTTATAGAATACGATGCTTCTTAACATAGGTGTCGCCTGCATTTATACTTAGGGTTCAGGACACATAAATAGGTCCCAAACCAGAGATCCAGTGAAAATGAAAGAATGTAAAGATGGGGGTTGGGGGTGGAGGAGGAGCAGTCCTCTCCAAATTACACTCTTTAAATTATACTGAAATTTAAAAAAAAAATTAAGAATAGAAATAAATTATACTGAAATCATTATGGGAATTAAAAAATTCAGAGTATGTGTTGGAATCCCCTGCTATATATATATCCCTCATGTGTATATATAGTGTGTGTATATATAGTGTGTGTATATACATATATAATGTGTGTATATATAATGAATATATAACGTGTATATATGGATGCATAATGTGTATATGTAGTGTGTATATAGAATGCACGTGTGTGTGTGTATATACACATCTGTTATGTGCTTCTATATACCAACAACATAAACAAGAGAACATCTTCATCTTGTACTTCGCATAGAAGATTCCGGTTCCGATGCTCTGGGGCTGTGTCTGTGCACTGAGCGGACGCATGGACGGGCCAATAAACTGCCTGCACTTTATTTCTGCCCAGGAGAAGAATCCGTGTGAACCATTATAAAAAAATGGGTGTTGGGATTCACGGATACGGAAAACGCTCGGCTGTTCGGTTAAAAAAAAAAAAATCCCTCCAACATTAAATAAATAAATGAAACGGGTGATATGTCTAAGCAGAACTGATGCCACCTATTTATTGCTCGAAGCCAGCACTCTGGTGTGTAGGAGACAAAATGATTATTTAAAAGCTCCTTTTTATCTCTGTGGCACCATGCAAGACTCAAATGAACCTTTCGCCAGGACACCAGAGATGTTAACACTCATCCTCCAAGATCCAATTTCAACCAGCGGAGCTGTTACCTAATCCAGCAACCATCACATATGATCAGTTTTCTGCTTCCCTGACGGGCGCCCTGCGCTCTCTGCTCCCCCCCCCCACCTCCCCGTGTTCCCCAGTCCAGCAGCCTTCACCGAACCAGCTTTTAAAGGGCCAAGGCCCCCCGCTTATGCCCGGGCATACGGGGCTCTAGCAGTCAGGAGTCAGGTGTGCACCTGTCCGCTACCTGAAAACGTAATCATCATCTGCACTGGGCTCGCCAGCCCGGGGCGGGGGGGGAGGTCACCCAACCGGGGAGGTAACCCTTTGGGTAGGGACTGTCAAAGAAGGAGACCACCCCTCCCGAATCTAACCCCTCATACTCGAGGCCAGTCAAGGCAGGTGTGTGATTTGTGTAGAAACTGTCAGGAGCCCTCGGACAAGCTCTGATGTCACATCTACGGCGCTGCCTCGGGCGGCCCGGGAAGGGGGGGGGCATCCTTCGGTAAAACTCCCAAGACAGGCGTGGAGATTGTCACAGCCGCGCCGGAGCTGCTCTCCCAACTGGCCTGCCGCTGTCCTTTCTTCCTTTATTTTTATTTCGGAGAAGGAGAAAAACAAGGCAAACCCAAAGGCATGTTCAAGATCCCGGGCAGGAGGGCCGGAGCTGGTTGTTTTGTCCTTCCCCGAAGGCCGGGAGCGCGGGCAGCGCGGCCGAGGCCCACTAGAGGGCACCCTGTCTTCACCGAGGACGGGATGTGCAGGGAGGGTCCCCCGCCCCAGCTTGGCCCCTGCTTCCATCCAAGGTCCACAGTGGGGCAGGTGGGGGGAGGAGGGCAGATCTACAGGCAGGGTCGTTCCGACTGGGACGGGCATCCAGGGACCCAAGGATGGGCTGGGGGACAGAAGGATGCACGGAGATAGAGACATGGTCAGTGGGGATGGGGGGGATGGAGACTAAAGATAGAGACAGGTGGTTTGAGAAAGAGCGCGAGGTGGTCTCTGCAGGGTGGACGCCCTCACACTGGCCACGGCCTTTCTCTGCTGGGCTGGAAGGCCTGAGACTGAACCCCCACACGGAGCGATCCACGGTCTGTGGGCTACTCTCCACGACACGCAGGGCCGGGAGGACAGTCACCCCCCACCCCCCCGACAGCTATGCCATCTCCGGCTGGTGAAAACGCTGGAGAGAAGTGAGGGACAGAAATAGGCTGTGCTTGCATTTTTAGAAATACAGGTGATTGCTTGCCTTGTCGAGGTATCACGGGGACACCTTCCGCTAGTTCATAAAGTGCCTGCGTGCACGGACTTGTGTCACTTTACAAAATGTGAGGCCCAAACTGCACCGCAGACGATTCAAGATGACCAAGGTGGTCACAACAAAGTAACATCCCCCACATCAAAGCCAAGGGGACACAGCCGAGAGGAGAATCGGGGTCTCAGACACCGTCTCCTCGACTGCAGCGTTAGGATTCTTTTTTTTTTTTAAGATTTTTAATTTATTTATTCATGAGAGACAGAGAGAGAGAGAGAGAGAGAGGAGAGAGAGAGAGGCAGAGACACAGGCAGAGGGAGAAGCAGGCTCCCTGCAGGGAGCCCGACGCGGGACTCGATCCCGGGTCTCCAGGATCAGGCCCTGGGCCGAAGGTGGCACTGAGCTGCTGAGCTACCCAGGGATCCCCTGAGCCACCCGGGATCCCCAGCATTAGGCTTCTGACTCTTCCACGAAGGGTCACTAGGTGGATGTGACATCAACCTGGGGTGTGCGTGTGTACGCGTACACACACACACACACACACACACACAATGTCTTTCGATGCACAAATGCTGAGAAGGAGACAAGAGATGAGGCAGGGAAGGAAGGAAGGTCTACTATTCACGGACTCCTTAATTTCTTTCAATTCTTCCAAATCTGATCCTGTTCAATGACCTCGCTCTGCCAAGGGCCCCCTGACGGTCAGGGCCGCCGTGCCATGTGACCGAGCGCCCTCTTCCCTCTCGGCCAGAGAAATCCTCTTACCACAGTCCTATCCTATTTCAAATCTCAGCTCAGCACTCTCCTCCGTGGAGCCTAAGCTAATAATAGCCCAAAATGAACTCCCTCACCTCGAAGCCACCAGAGCATGTGCTGTCTACCCCACGGCCACAGGGCATCTTGGAACACCTCGGGTCACACCTGCCAGCTTGCCAGCAAGGCCGTGAGCTCCTGAAAGGCAGTGAGGACCCGTCCTGCATCTGTGCATCCCCCAGATGGCCTCCCCGAGCCTCTGGCACTAAGCACTTACTCAAGCATTTCTTAATATGTAAAAAGAGGGAAAGATTGGCGGGGGCGGGGGGTGGAGTGACCCTGGACCCACTGCCTCATCACGCCCTTAGGGAGGCAGTGGGCTCCCGTGTGGCCCTTCCCCTACATGCCAGTGACGGGCTGGGCCATGGCCAGCATGCTATGGGGTAGGAGCACGCTGCCACTCCGCCAGCTTGCATACCCACCTCAAAAAACTGCCCTTGGGAATCTGATGATTCCAAACAGGCAAATCCATGTTACGGTTTAAGCCAGAGCCTCCAAGACCCCCAGCCTCGGGGGTTCCCCCAGAAACCCAACCTTACCCATGAAGGCTCTGGGTGCTTTGGAGAGAGCCTGGCAGGTGACCGGTACCTGGAAGGAATTCCTGGAAGGCCCGACAGCAGCCCCAGTGAAGGGGCCACACGCAGGATGCTGAGCACCAACGAGCCCTCCGAGGAATGCTCAGTCGCTCACGTTACTGACCAAGCACCTGTAAGGTGCCAGGAACCAGGTGGGGGCTGGGATTTCCAAGAGGACCCAGCCACGGGCTCTGGCCACATGAAGCCCACGGGTTATCCTCCTCTGGTCCCTTCTCTGAGGCCGGCGGTGGACACAGGAAGTGGCCCGAATAGGTGGCTGGCGACCAAAAAATTCTCAACCCACACACCCGTTCCCCTTGCTCCACGTTTTTTGTTTCCCACAAGCCCAATCACACCCAAAACCGGACACTCCTCAGCTCGAGCTGAGAACCAACTAGGACGTAACTGGATTCTTCTACCCCAAAGGGGGGACCAGGATCTCGCATGAGTGGCTGGGGGCTCGGGCTGGTGCATCCTGACCTCTCCACTCTGAATGCTTAGCCCCCCCCCCCCCCCGTTTGTTTCATGAAAGAGCTTATTTTTGTGTGTTGTTAAGAGTTTGTCCATCACACAAATGGAAATGATTATCAATTCAGTGCCCTGGATTTTCCAGACCAGCACCCTAAGAAGGCAGCGCTTGTGGTTAAGCACGGGGGGGAGCCAGCTGAGACCCTCCAGGCCCGCTGGGGCTCCCGCTGCTGCTCTTGGCCTGGGGCAGGCTTGGCAGGTGAGAAGCCCAAGCTCCTGAAATCCTCAGGTGCTGGAAACCACGCGGGGACTCTGCGGCGTCTGTGTCTCGGCCTTCCAGAAGCTCAGGGGTGCGAAGGCGGGGCCCCAGGTCTGGGGTCTCTTGAAGAGCTCCACGGGCTTAGCTACAAAAATAAGAGGTCCTGGGGGCCTCTCACCTTTCCTTCTGGGTTATTAGGCAGGTGGGCCAAGCCAGGGGACCCGAGGGCAACAGCCAATCAGCAGCACCATCTTGGGATTCCTCAAGTAGCTCAACCCACAAACACTGAGCATCTCCTACGGTGCCGGGCACGGTGCTGGGCCTCAAAAGAAAATGTAATGTGCTCACTTTGTCTACATTTAGCCAACAGCCACCAAATGCGCAGGGCTTCGTGTGAGGTTTTGGGGTGGGGGCGAAAATGAAATTATATGATGCTCTTGAGATGATTTTCGAGTTTGTTTGTTTTTTGGTTTATGTTTTCGGGCTTTCTTTAGAGAAACACATCACACTTTTCTTGTCATCATCTCTTTCTGGGCGAGGCTTCGGCAGCTCTGGTCACATGCATTCTCTACTTCTCAGGCGATGCTCGGGCACAGATCCCATTCACACGTCCCCTGCTTGGCACACTGAGCCTCCCTGGGCCAGCTGGCAGAGAGAGGAGGCTCATGTGCCGGGCAGCAGGCTCCTGCCTTTCTGGAAGGGTGCCGGCTGCCGGGGCGAGGGGCTTTGGGCCTTAATAGCTCAAGCTCGGTCTGCCGCCCGGGGAACCCCTTTGCCCAGAGAGATGCTGCAGAAGCCAGCAGGAGGCCGGGACTCCAGGCTGGCTCGGGCCTCAGGCCGCCTGCTGAGCGGTGTGAGGAAGCGGGTGAGCTCACAGGACTGCAGAGTGTGCGAGGCCCACGCGGCATGTGGTGTCCCACCACGCGAGGCATGGTTTCCTCCGAAGCTGTATGAAAAACATGAAGCCACTGGTTCGTGGCCTGAGGTGCGTTCCCAGGAGATGCAAGCTTCTCTCTACAGCGGTAGTTTCTAAAAGAGGTGACTGCCGAGAAAGTGAGAGAAGTTTCTCAATATTCTCTTGCCTGAAGATGAGAATGTCCTGTAACTTGGAGTCTCCAACACATTTTCTGCTCCGTCCCAGCGCTAATACACACTAGGTTTCCTTTCTCATCATATTTTATTTTATTTTATTTTATTTTATTTTATTTTATTTTATTTTATTTTTTTCAAGATTGTATTTATTCATGAGAGACAGAGAGAGAGAGAGGCAGAGGGGATCCTAAGACCCTGGGATCATGACCACTGAGCCACCCAGACACCCTCCCATCATCATCCTGGGCCCCAGGATGTGCGGTATGGGCCCAGGGCCCCGTCCCGGTAGCGCCAGAGCATGCACAGAGGAAGAATGCTGGTACAAAGCGACGTACAAGACTCCCTACCCTGTGACCTGACGTCCCCTAAGCTCACCATCCCTATCACCCAATGGTCAGTAATAATATCAACCACACTGCAATCCTTATTAAAGATGAACTAAGGTCATTTTTATAAAGGCAGATGTCTTGGAGACTGGTAGGTTTTCCACTGCTGGTTAAAGCTAAATCAATCCCACTGGAAAAAAAAAAAAAACGGTCCCTTTGGGAAGAATAAGAAAGCAAGACAGATTTAGAAGTCAAGAGTCTGGTTTCTGTAGCTCAGGAATCAGCAGACAGAAGGAACCAGAAGTCCCTGAGCGCCCGGATTCACATGCGGACGCACATTCCAGCTCACTGTCCCGGGTGTGTGGACAGGCTCGTGCTCACACCATCATGGGCCGAGCCACCGATCCTCAGCCAACACAGTAGATTTCAAACATCTTTCTTTTGTGTCCTCGTGCTCCTTCCTCTTCACATTCCTTTCTTGCTGTTCTTCTCCCAAGCTGGGTAGGGATCGCGCTTCCTCTAAAGCCTGAAGTGTCCCCTCTCTGCAGAGCCCCTGACCTCATTCTTCCTGAGTTGGGGAGCATGGAGTCTCCCCGACCTGGCAGGGCCTGCTAGGGAAGGCTGGGTCCTTCTAGAGGCAGAAACACCCTTCTGGGAACCACTTAGCTCGAATGCGGCCTCAACCTGTGTCCAACAAGCTAGCCTGGAAGTCATCTGAAGATGGCAGCTTCCCATTTCCATTAAAAAAAAAAAAAAAAGAGAGAGAGAACCAGAGAGAGCGTGAGACTCTATTCATAATTAAAGTTTGAGCAAGTTGTGTTTCGGTTTCGACTTTTTGGGTGGGATTCCAACTTCACAATCCTTCTCTGCTGGGGCATCAAGAAACCCCACACTCAAATGTTAAAATACTAGATGTCACCACATTTCCTACTACGTGTGGTCTTACCATCTTGACATCATTCACTCTCAGGACCACAGATGCTCTTCTGGTGCCTGGTGACGAGTGGGATTTTCTCACCTGTATTTACAAACTCAATCATGACAGAACTAGTTGTTTGTTTGTTTGTTTGTTTTTTCTCCAGGCTTCCAAACAACTTTATCAGACTTTAGTTTGAAATAAAGAACATTCTGTTCTCACCCAGGTTTTGAGAGCCACGGAATAATTCCAAGGCAGGGTCCTGAATGTAACGTGCTACTGACCTTAAGGAGTCTTTACACAAGACAGTGATAATTTAGTCTCCACCTGCTCCACGATTATTTCCAACTCCACCAGTCAGGAAGACTAATAGTAATAACAGTACTGCCCTGCTGGAGTCGGCTCACACCGCTGCCAGATGACCGCCATCGACAGAGGTGAGCACCCCAGGGACAAACGGACCATGACATCACGACTGGCAAAGAGCAGGTTCCAGCAGGTGGACACAGGGTCTGGAATCAAGAAGTGAGGTACAACAGGGGCATCCGAGTAGCTCAGGTGGTTGGGGATCCGACTCTTGATTTCAACTCAAGTCATGACTTCATGAGTCACTGAGCCCTCATCGGGCTCCATGCTCCGTGGAGAGTCTGGTTGGGATTCTCTCTACCTCTCTGCCCCTCTCCCTGCTTGCTCTCTCTTGCTCTCTCTCTCTCTCTCTCAGTAAAGTAAATAAATAATTTTTTAAAAAGAGGGGTATCTGGGAAGCTCAGCTGCTTAAGCATCCAACACTTGGTTGAGGCTCAGGTCATGATCTCAGGGTCATGAGATCAAGCCCCACGTCAGGCTCTATTCTCAGGGCAGAGTCTGCTTGAGACTGTCTCTGCCTCCCTCTGCCTCTCCCCTGGCTCATTGCCCTCACCTGCGTGCTTGCTCTCTCTCTCAATAAATAAATAAATAAAAATAAATAAATAAATAAATAAATAAATAAATAAATAAATAAAATCTTTTAAAGGTAAAAAGAAAGAAACGAGGTACAACATGCTAGTTCACTCCATCCCTTTGGCCTCTTGGACTCAGTCCTTCTGATCCTCTCTCCATTAGAAACAGGATTCCTTTCATTCTATAAAGAGGACGGGAGGCTGAAGCGTGAGAGAGTAAAAGGCCTCGAACAAGACAAGAGAAAGGGGCTCCCTGAAGCTCTCGGACTATGTTACCTCTGCAACTACCACTGATAATGAGATGGTTTCACATACATGTGTATGCTGACTATACGAATACTCTGTCAATACATGAGATATGATGGAGCACGGACCATCCTCTACATGGGATGTGGGAGAGGCGGTCCCTGGGGAAGGGCCTGGCAAAGAGCATTGGCACAATGATGAAGGGATGGGTTACTTTTCCAGTTTCTTCCAATATATTTAACATTGGCTTTCAGGGGAATCTATTGCCACTGAGAGGAGAGACACCTTCCAGCGTCCCTTGCAGCTAGATGTGGTCATGGCTTGGGTGACAAAATTCTAGTGATAGAATTGCGATAATGAGGTAGGCTATAAAACTTCAAAAAAGAAGGAATGTCTTTCTCATCCCTCTCTTTGTCTGCTATGTTGGCTAGAATATGAAATGCAATGACTGGAGCTCTAGCAGCCACTTTGGGCCATGAATTGGCTGGGGAATGGAAGCCACACTAGGAAGAAAAACCAGATAGAAGTTATCATACTCTAGAGGCCAGCCTGGATGATCACCTTCGGACTCTATGAAAACAAAGAGAAATAAATTTGTATTTTGTTTAGGTTACTTATTTGGGGGTTTTGGAGGTTTTTGTTTGTTTTTGGCAGCCTAGCCAATCCAACCTATTAAAAAGGAGGAGGAACAACTCCACAAGGCAGAGTGATTCCATGTTGGTTAGCATGTTAGAGATGTAATTACAAAGGGGCAGATTCAAGAACTAGAAGCAAGTCAAAGAGCCTGAGTAGCTACTGGGGAGAATTTCTTCCTGCTAAAGGAGAAGGTTTAGCACAGATAGCAAGAGAGCTGATCATTTGAGGGGGCTCTCCGAGAACTGCTCTGGCAAATGAGCAGAGGTGGGACTTCTCCAGGGAGTCCGGGGCAACGGAGAAGGGAAGGGGGTGCCTCCTAGTCAGGGTGTTGGGTGACTGGCTGCCTAGACTGGGGATCACAGGGTGGGGGTTGAGGGCCGGTTGCACATGGAAACCAGCCGAGGACATGCTGTTGCCTCGGCGGTGAAAAGAGAGAAGAGAGGGACCTGTCTTGACGAGGGGAAAACTAAGGCAGATCAAACTGTAAACCTGGAGGCAAATATAGGAGGAGCGACGACACGGGAGATGAAATTCCAACAAATTCCTTTTGGCCTCTTTGACTTGCCCACCTGTACAACAGTGCGTAATGGGACATTTCCTTATACAACACTAGAATAACGTTTGCCTTCTAACCGGCCTGCTGAACCTGTCGGTTCCAGAGGACCAGAACGGGGACACGGGGACGGGAAAGGAAATCCTCGTTCAGCCTACTTAGAGAAGACATCAACTCCCCTCGCTCTGTTGGTAGCAGAAACGCAGCCGAAGGACACCGGGTCTATTTATGGGCGCCCCAGGTCCATTTCAACACACATGCCAATTAGCTTTCCTTTTTCCATGACCACAGACAACACCTGTGACCCCAGACAGCCATCTCACAAATGCACACAAGGTCAGGCAGGGTCCTTCGGGGGGAGCATACGGATGATCCATCACTGCTCGTTATGAAAACCACCCCAAGCACATGCCTTGCTGCTAATGAGTCACCCGTACCATCCTCAGACGCACGGAGCTGCAGAGTCCGCAGGCAAATAGGCTGCAGGAGAAGCGGGAGGCTTTTGCTGCTTCTCGAAACTTTCCAAGTAGCCTCTGAAAGCACTAAGGCTTGAGTGACAGGGAAGATCAGATGGCAGGCTGGATGTCTAGGTTCTGGGCCTGGGCAAGGGGTGCTGAGGAAGAAATGCTGGAGGGGGGTGGGGATCTTGGGGTGGGGTGGAGGGGGCAGGGCGCTCAAGATTATGAGTTCCAGATTGCAAAACGTGCCTTCACGAGCCCAGCCACCAGCTAAAAGAGAAACATCTCCTGGGGACCACGGAGGGCCTTGGCTTGACGTCTTAAGGGAGGCGTGAGACTTCTGCTTCGAGGAAGAGTCCACTGAGAGCCACCACTTCCTACCTTCACCATCTCAGTTCCTGTGTCTGTCCTCGGGGATGGGGGCACGGTGGCTCTGATCCCCCGGACTGCCCCCCTGCGGCACCTCTCTCTCCCCTCCCCGAAGAGTCCAAGCAGCTGAAACCTCGAATACACAAACACCTGGAGGACCAATGGGCTTAACTTTTCTTAAACTTGAGCGCAAGCCTTCAGATTCCATCCTGAGCAGGGCTTCTCAAACGCCGATTCGAGTTTCCAGGGGGACATTTTAAAGGAGAAGTAGATTTCAAGTAAATGATTGCAACTTATCGAAAATAATGTGCTACTTAGCGTCTGCGGCAAACATCCTGGCAGGCAGCGAGGGGAAGCAGCCCTGGAGCAGATGGGAGCGATTAGGCTCTGAGTTTCAGACGAGCATTTTGCTGTCGTCTTCACTTGCTTTTACATCCTGGTAAAATCCAGAAGAAAGGGACAAGAGAGAAGGGTCTGCTGGGCCTATCCCTTCTCTCGGAGCACTTGTGATGAGTCTGCCCCCAACCCCCACCCCCCCACCCTCCCACCAAAGGCTCTGGCACAGGGGGGTGCCTCTCACTGAGGGGAGGTACAGTGGCCATCATGACCATCATCATCAAAAAGCATTTAGCACCGCAAGGCGCTAGCTAAATACATCAACGGTTGACACAGAGACAGATGACAGGCTATCTTAATTTTCCTTTAAAGATCTGCCTCCCCGAGGCTGGGCCTTATTTACTGTGTTTCTTACTATATTTCTCTGAAGAGGTGTCTTGTTTTCTCCTCCACGGAGGGAGCCAACATCTCTGTGACCCACAAAATAGCTGCTCTGGAGTTGACACGGTGTGGGAGCTCCCCACCTGCTCCACCAGCCAGACATTATTTGCAGGCATTTGTCAGGGCCGCACAGACGGCACGTCACTGGGTCCCATGTGGTCCCAAGGGAGAGCCCCTAGCAAGCCCTGTCTGAGTCGAGGAGGACAGAGGCCCAGGGTGCTGAGCATTCCACAAGGGCCCTACAGATCGGAGAGGGGATTCCAGTTGTCCCCACTTCACCAGAGGCCTTTGCAAGGGCTCACACTCTCTGGTGGCAACAGACATATGGCTATCTTAGAAGCCAAATTTGCTTTAATCTTTCAGTGCTGCCCGCTTTCCAGAGTCTGCCCGACTCTGCCAAACTGGTCAGGTCCACTTCTGTTCAGTGACGGCTTTGCAGCTCAATTAAAATAAAAATCTCGGGACATCTGGGTGGCTCAGTGGTTAAGTGTCTGCCTTCAGCCCAGGGCGTGGTCCTGGAGTCTGGGATCTAGTCCCACATTGAGTTCCCGGCAGGGAGCCTGCTTCTCCCTCTGCCTGTGTCTCTGCCTCTGTGTGTGTGTGTCCCTCATGAATAAATAAATAAAATCTTAATAAAATAAAATAAATAAAAACAAAAATCTCTTAGCCCACACAAAGTGTGGCTGGCCAGCACGATTTCACCAACATTGCCATTCTGACGAGGACCCCAGTTTGTCAGTTCATCCACTATTTATTCAACAATATACCCCGAGTACCTACTCTGCTAAATCCTAGATTTTCCACTGGGGAGACTCAACCAGAAATAAGTCTGCAGAATCACGGAAGATAGAGAAGCACTGGCTAACACCACCAAGTGCAATGGGTGGACTTGGTGTGGACAAACGGCATGGGAGAAACAGAGGGAGGGAGCAACGATCTCTTCTTGCATGGGAATTAAATTTCATACAGCAATTTATCAAAAATGAGCTCATTTGCCTTCACTCTCACATGAACATTATGGGGTGCTATTAAACCCTTTATTCAGATGAGGGAACAGAAATACAAGGGAGTCAGATGGGCTCGTGGCCACACAACAGGTTATGCAGTTGACATAGGGCTTTCGCCTACATCACGGCCGCCTCCGTCCAGTCTTAGCAAAGCCAGGAGCCAACGAGGGCCCAGGCCCTGAAACACTCACAGGGCTGAACTGGGACACCTGGAAATCAGCAGCTGGTAATTTTCACTGGTTAGAGGCCAACACGAACATTCCTGCTCTCTCCTCTCCTGAGCTAGCCTCAATCAAGAAAAACTCTATAGTTTTCAGACATCACAGACTACCAAAATGGCAAAAGGGCTGAGCCAGGTGAGAAAAAAGATGCTCTCACGTCCTCCAGAGAAAGAGGTGCCACATATACCCCTGTCAAGCTGCTCAATGTATTAGGTATCATGTGTATCTATCTCCTTTTCCAAGATAAAGTCAGAAGGTCTGGAGCCATCTGAGCCCACCCTCCTCATCTTCAAACAGGATTTTCAACAGCTGATGATGGAACAAGATTAGGACAAAAACTAGCTAATTTTTAGATTTCACAAACCAACACAAAGCATGTTAACATATTTCTGTTTCCCCTTGCTTGGAGAGAGGATCCCAGGAAACCAACTCCAGGAAAAAAACAAAAAACAAAAAACAAAACACCTAGATATTTCTACTTCAGGCAAATATTCAAACAACACTGCTGGTCTTAAAGCTCAAGATGCCAGCAACACATAGGAGATCAGAGAGTCATCCAGCCTCTCAGTGACAAGGGTGTGAAGAATTATAAACAGAATAAAAAGCAGAGGTTCCCCTAATTTCTCTCTGCCTTGTTGCTCCTCGTGCAGTCAAGACATGATCGTTTGGTCCCTACTTATGTCCTTTGAGACATAAGTAGGGACCAAACGAGTTCCCTACTTAGGTTTGGCCCTCAGGTTTGGGTTCGTGGTCTAAGTCTCTGGGATGCAACCTTACTATTCACTTACTGCCTCTCAGAACATCTGAGATTATTTGGAAGATGCTAAGGAGAATTTCCAAATGTGGTTTTCCTGGACAGTTACTCTTTTGAGAGGCAAGCATTTTACTCAACTCATGTGTAGAAGAAAAAAAAAAAAAAAGGCTTGTACCTCCACGTTCTGAAGATGGCACACATACTCTATCTCACACACACACAGAAAAAAACACAAATGCACAGCCACGGAATCTAGGGTAAATATCCAGTCTTTTTGCAGTGGTAGCTGTGAAGCTAAAGCCATACCTACCTACAGTGATGGTAGGCTAAACTCACACAGGTTTCAAACCCTTAAAGAAGAGACAATTCATCAGCACACATCCAAGAAAATCTTCATTGCTTAAATCAGGCTTAAAACTTTGCAGTTCCTTTCCAGAGCTCTGCTTTAGTGTGTCATGCCCTCTGAACAACTCTTTGGGTTTTTCCTAGAAGCACAAATTGATTCAAGTTCAGAAGAAAAAGAAATCTCCCTGGGGGTACAACTCATCCATTCTGGAGAATATGCTGATCTTCAGGAGACAAAGATTTCCCTAGAAAAGGTAAGGGAAGAAGGGGAGTGTGTGTGTGTGTGTGTGGGGGGGGGTGGTGGTGGAAGGAAGAGGACTCAGAGGGGAAGGTGAAGGAGGCAAAGGGAGAAGAAAAGAGGGAGATCAAGTAAGTCTGGAGACATCCGTGGATCAAGAAGCATTACACAGACCAGATGCCCAGCAGTGAGGACACAATGCAGTGGTCCTTCTGTCTAAATCTCATGTCACAGTGTCCTTCTTAACACGCGACTTGGCTCTGCAGTGTCCTGTCTTGCCTTCGGCTCACCGTGCCCTTTACATCTAAGGAAAGGAACACCAGTGCCCCCGGGGGTTGAAAGTCTGCTTAAAGAAAGAAAGAAAAAAAAAAAAAGGAAAGGTACACAAGAGGGAACACACGTGCAGTGAACCGTGCAAAGTGATGGGTACTTGCACTCGTTCTCAGGTAGGTCCCTTTTGACTGAAATATATTAATTTATTCATTATTAATTTTTTTAAAAAGGGTTTATTTATTTATTTGAGAGAAAGAGAGTTTGTGAGAGCACAGGGTAGGGGTGGAGCAGGGAGGGACAGAGAGAGAGGGAGAGGGGGCCCTAAGCGGACGCTGTGCTGGGTGTGGAGCCCCAGGCGGAGCTCGATCTCATGACCCTGAGATCCCAGTCGGAGCTGAAACCAAGAGTCTGATGTCCAACCGACCGTGCCACCCGGGCGCCCTTCAATTCATTAATCCAAAATCATCATTTGTTGAGTGTTTCTCACATGCCGGGCAGGACAGGTGTACTGGGGGCACAGAAATAAAAGACAAAATGCCTGCCTTGGAGGGGACGGATGGTCCCGTGGAGAAGGGCAGACAAACAGACCGTCCGCACAGACCGCTGTGGAGGAAGTTTACGCTGCTTGGGATACGTGCACAGTTAAGCGGCTGACATGCACCCCACCTCCCTTCCTCCAGTGGAGGCCACCGCGTATTCAAATAGGTCAGCAGGTGCCAACATCTGCCAGTGCAGAGGCTGACCAGGCCGGGGGCCAGGCGCTCACGCCTACCCGGGATCACTCAGCGCTCATGCCATCCTCACGCAAGTAAACCAGGAACCTCTTGTAGAATCTAAACCCCTAAGAGCCATTATGGAGCACCACCTGGGCTCTGCACAGGGGACAGGACCCCCGCCCGTTCCCCAAGAGAGCACAGCCAGCATCCATCAGGCCAGCTTTGCTTGGCGGGCAGTCATAACAAATGCACTTCCTCCTCCACGTAGAGCCAGGGCCTTGGGGACTGCACCCAAGCCACAAGCTGAAGGGCAGACTGGTGATGGGCGGGGAGGGAGACACAAAGGTGGTTTCAAGGCTTTTGTGGCTTTGAAGAGCCCATCTCTGGATGCGAGAAAGCATTCAAATGGTCTCTGCAGGCATCTCGCCTTGTGGTCGGGCACTCCTGGGTCTGTGGCTGTTGACTCGACCACACACTCAACGTCGCCCACCCTATTGCTCCTTCCCTGGGCCCTCCCGACAACACCCCACCACAACACCCCACTGAGATGGTCCTACAAAGTGCCCAGGGCCGTGCAGAGTCTGGGGCGGTGACCTTTCAGTCTGTGATCTTTGACAGAGAGGCCTGGGGGCAAAAGTCTCAGACTCTTAAAATCTTATCTGGGTTCCTTCCGTTCACAGAGGAGAAAAGTCAACGCTGGGTCAGTGGCAGAGGTCGAGAGAAAAGCAGCTATAATCAAGGCTCCCTTTCTCACCCCTCCCAGACCTGGGGTGAAGCCTGATACCCCTGACCCCGAAGCAAGCTCACTCGGTGCAGGAAAGCACAGACTCTAACCAGCAATAATTCCACATATAAACAACTCTGGGAGGCATGAAGCACACACCAGACAGTAATCAGCTTATCTAATAGAACAGGCCTCTCTTCCTAACGCAGAGGAGGATTAGCAGGCTTGAATTACAGCCGTGAAGTGTAATCAAGCCCTGATCGACACTGGCAAAGGATACTGTATACTCCTGCTGGGCCGCGGGTTATTGGCGCAATGTGGTGTACCTACAGGGGACAAACAGGAAATGCTTGGGGTGGTAATTACACTGGGAGATCTCAACGGAGAGACGGGGGAAAGCCAGTCTCAGGGAAGAAACATTAGATCACGACTGATGCCCACGGCCCCCTTCGACTGCTTCCAGTCTTCGGGAAGTCTCCAAGCGGCTGCAGTGGAGCAGATTTGTCAGGTCGGTTAAAAACGTACCATCCCCTAAACCCTAACAACCCGGGGCCAAGTCCTCCCTCGGTTGGCCACAGGAGCAAATTCTGCAGTGTCTGTGGCACAGCGCCCACGGCCTCTTACCACAGCGACCGCTTGGAAATCCAAGCAAATAAATGTGAGAGTTCCAGCCTCACCTTGAAGGTGCCAAACCAACCCAAGCCACATCAGGGTTGCCTTCTCTAGCTCCCAAACAGAGACCTCTCATCGTACTGGAGAGCCAGCATTTTATGCTACGAAGAGGCCTTCACTTCATCAGTCCTGTGAGAGGAGGTACCAAGCCTTCTGGGATTTTTGAAGCTTCCCAAAGGAGCTTGCTTGAAGAGGAAAGTATATTAGGTGGGTTTTCCCTTGTTCTGCTATTTCTTCACGACCGACTTTTCCGACATCTTCTGTGTAGAAGCCCTCTACACAAAGCCAGGCAAAAAACCACGAGCCTTCTCTTCTAAAGAATAAACAATCACAGGGCCTGTGAAATGGAAATTCCTCATCTTTTGCCACCTATCTCTCTCTGCTACTCACATTTCTTAAAGATCAAAGAATCCAAAATGGGGACACCTGGGTGGCTCACTCGGTTAAGCATCTGCCTTCGGCTCAGGTCATGATCTCAGGGTCCTGGGATGGAGCCCTGCATCAGGCTCCCTGCTCCTTGGGGAGTCTGCTTCTCCTTTTCCCTCCGTGCTCTCTCTCACTCTGCTCTCTCTCAAGTAAATAAATAGATCTTAAAAAAAATTTTTTTTTATAACCAAAAAGCAAAACAAAGAATCCAAAATGGACACAGCGCTTCAGGGAATTGTCTGTCCTAACATGGGGACGACGGGGGAAAAAGGACTTGCTGACTTTCCGGAGTCCTGGACCTAGTTCTTGAGGCAGATCCGCTACGCTGACACTGCAAATTTGCTGCTCACTGCCCGTGGCTCCCTGGGGCCCTGCCAAGCTTGCTTCTCTTCAGTTGACTCTCTCACCTCAGCTAATTCTTTCCCAGACCTGCTTTTCAATGCCTTCCAACACCCAATTCTTTTCAGAACACTCAGCAGGTATCTCAAGGTGATATTATGAATCCCCTCTAGGGATAATCCAATGGTTCAGAAATGATGTGTCTGGACCACCTGCCCTACCAGCCCCATCCTAGCTCTTAAGCCATGTACCTCCCAAATGCACTCTCTACACTTGATCACCAAGTGGAACCCAACAGCACAGGCCTTTATCTCCATGGTCTCTGCCAGGACAGGTTGTGACCAACATTGTCAGACTCTTCAACAATTGATAAGTTCATAAAACTCCTCTTTAATTACAACTGAACAGACTACAGCAGCAGGTGCTGATACACGTGAGATACGCAGTGTGTCAGGAGGTGTCTGTCAGCAGAATGCTGAGCTGAGTGGGTCGCCCCGTTCGGTCTATCAGGGTGCAATCCAACTGCCAAGAGCAGAAGGTGAGAGACAGGGTAAAACCAAGAACTTCGTGGTGACTGTATTTAAGAGCTGGATCAAGGGAAGGAAAGAGTTCTAGTCAATGAAAGACCTGGTGCCAAAGATCCTTTGAGAGAGGGCTTAAAATTCACACCAAAGTGCAGCCAAAATAGTTCTAGTCTTCAACCTTGTGCCACGAACACGGAGAGGCTGAGAATCCCCACTCTTAGTGGGACGAAGCGACCAAATGTCAGAAGGAGTCGAGCTCTACCAAGAATCCTCTCGGTGATGAGTTAGGCTGATGTGACCTGACATTGGTTTCGAGAGCCAAGGAACAGTTTAGGGCTGGAGCCCAGAATTGGGCGTGGTCCTCTCTGGAAAATCAAGTACTCTGAGCATGAAGCACCTCTCCAGGTCTGACTCAGCAGGCACCACCTCCCCCTCTGACAGGCCCAACCACTTATCTAGAGCCAGGCACGCACTCGGGGTTGCTAAGTACCATCTGGGTACTCACACTTCCAGCCAGCCCCAGAGGTCATCCTTGGGGCCAACCAGCTAGCCTTTCAAACCTCATTCTAGTATCTCCACCACCCACCCCGCCAAAAGCATGCAGGGTGTGGAGGGGGAGGGGAGGGGCCATACTCCAAGCCCCGAGTCCAGTCTCCGTTACAGTTCTCCAAATTTGTACATGATCCTGATACCAACAGTCACTTCGCACCCCCAGGGAGTTAGCGCCATGTGCAAAACCAGCCGGTGCCTTTCCCCTCCAATCCTGGTTTAAGCTTTTCTTGTTTTCTTTTTCTTTCTTTCTTTCTTTTTTTTTTAAGATTTATTTATTTATTTTAGACAGGGAGAGACGGAGGGGGCAGAAGGAGAGGGAGAGGTTCCCAAGCAGACTCCAGTGTTGAGAGCGGAGCCCATTGTGGGGCTCGATCCCACGACCCCGAGATCACGACCTGAGCTGAAACCAAGCGTTGGACACTCAACCAACGACAACACCCAGGTGCGCCCCTGTTGTAAGTTTTACAAACACACTCTCCGCAAAGCCCTCTTAAATTTATTTTCCTAGCTGACACTTTATACGGCCCCATCAAACAAGCACCCTTGTAGAGTGACCTGTCAGAGTGGGTAAATGGTGTGGCATCTTTGGCTAGGATTTCAAATGTCTGAAAGGATTTTAAACCATATGCGCTTTTAAATATCGACTTTTTAAAATAAAAAAAAAAATTGCATCGCTGAACCCCAAGGTCTCACGGCAAAGAATTCCGCTGTAGTAAAATCTGTTATAAATTATAACCTGTGGTGGGAAGCACCACGTTAGAAGGCGTTGCTGCTCCTCTACAAATCTTTCTGTCGAGTTTCTGATCTGGAGCTGAACTGGATCTCGCAGTAGACCTTTGGGGAAGAGCTATCAGGTGCTTTCGGGAGAAAGGAGGAGAGGTGGGCCTGTGTGTTGGGATCGGTGGGCTTTCTTCTATGCTTGGGGTAGGGCCCACACTTGAATCCAGCCCTCCCTTCCCCTCCACCGATCTCGATGGACTTTCTACATTCCTTTCCCCTTCCCTGGGTGCCCCCAGCCCCCCCTTCCAGCCAGGGGGCCCGGGCTCATCCCAGGCAGACAGGTCTGTCGGGGGCAGATGGGTAATCTTTCCTTTCAGCTTTAATGGCCGCTATTAACAATAAGTTGCCCTGCCCTTCTGATGGCTCAACTTGCAGCTTTTTCTCTGATTGCCTGTGAGTAACACTGTGTCACATGAGCTGTGTTTAACAGAGGTGTAATAAATGCCAAGGAAGAAATATTACCCAAAATAAAAAATAGTTTGTCCCCGTGTGGCCAGGATCCCATGACTCACAACAATGTTCATTTTAGCTTCCAGCACAATTTCCATTTGCATTCTTTTTTTTTTTTTTTTTTAAGGGTCTCCAGGGGCTTTAAAGAAGCTGTTTAAGAGAAAAGACAGAAAGACTGTCGTGATCGTCAAGTGCAGGGACTTCTGCGTTCCAGACAAACAAACGCCGTTTGCAGACAGCAGACAGACTGACCCATGGGGGAGCCCTCTGGGCAAAGGGTACAGACAGAAGCAGGTAGAAGCTAATTACTGAACGTCTGCCTTTGATGAAAGGCAAC
Organism: Canis lupus baileyi; assembly: GCF_048164855.1. Classification (NCBI taxonomy): domain Eukaryota; kingdom Metazoa; phylum Chordata; class Mammalia; order Carnivora; family Canidae; genus Canis; species Canis lupus. The sequence goes on along the minus strand of NC_132875.1, from coordinate 5,492,469 downwards.
CTGCCGCCCTTGGTGTGGTTCTGAACATCAGCTTTGGCTACCAGGAGACAGCCATGGTGGGGAAGGGGAGGCTGGATTCCCCTTCCCCCCAAACACACACACACCCCTGGGGCAAGAAAGATATCAAGTTCTCATTTAGTTGCAAGAAAACTCTATTCTCCTTTCGATAATAAGCAAAAAACTATATATATACTTCTATGTTTTTCAAATAGTCACTGGTCGGAGCTGTTCCAATCCCGGAGGAAAAAAAAAAAAAGCAATAAACACTCAAATCCCCTGGCAGTCCCTTGGTTGAAGATGTTGGTGAGGGAGTATTGCAAATCCTCAAGGTTTTCAGGGAAAAGGAAGGCTGAGAGGACCAGGGAGGGTGGAGAGAAGGGCCCCCAGGAGCTGTGGGAGAAAAGCGTGCCCCTCTTGTGAAAGCTGACATCCTAAGGCAACAGGATGGAGAGAGAGGTCCCTACTTTGCAATTTGCTTTGCTGAAAGGACCAGCCAAATACAGAGGGGCAGCAGTCTTTGGAATGTACAAGTGCACAAATGTTGCTTGTACTGGCCTGTGTCCCTCTTTGGGAGGTCAGAGACCTCCTCGCCTCCTCTGCACACCTCTCGCACCAGTGTGATGAACACCAGAACCTTCCTTGCACATTGAGTAAGGGAGTCGGGGGCATCGAAAGACACAGTGATACTAAGGGCTTGGCTTCAGAAAGGCTCTTTCTCCAAGCTGTCAGCATCAACTGGTAGAGATGGAGACGGGCTTCCAAGCTTAGAGCAGTAAGAAGAGGCCTGCGCACACCGCATCAATTGCCTGACCGAGCGTAGAGAAGAGCCTGGAAAACAGTGGAGCCACCTTGATGCGCAATGCCTGCAGGCACCGTCTGCAAGACATCTGGGCAGCCAAGCACAGCAGGAAGAGGGAAGAGAAGGGCTCTAACCTGCTTCGGTCACGAAGGGGAGGAAATGTCCACCAGACTGCGAGGCTGGGACAGCTGGAGCACAGGAGGCGGCTCTGGGCCGTCGTGGGTTGGCTCCAGGGGAAAAGCGCTGGTTTCCCACTGAGGTTGAGATACTTGGTTGGTCACTCTTCAACTCTGTGACTGTGGGCAAGTGACTCTCCTTGCTTTGTGAAAAGGGGGGATGGCACTCGGGAGGGGTTCATTAGGTCATTTTTAAAGATCTTGGTGATTAAGACATGTTTCTGGAAAACGATCCATTTTCTAAAACGACACAGCGTGTGAGACAGCCTTTGACTCCTTTGAACTTCTTTTCTGCCAAAGCGCTTCAGGCTCTACCAAGAACTTGCATATTACCTCATCTCCATATCGCACCTGACCGACCCCCCCCCCCCCAATCAATCTTCAGAAGTAGATCACAGATACCCAACTCAGGAAATTGGCTCAGAGAAGCTCAATTCAATCCAGGGTTACACGGATCACCCAAGTCCAGTTCTTCAAGGTACGAGTCCTCTGCACAATCCTGGGCTTCGGGGTGCCTGGGTGGCTCAGTGGTTGAGCTCCTGCCTTTGGCACAGAGCGTGATTCCTGGGTCCTAGGATCAAGTCCCACATCGGGCTCCCTGCGTGGAGCCTAGTTCTCCCTCTGCCTGTGTCTCTGTCTCTCTGTGTGTGTCTCTCAGGAATAAATAAAATCTTTAAAAAAAAAAATCCTGGCAGTCAGAGAGGGAAGGATGGCCTGGGTATGTGTAGACTCCTCTGAAGCCCATTACCTTGTTTCGAGCTGCTGTGAAAAGGCAGGGGTGCAAGCAGGGGCAGGGGAGCGGGGACAGTATGTGGAGGTGCGCGTGGATGCTGTCTCTTACAAAGAATGGAGGAGGTGGGGCATCATGGCAGCAACTGGATCCAACTCCCTTTCAGGAATAAAGCGCCTCTTCTCTTACAGGACAATTATTCATGAACAATTTCATTTGGTGCCATTGTAATAAAAACTGGCTTAAGGTCCACGTGTGGCACAAGTCCCTAGACTGCCAAACCAAGCCCCAGCTTCCTGGTTAGGATGATGTCATTTTTATTTGTACAGCACACACAATACACCTCATGTGATCCTTACAAACAGCCCTGTAGGAGAAGACCAGCTCTGCTAATAAACGACACACTGAGCCTCCTTTATGTGAGGAACCGAGAAGAGACTATGCCTTCCCTGCTTTAAATAGGGGTCTTCCGAGCCTAATGCCTTTGTTTCTTACTTTCCTTCCTAGGGAACATGGGTCAGAGATGGAGCCACTTCTGATAGCAAAGGGAATGTGTCTCCCCGCCCACTCCCCGGCTCTGTAGGGGTCAGGGAATGACAGGAACCCAGGGTACAGATCCATAATTAGGGCCAGAGTCTAACTGAACCTCTGCGAGATTCTTCACGATCCCCTCAAAACCGTGAGCAGGCAAATCCAATTTATCTGTGAGGGAATCAAACCACATGTGCAGGTGAAGGCAATGGGCCTGAGGTTGAAACCGATTTGAACAGACTCCACACTAAAAGCATCCTTATCTCACACGAATAACAGTCAGGGTCAGGGGGCAGCGAGGTAGAGTAGCATGGGCAAAGATAGTGGCAAGCAAGTGAAATTTCTTTTATGGGAGAGTTCACAGGCCTCCTCTCGATTGCGCTACTCTGCTCTAGGCACCTGTTCTTCCTGCGGGAAGCCATCCTACTGGGGACCACAGGGTTTTACACAGAGGGAAGGAGATGGGAGCTGTAAATCCAAATCACATTTTGGAAACGTTTCAGGGAGCAAATGCAAAGTTATAAAGCAGGACTCCACCTCCACAAGGACCGAGAGAATGTTAACAGCAGGGCCCGCTCCTGATGGCTCAGTTCCTACAAGGTTGAGAGGCTGAATTACTTCGCAGGCTCTGTTCCTTCCTCTGCTTCTGGCTTCCCAGGCTGGAATTGAGATGGGAGGGGTGATCTGGTGTGCCGGGGGGTGGGCGGGGGAACACGGGCTTTGGACTTAGAATTCAAGTCCCCTTTGTGTCGCTTACTGGCATGAAGGCCGTGGGTGACATCTTGGAGCTTGTTTTTTCAACTGTAAAATAAAGTTGGCAGGACTTTCTGTCTGTGGCTTTTGTGGGCCCCCTGTACATGGCTGGTGTGAAATAAATATTAGGATTTTTTTTTCCATGTCCCTTTTGATAGGAGGATTCAAAAATGTACAGATTTTTAGCCTCCCCCAGAATGAGAAGAGTTGTCTTTGTGGAGTGGGCACGTCTACTCATGTTAAAACACAACGACAATCACAAAACTCCCAAACCTATGGAAAAACAAAAACAAACCCCACAAAACTACTCCCTCCTTCAGAAGATGCGGAGTTAAACCACATTCTGGTTCAACAACATGAGTCCTTCATTTGAAATCTTGTTCTATTTAAATACCCTGTGGTTTCAGCTGCAATTTCATGTTTCTTTTCATTGTCCAGAGTGGCAGATGTGATTTCTGTGTAAATTCCTATCACATCTGTTTTTGTCCCAGAAATACACGTGGAAGGTGCTGGGACTTCTACATAAAACTATGGGCCTTATCTCCACTTACAATAATAAACTTGCAAACTTGAAACTGAACCAGATCTGGGTTGGCAGCGAGCACAGAACCCTGTTTTCGATGTGTGATTCCTCCTACTTACCCATTCTCTCCTTTGCTCCAAATCAGAATTCTTCAGGAATGACTAATAAAGAGCTATCTCTTCTCATGCAATGGAGAGTTAACACGTTCCTGGTACATCTACCCGGACAGGCAGACCCAAGAAACCACGTCTATCCCACACCCTGAACCTTGTTCCTTCTCAGCCCCGATGCGTGCACATGCCTCCTCTCCACTCCCTGCTTTGGGAGGCCCTGCTATGTTTCTAGGACAGAAGGTATTCCTTATATCCTAAGCCAAACCTCCAAACAGGGCCAGCCCCCTGGATGAGAGGCCCCACACAGTCAAACAGTGCCCCGGACTCAGAAGGACGCTGCGTTTGGTTTAATGCTCTAAGGTCGAAATCTTGAAATCCTTAATAATTATTGAGCGTGGGGATTCACATTTTTGTTTTGCACTCGGCCCCAACACATTATATAGCCGGTCCTGCCTCGTGTATTTTCTTAATTAAAGATGATTCTGTAAATGGTGATCTGATACAACCAAAACAGGACAAGCATAACCTACTCAAGGCACACCTGATCTTACAGCAGGCGTCTATGTCTGGGCCTGGGAATCGAGCCATGTCACACCTGCAGCAAAGGAGAGGGCCACTGTCAGGAGATAAGCACTAGAAGAGACTGCAAGAGTCTAGAATACAACCCATTCGTAAACTGGAACCCACTGACAGGGTATCAAACTCTAGAAGAGCCCTTACTGTTTAGATCCAAACTGGAATCAGAAGACTTGGGATAATGTCAAGTGTCTGCGCATCATTAGCTGGGGACATTGAGCAGGTGGAGAGCTGCCGTGCCCAGCCCGGCGTCCCTCGCGCAGTGCCTCTGGAGCCCTTCGCAGAGCACAGCATGAGGTGGAGCAGGGCTTGGCCAGTGCTTCTCATCCGGGCAACAACAATGACCATGGTGAGAAGGATAACCAGCACACCTCAGTAAGAGAGGCGGCGGTAAGGAGTGCTTCGAGAACCGTGGAAGGCCAGGCCAGGCCGATGCTCCTCTTGTTCTACCTGCAGGATGATGATGCTTGGTTTCTCTAGCATCCACCCAAGCTCCGTCCAGCCAATCCTCCAAGGTCCTCTCTGCACCCTCCAGCCAGCCACATGGAGAGCGTCCCTGTAGGGCTCTGTTCAGCCAGCCTTGTGCTCCTCTCACCCTCCTGTGCTTCTCCAGGTCTTCTCTGGACCACAGCGCACAGCTCAGTAGTGACCCCCGATACCCCATGAGTTCCGGCTCCATGACAAATCATCAGGCCCACCAATTACATGCTGTTTTCTCACTGTCTACACAGAGTCACCCATCCAAGGGTTGGGACCACACCTTACCCTTCTTTTGCTTCTTCTAGCATACAGGACTTTGCTAGGGGCATGAAACGGGCTCATAAACACAAGGTAAGCAGCATCAGAGTCTAGCCCATAAAGGCATCGCTAGGATTTCACACAACAAGATTTTGGGCGGGGGGGGGGGGGGGGCATTTCCCACCCTGATAGAAGGAGCCTACCTGACTCACAGTGACACAAGTTTCCATGGGGCCCTAGAAACCGGATGGCTTCATAATCAGACCTAAGTGGAATTTTGATTCCTCTGCCTCTTCTTAGCTGTCTGACTTGAGGCCACTTTAGTTGACTTCTCAAAGGCCCGGACTGTTTCCTCATCTGTAAACTGGGAGGGAAACCCCATTTATCGGGCACAATCGCCATCAGGTTTAAACGAGTTAACACGTGTGAAGTCATTAGGCGAGTGCTTGGCACACAGAAGGCATCCAGGAAATGTTAGCTGCTTTCTCTCTGCCTTTCACGAGGTGAAATCCATTTTGAGCAGTTCGCCGACTCCAGTAAGGATTTGCTTGCTCCTTCCCCAAATCTGGCGCCGGAAGGGAGTCATTAACAGGAGCCAATCACCTTGGGAGATATACAGCGCCTTGTTCCCCTTCCTGGGCCCAGTTTGCAAAAGAAATCAGAGCAAAAGTGTCCTGTTTCTTTCCATCAGGAAAGGCCATTTATTGCCCACTCTACTGCACATGGCACACGTGTGCGCATACACACACGGACACAACATGCCCAAGACAAATTTTTTACAGGTAACATTTAATCTTGCTGGGCAGAGACAAAATCATGGGTGAATTAAGAGCAGAACTGTATGCATATATGTCTTTATACCACCTGCCAATTCGTGTCAAGGCATTATCTCCATGTGTTCCTCCAACGGAGGGTTAAATCAATAACCATATACTGTTGATGACCATATACGGAGCTGCTGGCAGACGCAACTACACTACAAAGGCCAGGGTGGAGGAAGAGTATTTTAAATCTGTAACTACATGGAGAGCTGTCTTTCAGTGCTGGAAAATCCCTTCCCAAAGGAAGAAGACCAATTCACAGAAGAATTAGAATTATGACAACTTGCCTAACCAAAATGAAAAATAAAAACACCTTAAATATAGGAGTAGCGTCTTTAGACATAATAGATGGTAGTCTCGACAATGGTAAAGAAATACGCTAACCTAAGTATTTCATTACAGGACAGTGGAAAAAGGTCTTGTATCGAACCACATGTCAGTACGCATCTCAAATTATACTATATGTAGATCTGGGCACCAATGTCGCCACAATTGATGAGTCTTTTTCAACATAGGCAGACTATAGTTATTTGGGCAAATTCTAATAAAATTATAAAGGCAAAATAAAAGGGAAAACAATGAGGCTGGAAATGTAACAAAATAAGACAACTAAATTATGGGACTGAACATCTGTGGTCTAAATAAAATATGTGATGGTGCCGGCAGCACCATAAAGTTTCTCCTGACATCCTGAAGAGACCAGCGGCGCTCACTCGTGAGTAATGTGGTCATCCCCACATCACTGCAACAAAAATATTAGAGCAAGCTACAGTGTCAAACACTGTATGGATTTGTGACCTAAGGAAAATCATAGGAAGAGGCTGATGTGATGTATAAGGTGAAACAGTATACAGATACACAGACATACACAAAATGCTTTCTGTCACGATCATATAGGTGCTCTGTGTTCATCTTAGCCTTTAAAATATATAAATAAATAAAATACAGGGGTGTCTGGGTGGCTCAGTGGTTGAGCACCTGCCTTTGGTGTGATCCCGGGGTCCTGGGATCGAGTCCTGCATCGGGCTCCCCGCAGTAAGCCTGCTTCTCCTTCTGCCTGTGTCTCTGCCTCTCTCTGTGTCTCTCATGAATAAATAAATAAAATCTTAAAAGTAAATACAAAATAAATAAGTAAAAGATAGCTACCGGCCGGCCATCAGGACCCATGACGTGTGTGCGTGCGCGCACTGTGACTCCAAAGCCCTTGGGGCAGTTAATTCAAATGACAAAGCGCAGAGAAGACACCCTGCTTGCCCAGCTCATGGACGATGACTTGAGCGATATTTGAGCTACAAAGCAAAAAGGACATGCCCTAGTACTTGGAAACTCGGATTTTTTTTTCCCCCTTCAAGACTAAAGTCAGCAATAAGAAGCCCTCTCCATGGAGGCTACATGGAGCATATGGGTTCCTTGACCACTGGCAACAGAAAACCAAGGAGTTGATCCTATAAATCTCCGCAATCCTATAAACCATTCTTTTTATTATTTCAATCGAAGTAACACCAAGGGGGGATGTGGATTTAACAGCTACTTTTTTTTTCTTTTTTTAAAAATTCTGCTAGAAGCACAGCAAGTCAACTTGAAGAATTTACACCAGAGCTTGCAGGTCACTCCGGCCATGGACTGGCCGCCTGTGGCATGAACAGGGTCAGCCCCTTGTCTTGCTGCGGCTTCTGGAAGCACACCGCCTCCCCACGTGCCTCACCATGAACACGTTTCGTCGCACCAATTTAGCAAACATTCATGAACACAATCAGGATTTGTCTTTCCATTAGCGAACGGGTTCTCAGGTATAACACGATGCCTACGTTCCAAATCAGCTCTAGACAATAAAAGTGACTACCTCATCTATCGTACCTGGTCGAGGGTCAAGGGATATTTGGGGGCTGAGGCTTTCACTTCTCTTCTAAACCCAGGTGCAGCGCTATTTCAGAAACTTGCCCAAGCATTCCCACGCCGCCACATTTCCAAGGCTCTTCCTTACAACCAAGAGTGTCCATATCAGTAGGTCCTCATCAATGGGATACAAGTGGAAATATAGCTGGTAGCCTAAGAAGTCCTCTTAAAAGGGAGTTAAGTCTGCTCCTCATCTTCACCCTTTCTTCCATTCTGATGCCTGGAATGTGTGTGGAGGGCTGGCGCGTTAGCAGCCATTCTGGATCATGAATACGTCAGAAGATTACACTTGTCTTCTGTTTCTCGCAATGGGATGACTGTGGTTTCTATTACCATTGGGCCTAATCCTAACACATTCTCACTTATTTGAATTGTGATTGTGGTTAAATTGTTTAACCTAAGCTTCTCTTCCAATCCATAAACTAAGACAAGCAAAACACTTCTCCAGAGTCATTGTGAGGGTGAGAGCAGAGATAATATATACAAAAAGTACTTTGGACACTGAAAATAAGTACACCAATATTAGTATTGTTGCTATTATTTTTCAGTTTAGCTCAAACCACCAGAGAAAAGTAGGGCAATGATTGACAAATTAAAGCTAGCTAAAAATAGGAACTCCAATTTCATTTCTCTGGCAAGATTTTTTTATTGGCAGAAAGTGAGTCCAAGATAATTAGTTGTATGAAAGTGACCACAGGTTATTAAACATTTCTAATTGTTGTGTTCCTAGAAAATTGTCGCAATGACGTTATTTCAGTTCCCTAAATAACAGGGAACAGTGGCATTTCTAACTCCGTTTAGGTCCCAAGTTTTTACCTCTTGCTCACCTCATATTAAGAGGATGACAGAGCTGAGCTGGAATCAAGGTGGACTGGGACCCACGGAGGACTCCATCTGCAGCACACTTGAGAACCAGCTCTTCCACTATTAGGTCACCTCCAAAAAATGTTTTGTCATAAACCAGTATGAAAACGAAGTACACTTTATTTTTTAAAAGCATGTCGTGTCTCCGTGCTTCTCCCTCTGCCTATGTCTCTGCCTCTCTGTCTTTCATGAATAAATAAGTAAAATCTTGAAAAAAAAAAAAAAGATTTTAAAAATTAAAAAAAAGAGAGAGAACAGGGGAAAGGGGTGGAGAGAGAATCCCCAGCAGACTCCCCACTGAGCATGGAGCCCAATGTGGGGTTCGATCTCACAGCCCTGAGATCACGACCTGAGCCTAAATCAAGAGTTGGATATTTAACCAACTGAGCCTCCCAGATGCTCCCACAATGAAATTTAAAAAATAATAATAATCTCATGAATTATCAATCAATCAATCACTGTAAAAGAAACATGGTTAATGTTTTTCCTCCATTTTTTGAAATAGCTGAGAGATATGTGAGCCACTCATTCCTCTAGGTGACACTGCATTTGCCCAACACTTAACACTCATGCATTTGGGGTGGAGAGGGAAAAAACTACACTGATCCCAAATATACATAGCCCGAGTAAACAGCCTGCTTTCTATTTACCTAAATGTTCATAACAGTAATACCCCGATAAAAGAATATATTCAGTGTTTATTTTTCAGACTTCCAAAACACACCAAGCTCAAGTCGTTTGGCATGCTCGTGCATGCACACACATGTACACACATGCACTTAAAATACTACTAGTGTCTGATAAATATGTGCATATGAGATTACATTAATAAGTTTGCATAAATTGCTGTACACGTGTCCTATTTTTACATACTGACTTGGTGATCTGGGTATACATGCGTTCATGGGAAGAAAAATCCTCGTCCCTGACCACGAATGTGTCCTTCAGCGGCACGATGTGACGGGACAGGACTTTTAAGGGCACAGAGTGGGGAAGTGGCTTTATTGAAGGCTCTTGAATAAGTCATGGAGTCAGAGCCAAGGAATTGATGAGAAAGAGGAAAGAGCAAGAAAAAGGCAGGGAGGGGGGCAAAGGCCGCTTGTACTTGCATAACACGCCTTAGTCCAAGTGAGAGGAAAGGAAATATGCCCCCAAAAAACAATCATGACCATTACACACTCGGCTTCCAAAGTGGGTGCCACCAAGAGAGCTCATGGGGCACGTCCCAGCGACAGAGGCAGTTTGAGAAATTCCTACCCATCAAGCTTTATTGTGTTATTCCAACTAAGCAGAGACAAAAAGACAAATCTCAGCTCCCTACTTTCATTTATAATTGAACCAGGTCCAGAAGGATGGAGCAGTACCATCTGTAACGCATGCTGCATTAGCAGCCGGGAGAATGAAATATTCAAATTACTCTAGGCTACCTCGCATAATGACGGGGCTACAGAAAGGGACCTGGGGAGGGGAGGAGTGCGATGAAGGAAAGAAAGTTTTTGTGTGTGTCGGGTTTATTTATTTCTTTTTTTATTGTTGCCCTTTCGGGGCAAGACTTAACCTCAAAAATGTTATTCTCAAAGAGAGAGAAAACATGCCTGGGGGTGGGGGGATCAGGGGGAGTTACTTTTAATTTATTTATTATTCTCAGAAAAGCTGGAAAAGGGACAGAGGGAAACAGAAAGGGAGGGGAGGGGAGAGAGGGGGAAGGGGAGGGGGAAGGGGGAAAGAAGTGCAACCCCCAAATTCATCAGTTTAGAATCCCTCTCCCTTGAGATACAGAATCCCTTGGTTCTAGCATCTTCCTTTGTGTAAACAGGGGCCCGATTTCGGGGCGGGGGTGCGGGTGGAGTCTGAGCTGCTCATTCTGATACCGCTAATCAGGGCTGCCGAAACGTGTGACATGGTAAGTGGCTCTAGCCCCTAGCAGTAGTCAAGACGGAGTGACAGGCTCCATTTAAGATGTCACTGCACATAATAAAGTGTAAAACTATACTTAAAATAAACGAGATAGAAACAATAAACTTGACTCAGTATTTGAACTTTTACAGACACACGGAGACTGGAAGAGAAAGCATGTGTGCTTGGGGACTTTGCAGAGGCTCCTGGTTGTGCGGTGCTTTTATGGCTGTCATTTCTGGGAGATCTGGGCTCCAAGCGCAGGTCAAGTGGTGGTATCTTATCCTGGGAAGCGGGCATCTGACTAGCTCACAGCCCCAAACCCAAGGGGTCAGCAGCACAAGCCGTTCCAAGGGCTAAGACTAGGGTCTTCCCTGAAATTGCCTCGGAAAGGTCCGTGGGTGCCCTCACATCTCTTGCTTCTGGAAGCTTCTCCTAGCCCGCGCTTCCCCATGCCCCCAACTGTCCACCTGCGCCAGGGCTGCCTCGCTGCAGCTTGGCTTCGTCTCTTCTGAAGGTTTAACACAATATTGTCAAGGCTGGTTGGCCCCAAATTGGAATGATACTTTTTTTTTCCCCTCCAGGGCCTGCAATTACTGTTACATGTGGGGGTGGATTCAATGTCAAAGCAAATGTTTTCCTTATGTTTCCTTCTTTAAAAAAAAAAAATCATAAATGGGAGCCAGCAGACAAAGCTGAACCAGCCACCCAGGCTTCTGAGTCATGGGCAGGAGACAGGCACCGAATGTGGACTTCCTTGTGTGTTAGACTTGGGGACTTCAGCTTCAGGTGACCCCCGCCCCGAAACCTGCTAATGCCACACATCAGGGCGGAGCTTGGAATGACCCTGCTATCACAGCACATTACTAGAATTTGGGTTCAGTCAAATGCATTATAATCTACTGCCTGTGTTTCAGTTACTACCTCCACCTTCCATCTATTAGATCGTCAGGTACTCGAGAACGGACGCTACCCTTCAAGAAAACGTTTTTCTTGCGGTATAGGATGCATTAAATAAAAGCGCACAACTCAGAGCTGCTGGGCTTGATGACTTTTAACAAAGTGCCTGCGTCGAGGACAATAGAGGGGCACCTGGCTGGCTCAGGAGGTAGAGCGTGCCACACTTGACCTTGGGGTCATGAGTTCAAGCCCCACGTTGGGCATTGAGCTTACTTCAAAAGAATAAAATAACATGTTTAAGGGTGTTATCGTCCACAGGAACTAAAAGGCAATGGCAAAGCTGCATAAAATTAAAAAAAAGAGAGAGACAGAGAATATAATTAGCAGCCCCTGCCCCAAAGCCTGGGGCAGCCGCTCACAGTTAAGGGTAACCCTACATCCAAGTGCAAGCCACTATCCGTCCTGACTCCTCTTAAGCAGAGGTTGGTTTTGCCTGCGTTGGAACTCAGTTTCCCCCTACATTTCCTCATCCCTCCACGGAGCCTGGTGCTCCCCTCATTTAGCAATTCAGAAAGTACTCAGTGAGCACCTACTAGGTGCTAGGCACTGAGCTAGGAGAGCCTCCACCGGGCACTCAAGACATGCTAGCAGAATCGACTCCACCGAAAGGAAAAAGAAACAGATTTTAGTTTCGAGCATCTCGACCACTGGCAGGAAAAGAGAGCGAGGAGAAAAAAAAAAGTCAGTCACTGAACTTGCGCACTTCGAGGAGGCTAATTCCACCTCAACGTGCGCACTTGCACTTGGCTGGTTGCTGGCGAGGGAAAAGAAAGGCTGTATCATGGATTCTGAAGGTGACGGAGTAAGAAAGAAGCGAGGAGAGGCAGGTTTGCACCCGGCCACTGGCCCTGGGAGTCCCCCCTTCCTCCCATGCTCCAGGAGGGATCATTACGCAGGGACCCTTGTGTCACCTGCTTTTCCCGTGTCCTCGACTCCGTGCAGCTGAGATCAATCCCCAGCATCAGGGCACATCTAAAACCTGCCACTTCAGAGTCTGCCTGCAGCTTGCAATGTCACTTCCCACCAAGCCGGGCTGCAGTCACTCAGAGTGGGAGTTTTATTAGCCATAAGCCATGACACCATGCAATGATATATTTAAGCAATAATGAACAAGAAAACAGTGGTTGTCTGAAACAACCATTGAAGTGGTAAAAATAACCAAGGGTGTTTTGTGAACACAAAGCCCCACATGCAGACTGGATTCTCTAAGAGGCAAAATAATATGGGCTTCTGGGATGGGGGAGGGAGGCGGCGCGGGGGTGGTGGTGGTGGCGGACGGACGAGTTGTAGGACCAAAGAGGAAAACTTGCTGTGAAACATAAAATGCTGCATAAACGTGAGGGGGCCGTGGCTGAGGCTCCGATGACCAACCGGATGGTCTGAGTAAACGCGCTGCTTGACTCATCATCCCACGTGTCACAGAGCTCAGCTTGTCTACAAAGCCCAAGTCCCTCAAAAGCCATGAAAGCCCATTTTAAATTATAAAAGTCCTGGCGCTGTAGTGAAAGACACAGAAGTACACTAAGTCTGATTAGATCCCAACAGACCCAGAGGGTTGCTTTGACCGGCTCAGCAGAGGTACAGACCCTGGGCTGGGCCTTCAGACCCGACTGGGCCCGGCCCACAGGCCTCAGGGGGTTTCACTGGGTCACCACAACCTGGTGTGAGAGCCTGAGTGTGAGCAGGCTGGGCTACAAAACAGGAACAGCATGATTTAGAAGTGGGTTTTTCTTTCTTTTCTTTTTTTTTTTTAAAGGCTTAAACCAGCTTGGAAAAATGCCTTTTAAAAACCCTTTTCTTCCTTCTCTGTCAATACCCAATTGACTGCAGGTGCAACACACTGACTTCACGGGCCAGCTATGTGAAATGGGTGAGATAATTTATGTGATTGTAAGAGTGGGTGAGAGAGCCCCATTCAAGTCCTTAAACCTCTCTCAGGGAGTTTGGAAGGTGAGACATTACTTTGGGGCTACTGCTTATAATCTTTTGATCACCCCATTTGTATGCCCTCACTGGTCACACTTCAGATAGTAACAGAAAACATGAATCTTCAGTGAGTCCAAGAGTTGAGCCCACAAAGTTAGGGCCTGTTATTATGAGGTTACAATGCAGTTCACTTAGAACATTCGGGTTTTGTGTTAACTTTTTTTTTTTTTTTAAGATTTTATTTATTTGAGCAAGAGAGTACAAGTTGGGAGGGTGGGGGAGGGAAAGGGAGAGGGAGAAGCAGGCTCCCCAATGGGCCGGGAGACCAATGCGGGGCTCAACCCCAGGACCCCGGGATCATGACCTGAGCCAAAGGCAGACACTTAATGACTGAGCCACCCAGGTGTCCCTGTGTTAACATTCTCTAAAAATTAAAATGTTTCACGACTTCTTCTTCATTTGTACTCTTTGAAACTGAACCTCAAAGTCATGGTCAGCCCCTGAAAGATTTCACTGTCCCTCATCAGGTTTATATCCTTGAACCCCAACCTAGTTTTTATATGTCTCCCCTCCAAGAATCTGAGTCCCATGGGGGCCATGGTGTCCTCTTTCTTGTTCATCGCTATCTCGTCTGTTCTTGGGAGCAGAAGAAGGGGGCTTATAAATTTTTGATGCATCTTCCTCTTGACCAAAAAAGCCTAGACCAACGAGTTTCAGAAATACGGCTACATACCACCTCCACTCCACCGACTCCAAATCCCGCTGCAGCTCCCGATGCATCACTGACCTATGAGTGTCGAGCTCTTCAATGAGTTGCTACATAAATATAAAAAATTTTCTCCTCATCTAGACTTTATCTTTGACAACTCTTTGAATTATGATTTTTGTTGTATTACCACATTAGGGATTCTCTGGATCCCAATCTCTACCCTTCCTCTCTGCACATATGCTCATATGTCATGATAAGCCTAAACGCATATATTTATAAATAAGTATACAGACATCCAGAGTTTGCACTAAATACATTACCTTCCTCCATTTGTCTTATAAACACTGGATCTGGTGAGCTAAGAGACATACCAGGAATTCTCCACTCAGTCTTCCTCTAGTGAGTGGATTTTATGGTTCTGGTATTTTCACTACAGAGCTTTCTACTCTGAGTGCCTGAAATTTATGTGATGCTTTTTTTCATCTCTGGACTAAGCAGGCAGCGTTAGGGTAGCTTAAGAAACCCCGTGGCCAAGGGTAATTTTTTTTTAAATGACCGCAAAGAAAAAGTAATTATAAATATGATGGTGAGCATATGTGTATGGCAGTTCTGTGTAAAAATGTGTAAATTATTTCTTTGGGGGGAAGAAAAAAAAACACTCTTCTAATTTTTAACATGTTTTGCAAGGCCCAAATTAAAGGGGCCTTTTTAAAAAATTGAGGTTTTTTTTCAACCGAGGCCACCGTTTTCCATAAGACCTTACAGAGGGGGTGAAAAATCCATAAGCCTTTTTGTGACAGACAGGACCTGGGTTACACAGGGCAGCATGAGGGAGGGAAGGGGGCCAGTCTTTGTGCTCGGCCATCCCCGCGCAATGCTATTCATATAATATGACAATGATGGCTTACATCAAAAGCCACAGTGCAAATAATCCCCTTCTCCATGCCATCCCGAAGCAAAAGCCGGCCCCCTAAAATAAGAGGCATCGTGCCAGCGTAGACAGCCCTTGTATGCCAGCTAGCTCTGGGCAGAGGGGAATGTGGGGGAGTTTCTTCTGAATTGGGTTTTACAATGAATGTTGACTGGCACCAGGAGACTACCTTGGGCCCCCAGAGCCTTCTTAAAACGCTGGCAGCCTGCCAGGGGAGCTCCAACTTTGCAGCCCAGAGAGAGCCACGTTGGCAGCTTGTCAGGAGCCAGGGAGTTACATGGCGCCCTGGGGGTAATAATATTTTCCAGAACGCTCAAGCTAATAGTCCCATGATGGGCGATTCGAAGGACTAGAGGTATGCTCTTCTCTGTCCCGGGTGTTGGACTCTCATCCATCTCTGCAAAGTGCCGGAGCGCACACTCCGCTGACCTTCATGGCCGAGATGGGGACACGATCCTTTGTCTCACTTTACTTCACTGCGGAGGGTGCTCCGTGCAAGCCAAGTCTGGCTCCTACTTATTGTCACGCTCTGAATTCATTTAAGAAAAGAACATGTTGTACATGTACCTAGAGGCGTTCTGGCACTGAGTGCATTTTTCTATCTCCCCTTTAAAAAAAAAAAATCCCACAGTTATGTGTACAAAAATACATGTTAAAAATCCACACCAGGGTTGGGGTGGGGGGGGGGCTGTCCAGTTGATGCACCGGTTTCTCCGTCGATCCAGGAATCGGAATCTTCTTCTGTTTCTCTGGGGGGCAGCTGCAGAAGCTGCTGGGTGACCGGCCTTTGTTCTTCCACCAAAGGTCCAAGGGGAGAAAAGCCTGTGTTTAGTCTCTCAAAATGCACCCCGAGCTCCTTCAATCATAATCTCTTAATTTCTCTCATGGAGATGGGTTTTTAATTCTTAGCGCGACATCTGACATTACAGAGAGATGTGCAGGGCTCTCTGCTCTCGGTCCACGGCTGGGAAAAGATCAAGGCAGAGGAAGCCAGTCCACCCTTGCAAGCCTTCGGGTGAAAGCGATCCACCGTGCCATGGAACCTTCTGGGTGAGCTGTGCACGACTCCAGGAGCTGTAGAAGGACGCACCTATCACGAAGAACGATGGAGCGTAACATGCTCACACGCCAATGTGTATCCCTCTAATGCATCTCTCTGTCTCTCTCTCTCTCTCTCACACCCACCCCTCTATTTGTTTTAGAACAATAAACTGAATTTAGTTCCCCTGTTGAAATGTAGGGTAGCCATTCCTCTTCACATCAAGACTTCTTTTCTTTTCTTTTCTTTCTTTCTTTTTTTTTTTTTTTTGGTGGGCCCGGCAAGGCAACGGGATCGAGACTCACATACAGGTTGATGCCAGTTTTACGTGTTGAAACAAACCAGTCACTCTTTCTCCTGCTAAGCAGTTAAATTAGAGAGTATTCAATTAATAACAGCTGAAAATTCTGTCACATTTAGGAAGATGTATGGTAAGACAAGCGAGTTGTGATGTATCTGACAGAAATGATAAAGGTTCTCCCGACACAGTCTGGCAGATACTTGGCTCCTACGGCGGCTCTTTCTCATGTTCTAAAACGTCAGCAGCACAGACCCAAGATCCAGCACTGGCTTGAAGAAAAGAAACACCCCAGAGTGAATCGGGGGGAGCTCCTGCCAAGTTCTCGAAGGGTGTCCGGCCTCTGCCTCCCCCCACCCCCACCTGCCCCCCAGGCCGCAGAACAGCAGGTGCTGGGTCACCTGGAGGTCCCTGGGGCCCAGGCGCGAAAGGCGCCGAGACACACGCTTCCCCAAGCCTACGCCTCTTAACAGCCACGCGGAAAATGCTTTTATGATCTGACCTCAGGGAAGCCCAAGGATGCTGACCCCTTCACGGCCACGCGAAACAGAAATCTCCCCTCTTGGGGGGGCCTTTCTTCCGAGGCTCCTCAGCCCCTTTGGAGGGTAAGGCGACTGCTCACACGGCATCTATTCCTGCTCCCAACCCTGGGAGCCTTGATCCACATTCCTCCGCCAACTGCCCAGGCCCAAATTGAAAAGGAAAGAAAAGAGACCACAGCCAAATTGCTAACATACGGGGAGTAAGAAGAGAGCAACGCCTGACACCACATCCTAGGACACTCTGCGCGCCCCAGCCAGCCAGCCACGGTGGCCCAGGGGCGGAGGAGCCACCCTCAGTTCCGAGAACCAGCGGGAGCACGACCACATGCCGGCTGTGTCACTCACAGATGGGGCTGGCAAAACCACACGAGGGCAAAGGCGGCCGGGCGGGCAGGACGCGATCTGAACGTGCAGGCAAACTCGGCTTCCGAAACCCTGACATCAGTCTCAGGAATGGGCAGGGGGGAGGCCCGAGGTATCAAGAGCACATGCGAGACAAGTTAGTGCAAGAAGGTCCTGCTACAAAACAACCACCGCCAACAAAACCAGAGCAGACCAAAGAACCAGGAGAATTCACGTAACCCTGCCAAGTACCAAGAAATGATCCGAGCGTCCACCTAGAGGCTTTTTAGAAACAGACGCAAAGAGCCGCTGATTTAACTCGGGATAATGGTTTTCAAAATGGAGTTGCACCACTGACGAAAACTCAGAACCCCGTGCCGTGCACTTTTCAGAAGTTATGAAAGAATCAGAAGAGACAAAAACATATAGACAATATAGTGCACGTCTACTTAACAACTTTTCTCTCGCGGTGTAGAGGGGATTCATGCCTCTCACCAACCCCATCGATGAAAAATGTGCAAAACACCAACTTCCTCACCTTTCTGCTATTAAGAAATCAACTTCATCTCCAAAAACCTTTCAAGTTACGTTCTTTCAAAATTTTCGAGCCGACACAC
Organism: Canis lupus baileyi; assembly: GCF_048164855.1. NCBI lineage: Eukaryota > Metazoa > Chordata > Mammalia > Carnivora > Canidae > Canis > Canis lupus. Next base: position 5,474,689 of record NC_132875.1, on the reverse strand, counting down.
GCACACAGACACACACACACACACGATCTCTCCCCTCAAGGGGAGGGAAATACTTGACACCAACCCCAAGGATACCACAGATTTTTCCCCAAAGCAGAAAAGACTTACGTAACCATGGGTAGGCCTCACCTCCCCGCCCCAGTGACACCGGCTGACCCATCGCACACGGAGCACATGGGCTGATTCACTACACTGCTCACCAGATCAAAATTGCCCCTTCAATTTTTCCACGTTCCATAGAATTATTATTATTGCCAACTTCCCCATCTACTTTATTGGCAAATGCCTTGGATTAATAAAGCCCTCATGGTGTTTATGAGCAGAAGATCACTTTATTCCCCTAATACGCCCAGTGACACCGTGGGGCAACAGGCCCTACCACTTAATTAGATTATATAACTGTCAGGAGTTGGTGAGATTTTGAATTTATATTTCAATTAATATTTAATAGAGCTTAATTAACAATTCCCCCCTCTCCTCCTTCCATATTCTGCATTCTCCCCTATGTCTTATTTCTCAGATCTTGTTCTGGAATGGTAATGTGGCTCGCAGTATTTGGTAGGGTGGCACCTACACACTAGAGGCCATTTTCCATAGAAATGCACGGGCTGTGGGGCCAGCAGAAGAAATCATGGGGACAGGCTCCTTCCTAAGGCCTAGTTCTCTGTCCACCTGAGAGTCTGAGCACCACAGGTGTGCAACAAAACCCTGAGGCACGCTAAACTGACGTGCTCACTGCTGACACCTCTAACTTGCTCATTTCTTGGGGAACCACCTTGAAGCCTGCACAGCATCTGAAAAGTAATCATTACTGGTGTTTCCCCAAAGCCACCGATCACACAAAGGTAGAGACAATCAGTGTTTAGAACCGGTGGTTCTCAAACACTTTGGGCTTGGGACCCCTCTATGTTCTTATAAAGTATTAAGGACTCCAAAGAGTTCTTGTTTATAGAGATTACAGTTGTTGATATTTACCGTATTAGAAACTTGAAACTAAAAAAAAATGGGTTTATGAATCCATTTGAAACAATAATAAGCTATTACACAGTAACATAAATGTTTTCATGAAAAATACTATTTTGAAGTAAAAAATTAATGAGAGGCGTGTTTTACATTTCTGCAAATTTTTTTTTAAGATTTTATTTATTTATTTGAGAGAGAGAGAGAGAGCACAAGCAAGAAAGCATGAGAGGGAGAGGCGCAAAGGGAGAGGGACAAGCAGACTCCCCGCTAAGCAGGGAGCTCAATGCATAACTCGATCCCAGGGCTCCAGGATCATGACCTGAGCCAAAGGCAGATGTTTAACCAACTGAGCCACCCAGGTACCCTGCAAATCTTTTTTTAAGATTTTATTTATTGACGTAGAGAGAGAGGGAGAGGAAGGTGGGGAGGGGCAGAGGGAGAGAGAGAATCTCAAGCAGACTCCATGCTAAGCGTGGAGACCGAGGTGGGCCCAATCTCACGACCCTAGGATCACAACCTGAGCTGAAATCAAGAGTTGGATGCTTTTAACTGACTGAGCCACCCAGGTGTTCCAATTTTGCAAATCTTTTTTTTAATGTGTGACCTAATAGAAAGCAGGCAAATTGTCCTGTCTGTGCATTCAGTCCGTGGCAATATCATATATCATGGAGCCTCTAGAAAGACTCCACTGTACACTCATCAAAGACTGAGCGCGAAAAAAGCAAATAGTTTCTCAGTATTGTTATCCAAATAGTTTTGACCTCACGGTTCCCTGAAAGGGCTTGGGGATCCCCCAACCATCCTTTGAGACCTGTAGCACTAAGAGAAGTTCAAAACGTTTTATGGATAGAACATCACAGGCCTGAAATAGGTCAATTCCCCTCTGCTCCCCCAAGTCCCTACTCCGATGATGATCATAGCTAATCGCAAAATATATAAACCACTGGCCACCAGTCACAATGATGACAAACCTGAATGCAAGGCTTCCGGCTTCAGAACTCCTGTGCTAGTTCTAGAACTTTCTTACAGAGGAGATAAGGGACACATAAAAAATAATTTTTTGTTAAAGACACTGAAAGGAAGAAGAAAAAGGAAAAACAAAGTCTTCCCCGAGCCTCCTGCAAGCCACCTCTTGTTCTAGCATCCAGACTCTCTGAGAAAGAGCTGCCTCTGCCAATGATGCTGCCCCAGGCAGCAGGACCGGCAACTGGATATCATCCTATTTCAGATCAATTTCCCCCTCACCCCGCCCCCCAACAAGAATAGCTGGTCCAGACATCAACTACAGGGTATAGTTTTTCTTTTATGGGCTTTTTTCTTTTTTAATGTTCTTGTTTGAGAATATATTTTAGTTGCTAAGAAACTAGTTTCTTATTGTAGACTCAGTGAGAGTAAAGATAAAGCAACTGTCAAAATAGCATGTTATTTTGACAGTAGCCATATCATAACCATAAATGATACAGTTTATCTGTACATTTTTACCTTCACTAATGGGGTCTAAATACTGTATTCTCAGATATTTCATACACACACAAAGACACACACACATGCTTTTTAGTAAGAAAGGCCACCACACAGTTTGCAGTAAGCACTCAGGAAACAAACGCACATACAGACACACACACACACACACAAACACAACCACGCAGCCCCTGCGTTGAAAGCTCCTTTTAAATGCAACTTGGGAGAAGTACAAATACTCTGTTGGCTCTGGCTCAGTGTTTACTTCATTTGAAGTCTCTTTAAAAAAAAATAAGAGAGAGAGATGAAATTGCTTTTTAAAAAGGTAATACACATTGTCCTCTAAGTAGTAATGTTTTTGCTTAAATCCTAACTTTTTATGTAAAGCAAAAAACAAGGCTTGGGGATGTCTGTATTCACTCAAACCATCATTTCTACATACGGATTCTTGGTCCATCAGGTGATGGTAACCACCGTGAGAGAAGGCAGGCCTTCTATCCTGGCCTGCTCGGTCTGTAATGCTCCTAAACTGTGCACTTAAGCTTCGAAAAGGGACAGAACGATCCTCTCCCATCCGCTCATCCACCTGCACAAACAGCCTCTAGTTCCCGTCCTCGTAGAAAGCTTTTGGGATGGTCAACGGTTCAGGCCTAGCTCATTTAAGCAAAAGCAAGCTCATGTGAAAGATCAAATCCACCAAAAATCTCCAGTAACTCAAACCAAATACCTGAACACTTACTTCATCTCACTTTTGTTTGGCTGACAAGTAGTTTTTGGCAGAATCTGAAGGAAACACAAAAATAGATCTTTATCTCTCTGTGCCTACCCAGGAACTCATAATAATAAATGCTATTTGTCATTACTTTCACCTATTTCCTGGGCAATTACCCTTAAAAAATTCTACCTAAAGAGGGGCACCTGGGTGACTCAGTCGGTTAAGTGTCCGACTCTTGGTGTCAGCTCAGCTCGTGATCTCAGGGCATGGGATTGAGCCCTGGGTCAGGCTCCATGCTCAGTGCAGGGTCTGCTTCAGATTCTCTTCCTCTGGCCTTCCCCTACATGTTCACCTCCCCCTCCCCCAAATAAATAAACAAATCCTAAAAAAAAGATTTTATTTGTTCATGAGAGACACAGGGAGAGAGGGAGGTAGAGACACAGGCAGAGGGAGAACCAGGCTCCATGCAGGGAGCCCGATGTGGGACTCGATCTCCGGACTCCAGAATCAGGCCCTGGGCCAAAGGCAGGCGCTAAACCACTGAGCCACCCAGGGATCCCGGTAAACAAATCTTTTAAAAAAATAAATTAAAAACTTTACCTAAGGACTATTTAGCAGTTGTTAAAGGTAATTATTTGAAAGTAATACAGCAAAATGCAATGTGTTCCTGTATTTGGGGGACAGTACTGCCAGTATTTTTCCTTTTGTTTTCCCCGTCTTCTGTGCTGCTTTAATATTATCTGGAAGGACATCTTAGAGCTTTAGCTATACTTGATTTTCCCTATTTTTGGTGGCTCGTGAAGTTTTCCCAGAGGGAGTGAGGACTATCCCGTAACAACAAGGTGAGGCTAAAATCAAACCTATTACAGAGTTGTGAGTATTTTCTTCCTGGTTTCCTCCTTCTCATACTTCTGATCCTACTTGAAGTGAAGAAAGATTTCCTCCTGTCTTCTCCCTCCCCCCCACTATTTGCATCCCCATGCTATCCTGAGGGGCTCCCATAAGGTTAGTGTGGTCTTTTCAAATCCTCATGTAAGATCTAATGAAATGAGGTGACCTTTCTCCTCATCCAGAATGAAGGACAGATGTCATGGCCGTTTGCTCCTCAAGACCACAACCCCCCCCCCTTCTCATCAGCTCCAGGACAGCTTCCTCTGAATCCGGCCATACTGCAATGTGTAAACATTTCTGCTGTGAGATCTGAAATTTTAATAGAAATTTCCAAGCCAGAGGCTTCTGCAAAATAAGTGAATCACAGGGAAAATATCTGCTCTTTTCTGATTGACCCTTTTAATGACGTATTATTTAACCTTAGATGATCGAGGTCACAGAGCCCGCCATGACCTCTTCTAATGACTATTACGCTGACCTTAGGCAACCAAGCCAGTAGAAATCAGAATTGATTAGGAGGATTTGCTGCCTCTTTCTGAAGAGGCCGGACGTGGAGTTCTTATTTCCACTTAATTATCTCTTGGCCTGTCCTCTGATACACATGAGTGCTTCTAGAAGGCAGCAAGCAGGAATCACAAAGCAGTGGAAGTCAGGTGAACCCCAATGAACTTCCTCTCTCCCTGCCATCCCTGGAGACACACACACACACACACACACACACACATCTTTGATCACACAATTATTATTTATGGTGTGACATGGTCTTTTTGTATCTTCTATTTCGAATAAAGAATTTGAGGCTCTTAGTGTTTAACACTTTGCATCTCAAATCCTGCTGGTCTATTTGTGTTATTAACAGGACCTTAACGTTTCCCATCAAATGAAAAATTAAAAAAAAAAAAAGGAGGAAGAAGAAGAAGAGGAGGAATGAATGAATGGCACCCATACTATTTCTCCCATTGGTTAAACTTCATTTTGAAGTTAAAATAGTGGGTAGACTTTTCTTCACAGGCTGTTGGCTGTATATTATTTTACTACTCATGATCGGGTGTATACATTAGGGGAAATGGAGTAAGAAATATTTCTGCTCTGATTCATAAACCTTATCTTCCCGCTGTCAACCTCCAATCTAAACAGAATTCTAAAGCTGTCTGACCCCAACATGTCCTGGAACACCATTCCTCCTCAAACCATGAAGGCTGTCCTTTTTTCCTAGGTCTCACTACAACTCGGGTCAAGTTGAGCATCGCCGAGGTCCAGTAAATGTCTCCACTCAGAGGACTGTTCATTATCTCACAACTGCTCTACTCTTCAGCCCAGGAAGAAATGGCCAACAAAATCCTGCGTTGCCTACTTTTCCTGTGGAAGGTGGCAGATACTCTCATTTCTAGTGAGCCCATGGTCATTCAAGATTCAGAGAGGTACGGTTACTTGCTTACGGTTACACAGAGCGGAGGGCTGTTCTAAACTAAGATCTGGCAAGCAGGACACAAAAATATACAAAAAACGCACCGTCATATTACACCCATAATAGGCCAAGAATATAAACATGACCACATTTGTCTTTGCCCCAGCTTTTGTCCTCCTTTCTTTTACTTTCAGATATACCTACGACACACACACACACACACACACACACACACACACACACACACACACGGGTGCCACATTAACGTAAGTAGGAGAGTTACAAAAATACTCTTTATAGTCTGGATCTGCTAAAAGGAAAAAGACCACTCTCAAATTTACTAGTACTTAAGTCTGGAAAAAAGGAGTCTGAATTTAGTGGTACAACAACAAAATTTAGAGTCAGCAGATCAGATTCTGAGCTGCTACTCAGTAACTTCTGGGTTAGGTGCTCCCTGGAAACTCGATTTGCTTAAGCCTCAGTTTCTCATCCATACAAAGGGAACAACAGCTTCTCAATGATTCGGGGACATAATAAAATGAGAAAGTGCAGTGATTTTCAAGAGTTTTGTGTTCTGTGAAACATAAAATCCTTCCTTTAGGGTTACTTGGAAGCACCATATGGAAACTAGACCCAGGTGACTCTACTCCAGAAACGAAATTCTGTACCTACTCACCTGCCCACCTTACCTCATCCCCACTCCCTGTAGCCACACACATCCATGAGGACCCCACACCATTCTGCAGAATTGATGCTAAAATGAGTGCTGGCAAGAAATCCAGGTGGGAAACATAGGAAAAAAAAAACTATTCACTAGCACTTTCTCATTACATTTAAGAGTGTGACTATCTGTTACCACTTTACCTATAAATTCCAGGCTAAGTGACCAAGATGTGTGAGCAGAATGCTCCCCATCACTTTACCGTCTGTTGGGAACCTCTTGCACCAAGACGCCAAGCACAAGAAAATAATTCCGAATACTTCTGGTACCTAAAAGCTGGCTTTCTTAGCTTTTCTTTGGCCCTAGGAAAGTTAGATTCGATACTTTATTTCAAAGTACTTGGGATGGCCACTTAAAAATATACATGCTATACTATTCTCTTAGAAAATAATCAGATGTGGGCACCTGGATGGCTCAGTCAGTTAAGTGTCTGGCTTCGGCTCAGGTCATGATTTCAGGGTCTTGGGATCAAGCCCCACATCCAGTTCCCTCTTCAGCGGGGAGTCTGCTTGTCCCTCTCCCTCTGCCTGCTGTTTCCCCCTGCTTGTGCGCTTGCTCGCCCGCTCTCTCAAATAAATAAATAAAATCTTAAAAAAAAAAATAACAATCAGATGCTTTCCTAGGCACTGCCAAGGGCCATGTGGCAACAACAGATCAGTGAGAGATTGTTTCAATTCTGATATTTAGGATGTGCGATGGAGGCCAATTGGCAGGATCCTTCAGAAGCACATGATTCAGTCACATCAATTCTGATTGGACTGGAAAGTCTCAGTATCCAGAGGAAAATGGAACGCAGGAATAGGATATTAATATTAATGGCACTGGGTCACATATGCACATAGGAAGGCATGCAGCAGAATTCACAAAGAGATTTCTAAAGGCTCTTGGAAAGGTCTAACCTCAGATGGTCTCTCACTCTGCTAATGTCTTTATTAGACACTTCACAGGAGTAAATTGGCAGAAAATGCTTAGAACCTTTGGCCTAACCTGCAGCTGGTTGACTAAGTTTACTACAAATAGACGATTGGATTGATATCGTTACGATAACTACTACTTTCTTTGGGTGCTTTAAATTTAGAGGATGCAGCTCAACGAGGAGATTCGAAACCACTTTGCAAACTGATCATGTTGACAAAGCAGTGAAGCACCTCATCTCTGGTTCTCTATGCACTTCCCAACACATTAATTATTACATCGCTTTGGCCAAGAAACAGTATTATTAGCTCAATTTGATAAGGGCAGAAGTGTAGGTGTAGATATAACTGTTATTATTAAGAAATAGTATTTGTATAATAATAAAGGCTCGATCCTTTACACAGCACTCTTAGCAGGCAGCCTGTGATGATAAAGACAAGTCCCAGGGCAGCGTCGGGAGAAAGACAGAATTCAGTAATTCTAATTTCCAGGCCATTGCTCAGTCTGTGGCCCGTGCTTTCCTTCTATTTTTCACTGTAAAGTTTAAGTGTCCTGCTTCGATATTTTTCCTTGGAGAGGCAATGTGGTGCCGTGGAAAAGAATATGGATTTTAATATCAGCTTTGCCATTTACTAGATATGTTGACCTTGGGCGACTTTCTTCATCTCTCAGACTCAGTTTCTCCATCTTTAAAATGAGGATAGAAGTATTAACCTGCAAGTCTGGCGTAGATAATAAAGCACTGCCACCTAAGAGTGGTGTAGGGAATAAAAACAGTGCCTTGCAAGCATGGTATATTACATGGAATAGAGTCTTGCCAATGACAAGTAATCAGCCAAGATGCCATCCCTCCTTCCCGGACCCTGCACCAACCCCCTCCCTGTCCCCCCACATACCCTATCTTCTTAGATATGACACTAGATCAAATAGCTCAATAAAATATGGGATCCATGTGAAATTTCCACCCCTGCTGATGAATCAACTCTCTCTGATTATCTATATATCTCCCATCCCTGATCAACAGCTACCTAAGAGTAGAGGGCATGTCTACAACCTCTGCCTATTACCCTTTCACCTCTGATCATGTGGTGACTATGGAAGAGAGGGAGAAATTATTTGTTGGGTGACTGTCATATACTAAGCACTATTGTAGCTACTGGGGAAGCAGAAACAATCTAGACAGATCAAGATGTTCTCCCACAGATGAGACACTACCCCTGCCCTGCAAGGTTGTTACAAAGATCCAATAAAGGCAGCAGATCTAAAGACATTGGATACGGAGGCTACATATCAGAATAACCATGAGTGTTAACAGTTACTTCGCTAAAAGAGGCATGTTCAGTAAACTATTCGCCCATTGGACACATGTTATGATGTTGTGGTTGGAAGTTCTTCAAGTAGTAAGTACAGAAGATTTCTGATCTCTCAATCCAAACACAAAGAAGTAAGGAACTATAGAAGAGATAAGAGGGAAATCTCCTAAAGTTACAAGATGTGGCTAGAAATGGGCCTCGGAAATATAACCCACTATTGAGTCAGACACATTACTTTGAATTTCTGATTTTGACTTGGTGTCGACCATGGGTGTGGTCTGCCTATGTCTTCTGCTATTTCGGAAATTATGCCATTCCTCTCGGATGTTCTGTGATCCTACCTCCTGGTGTTATCTTCTGGTGTATGGAATAAATGTGAGCTCAAGGAATCCAGATTAATGCAACAAGTCCTTACAGTCCCATCAGACTTCTAGTTGCCTAGCCAAGGCCCATTCTCTACCCTTCCTCCTCAGAAACAAAAATCCAATGTATTTAGAAAATATACCCAGGCAAATGATTACATTCTCAGACTTTCTTGAAGCTAGCAATGGTCATGGGACCAAGTTCTGGATAATAACGTGTATGTGGAAGTGTTTATGGGAGTTTTAAGAAGGCTCCTTCAAGGAATGATTCAAATGAGAACTATGCCCTTCCTAACCTTCTCCATCCTTCCTTACTGCCTGGAACATTGATGGGATGGCTGGAAATCCAGCAGTAATGCTAAATTATGAGGGGACCTTGGGGATAGAAGCTAAATGCAGAATGATGGCTTTATAAGGCCCCTCGTTCTCCAATGACTCACTTTTGGAATTCTATTCCACAAGATATTATTTAAGCCACCATTTTTTTTAAATGTTGCCAGCAGACAGATCTGATGCTAGGTGATACAGGGTTGCTAAGCTGTCTAAGAGAATCCTGGATTTCCTTGGAATCAATTTTGGAAACATAATATGAAAGATGATGCACAGCCTCGCAGATACTACCTAATAAATTCTGAGGGGTCTAGCGCATATGCTGTGCTAAAGTGCAGGTTGGACATATATCATTTCCAACAGCAGCAGAAGGAAGTACGTTTTCTAGCAAAAAGATCAAAATAGTGGATAGTGAGGGGTAGGAGTGTTGGATCCTCGAGTCCTGAAGATACCTTATTAAAAAATGAGAGAGTGAGAGATCAAGAGAGAAAGAAGGAAAGGAAAAAGGAACAATTCAGCATGTCAGAGTCATCCGAGACTGACTTTCCAGTGGAGGAAGGAAATGAACAAAACAGATCAATAGAACCGTTATCAAATTTGTTATCATGGCAATAAATATTACCATTATCATGGTCATCTAATTATGTTGCCATTGATTGGACGTTTGTGTGAAAGGAATGCAACAGCTACAATCCCACCAGGAGCTCCCCACTTAGGCTAGCTGGGCTCTCTGACTTTGCTCCATCCACTGGTCTTAGCCCCTGAGGAATCTTCTTCACTGGCTTACACTGCTGTTTGCCAGGAACTGACCCTGTAGCAGGAAAGTCGATCATATTATCGGAGTCAACGCTGGGTTCCACTCCTTCCGTCCAGTAAGTAGTATGCAAAGCCATGACATCTCTGCTCTATGATGAAGTTATTCATTACCACTTCGCATTCATCACTGTCAACTGCTCTACAGTCACTTTCAGAAGCCATGCCTCTAGCATTTTCAAGCAGTAAGCTGGGTAGGACTATTAACCCCCAGTCTGTAGATCTCTAAATATAAGCCCAAATTTGACGAAAATGATCTCTATGTGTTTTTGTTTTTATTTTGAGTCAAGCTGCAGCTCTTTGATTTCATTTTTTTTTTAAGTCAGTAGTTAACAGGGTTAGTTATAAATGGACTGTTTTTATTAGGCAGTTTCCTCAAGCTGATATCTGGGTTCTAATTGTAGATAATGGCCTGACTATATCATTTTTTCATTTAATTCATTCATTCATTCACTGTTTAGGAGGAGTCTCCTACTGTACTGGAAATCCAGTTTTAGGAACCTCAGTGTTGAATATTGAATACGTGTTGGATCCTTCAGTCAACAAGTAATGATACCCTGTAGTTGAAGGCTTTGAAGACTTTTCTCCCCATACCTAGGATAGAACAAGTATCAAATACCTACAGGTTTCCCTATTCTGGAGTTTCTCTAGAATTGATTGCAATGTGAGTAGAAAAGCTACTTTTCTCTTCAAGACTCCCTAGAAGACTGTCCTTCAAATATGGGTATTTTTTATTTGGCTCTTAGATGAAAACCACAACTCAGCTTTTCTTCTTGCCCATAAATTTGCATTTTTTCCAGATGGGATATGGTTTCGCCTAGAAAGGTTAAAGAAATTTCTATTTTAAAAGAATTAAACCATTGGCTGTTAGCTCCAGGTTTACAAGTCCCTCTTGGAATTGATGATGACATTTCTTTGCTACTAATGTAGGTGATTTTCACCCTAGTACTTCACTGTAGCTTTGGTGGTTCATAAATCAAGCACGCATACGTGTAGACACACACACACGCACATGCACGCATACATGCTGACTACAGTCTCCTAGGATAGCAGCCTCACATAGTTGTCTTCATCTAGAGATCATAACTACGACGATGGCCAGGGGACTTATTAAAACACTCTCACCATTTATTAGAGAAGTATAGTGAAAAAGGGGGACAAAAAGGTTGGCTACCATCCTACCAATGCAACCAACAGGGACCCACAGCCCATTTCTGCAGTTACTTCCTTGTACAGATATTACATTTAAATGACAGGAGCGAAAGACTCTGATCTACTATACCATTATTCTTTCACTCTTGGATCTGAAATACATTTTACTTATAGGACCCTTTCTGGCTGCTTGTTAACAGGAATTGCAATTTATAACCTTGGAAACCTGTCCAGTGTTCTTTGGAATAGTAAAAGCCTACATCTAAATCATATGAATTCTGGATCACTAAAGAATTTACCAAAATGCACTCCTGGCCCACTGAATCCAGAGATGTGTTCCTCAGGGCCCACGGGTGCTATTCATACTCCATGTGCCTTCAACAGCCAGAGACTACTTGGCCAACTTTTCTGCTTATGTCTTAGAAAATGTGTCTCTCAGTATATACCTGAGTAAAACTATTAACACCACATAGTAGCAAAGAAGAGGAAGAACTAGCCCTTTCCTCTAACACCAATACTCACACATACATACCTTACCAGCTCTTGTTAGGTTTTCCCTATAGTTTTACCTACAATATTTAATAATGTTCCAAGCCTGATGGTTTTGAAATCTTTATCCTGTATCTAGTAACAGTGAACAAATACCAGTATCCACAGGTACAGTTAATTTTCCCTTTTCTGTTTTCCCAAAGAATTTTGCAAATATTTATATTATCAAGCACTTATTCTTATGTATTAAAGAGTTGATTATGTATTTACCTGTTATATAAACTCTTGAGTTCCTTGAGAGCAAAGATAATGAAGGTCTTATTCATGCCTGGCACATAATAGACACATATTCAATATTTTGCAAATTAATGAATGAATCCACATTGAATCTGAAGTATCTTACACAAATCATTGGTACCTAATCTAAATATACTAATTCCATATTACATAAAGCCTTATTAATGGGGTCTGAGCTTGGTGAGTCCCCCGCCCCCCTACAAATTAGTCGTAAGTTTATTTTCTCATCCACTGGTCCTACCTCTAACATAGTCAACTTATTAGCAATATAGCTGCCTGTTACTGTGTGTCAAGTTTATGGCCACTAGACTGTGAGTTCTCTGAAGACAGAACGGAGTCTTTCCATATTTGTTATCCTTTCCATACTATTAGTTAGAATATAATTTCTCCATCATATGGCTCAGCACATAGAAAGCATATGGCATGAAGTGATGGCTCAATGTGTTTTGTTGCCATGGTCACAGATCACCGTAAAGAAACCGGTAGTCCACAGGAACTGAACCTATAGTGTTGAATCAGTGACTACGATGCTCCTGGCCTCCGCCAATGGGTGGTAGGACTTCATCACCATCCCAGTCTTCTCTGCATCCACCCCCCCCAGTCAGTCCCTCACTTGTAACTTTGATTTCCTCTCCTCATATTTCTATCAAACTGTCTCTTCTCCAGATATAAAAATCTTTAAAACATAACCTGACTTCCTCTTACTTCATTGAGGCCAGTAACTACCTACCTTTCTCTGCAAAGAAATGGAGGCTTTCCATGAGGGGCACTTGCATTTTTTTTTTAAGCTATAGAACTCTGGTATGTATGCCTAAAGAAATGGACACTGTAATTAAAATATAAAATGTTACTCAAATATTTCAATATAACCTATTTTGTCTCTGAGATCTCAGGTAAATAAATGCTAATGTGTAAGGAAACACACACACAGAGTTACTTCATAAATGCTGCAGCAGGAACTGTGTCCAATCACAGAAAAAAAGAGACGGCAGTGTGCAACTTAAATGAGAAGGAAGAAAAAAGGCAAGAGAGGGGAAAAAGTATAATCATTGAAACTTTTAAAGACAGCAATTTAAGCAAATTGCCATATCTGCTTTTAGAAATGAAAGGGGAAGAAAAATGCTCATTTCTTTTGAAGGAAAATTGAGTAGGTCAATCGTCTCAATAACCACTAACAAAAGACTGGTTTGGGTGGTTAGGGAAGCTGCTCAGTAGCAGGTATTCATTGAATCTTGTAATAATTTCACTCACCACAAGCTGTGCAAGAGAACCAAGCACTGTGTAGAATGCAGCCTGCTAGGTAACACATCAGCAGCTGAGGTGGAAAAATAAAACCCGCAACCAAATATTTCTTGAGCTTTATCGCGTGATTATTTACTCTAAAGGCAGGAAGCTGTATATGGAGCCCATTGAAAGCACATGAGCAGGTGAGGTTTCAGAGTTTAAAAAGCACATAGAGTACGCATGTAGTGTAGGGCTGAGACTGATTGACACCGGGGGAACCCACATTATTCAAGATGTGTCATCTTAGATGGTAGAGTGGTCATGAGTCCTTCAACTAGGGCTTCCGGGATCAGTTAAGCTTCCTGAATAATTTACTGAGCACCTACGGTATGCATGACATTAGTAAGCGGCATGGGGAGTATGAAGAGGAGAAAACATGCTTCCGGTCTATAAGGGACCTCTACCAAAACTGGTATCACCAAACAGACCAACCATCACACCACCCAGAAACAACTGAATAGTTAGAAAAATACTGTTCAAGCTAGACGGTGCTACAGGATAATTTACATAAATAACAGTGGAAGGAAGGAGAATTGAGGGAGCTCTTCGGAGAAGGTTTCCTGCAGAAGGTGAGAAATGGGGCCATGGAACACAATGCAGATCCGAACCCTGTTTTCTTGTTTCCTTAAATAGCTGCACAATTCAACAAGATCAATTAATAGTTAAGACTGTAGATTTTAGGAAAGGGGGTTTTATTTCAATGTTATTTAATTTCATTTTAACTAATTAATTAATTAAGAGAGTGCCCAGGTGAAGGGAGGGACAGAGAACCCCAGGCAGACTCTGTGTTGAGCATGTGGAGCCTGACGTGGGGCTCAATCTCACGATCCCAAGATCATGACCGGAGCAGAAATCAATAGTTGGATGCTCAACCAACTGAACCACACAGGTGCCCCTTAAAGTTACTTTTAAAAATGGAATAATTCGAATTATCCACCAGAGCCTAAAGACAGCTTTATATAGAACACGAGCAGTCTGTATCAACTGGCTGATTTTTCTATCACCGTAAGTAAAATCTCACCTAATTTTTCCTTTGTAGAAAAGATGCTATGGTCTAACTCAAGAAGAGCTAGAGGTATAGCCACTTTGGAAAACAGCCTGGTAGTTCTTATAAAATTAAATATAAAGTTACTCTATGACTTAAGTCCTAGGTGTTCACCAAGGAGAAGTGAAAATCTATGTCACACAAAGATTTATGCACAAATGTTCACGGTAGCTTTATTCATAAGAACCCCACACTGGAAATGATCCAAATGTCCATCAATGGATGAATGGATAAACAAATTGTGGTATTTTCCCACAATGAAATCATATTCAGCAACAAAAGGAACACATTTTTGAGCCAAGCACCAACGTGGGTGCATCTCAAAATACTATTTTTGAGATTTTATATATAAGAAGGCTGACACAAAAGACTACATTCTGTATAATTTCATTTACATGAAATTCTAGAAGAGAAATGATACCATTGTGACAGAAAGGGGCAGGGATGATGTGTTGGGGGGGGTGGCAGTGGCTGTATCGGGGCATGAGGCAACTTTTTAGGGTGATAGAAAAGTTCTCTATCTTAATTGAAGTGGTGATTGGGGGAGATACATATATTTGTCAAAGCTCATCAAACTATACACATAAAATAGGTGCATTTATTTATGTAAATTATACCTCAAGTTGATTAAAAATACAAACTAAAAAAAAAAAGAGGCAACATTCATACTTCAATATTGAAGTAAAGGCTCTGACATATTTCCCTCACTGAATCCTACTTTATTTCTTGATTTAGGGAACTGATCCACTCCACCTTTCAATACCACTAATGTCACATGTGATACGTGTCAATCTAACTTCAAGCAAACCCATCATTCAGGGACCTGAGAGCTCAACAGGCCAAGGCTCACGGAAGGAGCTCTCTTTGGGGGGCTCTGCTGTCAGGTGCTGAGAAAACACAGAGTGGGGCACACGTCTCAGGGCTGCCCAAAGTCAAGGCCAGGGGGTCCTGAGGTACTTCTGCTGGGCAGGATCCACTTGGACGTGTCCCTTACTTCCTAAGCCTCCTTGGATCTCAGTCACCAGCATTACCTCCCATTTCCCCTCATAATCCTCCTGAATAACCTACAGATCGTCCTTCTGAGGGGCCGAAAACACACACGGGCCTTCACCCAGTGTCCCTTCTGTGGGCCCCCCCGTATGAAGCTCTGGGCTCCACCTCAACACGTGAAGGAAACCGGACAGTGGGAAACAACGTGTCCATCCCCTGGAGGTGGGCGAGCCTCGCCCTCCTCCCCCCACTCGGCCTCGCTGACTTCCCGTCTCGCGCCCCTCCATCCGTCCATCTTGTCTACCTCGTATTAGGTTGACAATTATTTTTCTGACTTTCGCAGCATTTCCTGGCTTGTGCCTTTGTTCAAAACCTATGTCTCTTCCGGAGGATAACGCGTGTGTCATTGTTCCTCGGGTGGCTTTCTCCCCTCTCTTTATTCGGGGAGCGGAGGAATGGATTCTCCTCAAAGAACGAGGATGAAAGGGGGAATTAGATGGAGACGAGAGAGCGTGGAATGAGAGAGGAAGGTGTCAATTAAAAAAATGAACCCCACCGCATCCCCCTCTTGACAGGTGGGGTGAGTGGAGCTGACAGCCGTCGCATTAGCTGGCTTTGGTGGAACCCTCGTGCCTCGTGGTCCCCCGAGCTCCAAAGGAGTGATTCCAGGCCTAGCGGACACACTCACACATTTTCACTTGGTGTTCCAACGCCTCCCCCGCAGCTATTTCTAATAATGGTAATTATAATGATTTGAGGCTTAAGCAGGGCAATTCCGGCCTGAAGGCAGATTGTAATGAAGTAGTCAGGGTGAAGGGAAGGGAGGGGGCCGCCGTGGAAGGGGCCGGACGGGCCCTTTCAGGCCTTAACCAGCTTTGTCTAGTCAAGTGCAACCGGGGCAGCCTAGGCCGCGGGCCCCAAGTCGCAGCCCGCCCCGCAGGACAGTCAGAACCCGGTTTCTGCGGGGGAAGGGGGATCGCTTACACCCGCAGACAGGCCAGGCTGGCTCCCGGGCAAACCGACAGCTCTGCGTGCGGCCACTCGCCCCGGGCGGTGGCTGGAGGCCCGCCTGCCCTGCCCTGCCCTGCCCTGCCCAGCGCCTCCCCGGCCCGCCCGCCGCAGAGAACACTGTCTTGGAGCCTTGGCCGGAATCCAATTACTGCTGATATACATCTTCTCTGGACTCCAAATGGCTCTCTCTGCCATTGAAGGATACCCCGGAATGTTGAAAACTTGTCCTGATTGCAGAGTTAATGGTCATGTGGTCCCCGGCTCTGACGGAATGGCCTTAGGGGGAGCCTTGATGGGCCTCCCCAGTCATCAGGGCCACCCCACCTCTCCGCTCAGCCCTTATTAAAGCCATTCGTTCTGAAAGCTAAATGAGTATGTTTCCTCTTCAAATGCTCGAAAACAATAGCAGCAGCCAGCGCTCCCGTAGAACAATGCCGGCTTAATCACCGTTCTCTTTCCTTCTCCCTCCTGCTCTTGGGCTCTCGGCTCCCACTCTCCGCAGTAAGGCCTTTACCTACCTCTCCGAGCTTCCATACAACAGGCGTATGAGCACACGCAGACGGGCACACGCGCATCCGTGCTATTTACAACAAATTTCCAAAGTGCAAAACACATGCACGTTCTAGATACGCAATAACCTACAGAATTTAATCCCACTATGTCTAGATCAAGCGTATCTCTGCATGTTTATTTGTGGCCCCTCTAAGCAATCCATAAATTCTTACGCTGCCAAGTGTTGAATGAATCCGGGAATCTAAACACTTTATTTTACAAAAGGAATATCTGTTTTTTCAAATGATCGTGGCGTTGCAAATACGGAATGTACTTACATTGTGACTGGAATAGAGATGAGCTAAAGCTACGGTGTGTATATACATAGCTTATGCAATATAGTGTAAATAATTGCATAAAACATAATGAAACAAATTAAGCATTTAAATTAAATTTTAACTGGAAATGAATACTTTTCTAATAGCATTAATGAATTATAGAAGCATTTAGAAGGTTCTCTGTTTCACTTTTCACCTAATTTCCATAGTTCTTGCTATGCAGCTCAGAAAATAATGCCATGATATTATCTCTTTATTCCACGTTTCCTTAGTTCAGAGATTTTCCTAACGTAATTGGTTTCATTGGCAAAAGGCAGCCCCACAAAGATTCCCTCTCCAGATCACAGTACCATCCAATAGAGCTTTATCTTTCCCATTCTTCAACATTTACATGCAGTCCAGGCACCTAAGTAAATACTGCCACAGAGAGGAAAAATGTTCAATATGTCAAACTTTATTTGTTACTCTGGGTAATGGTGTATTATTAGTTTTATCACACTATATAATTCACTAGTACAGGTAATTTAACACCACGTTATTCTCAGGGCCTAGTACTGTGTGTGACATACAACAGGCATTCAAAAAGTATTTGTTAAGTCGACGCCTTATATGATAGTCATATCACATAAGGGGAAAAAGCTACCCAATCCCTAAACTTCAAGAATCAGTACATGGTGGGTCACGGCAAACACATCATCTGATGGTGATGGCGTGCAAAACAAACAAAATCGCATTAAAAGAGAAATTCAAATCACGAAGTTGATTATTCAGACAAGAAATAATAGGATTATTTAAGTAATTTAGCATGGCAGTTTTTCTATTTTTTGGATTTTAAGCATGCAAATGAGTTGCCCACTGAAGTTGATTTTGGTCCATTATGTACAAGAGATGTTTCCTTCAAACCATCGCTGGTAATCGGGACCTACAATACTATACTTTTTACAACAAAATTCCAGGAAAAAAATGAAAAAGGAGATAACTTCAAAATATAAAGCACTAGCATCTGATTATTAGTGCTGTACATCAAGTGCACGCCCACTAAAATCTCATACAGCTGAATGTCCTTTAAAATCACAATCTGCAGGCCCGCCGCTGGGCCAGAATTCAAAGGCTTTCTGCAGAGATTTGAAAAATGGCAACAAATGAAAGTATCAGCATCTTTAGTTCAGCATCCTTGGCTGTGGAGTATGTAGATTCACTTTCACCTGAGAATCCTCTACAAGAACCATTTAACAATGCTTGGAAATATATGTTGAATTATACAAAGCTCCAGATTGCAACATGGGGATCCTTGATAGTTCATGAGGTTCTTTATATCTTGTTCTGTTTACCTGGATTTTTGTTTCAATTTATATCTTTCATGAAAAAGTACAAAATTCAAAAGGATAAACCAGAAACATGGGAAAACCAATGGAAATGTTTTAAAGTACTTCTCTTTAATCACTTGTGTATCCAGCTTCCTTTGATCTGTGGAACTTCTTATCTTACAGAGTATTTTAATATACCTTATGATTGGGAAAGAATGCCAAGATGCTATATGCTTTTGGCAAGATGCTTTGGCTGTGTGGTGATTGAGGATACCTGGCACTATTTCCTGCATAGGCTCTTACATCACAAAAGAATATATAAATATATTCATAAAGTTCATCATGAGTTTCAGGCTCCATTTGGAATGGAAGCTGAATATGCACATCCTTTGGAAACTCTGATTTTTGGAACTGGATTTTTCATTGGAATCATGCTTTTATGTGATCATATCATTCTCCTTTGGGCATGGGTGACCATTCGTTTGATAGAAACTATGGATGTCCATAGTGGCTATGACATTCCTCTGAACCCTTTAAATCTGATCCCTTTCTATGCTGGTTCTCGGCATCATGATTTCCACCATGTGAACTTCATCGGAAACTATGCTTCCACATTTACATGGTGGGATAGAATTTTCGGAACAGACTCTCAGTTTACTGCCTATAATGAAAAGATGAAGAAGATTGAGAAAAAGATTCAATACATATCTCATTAAACCATCCTGAAAACACACATCTATCCTGAATTGAAGCAAATAGCGAATGTTGCTTCTGCGAATAGCTAACATTGCTTCTGCGGAGCAGAAATAAACATGTGTGTTGGCTGCTAAGTGATACAAAGAACATAACAACCTTTAATTATCTTCCTAGTGGAAACTTTTTCCACTTTACATAAATGTTCTGTATGTGTAGAAATAAGTAAATATATAATGAAGTATGATTTTCATGAGGAAGTTGTAAAGGCCATGTTGGTAACCTTAAAGAAAGGTTTTAAGTAATGGAAGAAGTATCAATCTGTGTCTTTCCCCCAGTGACACCATAGGCCTGAAGTTAAAATTGGTCTCTAAAATCTAGTAAATATATAGTGGCTATTTCAGTATCTCTTAGGGTGTTGGACTCATGTTGAACTAAACATTTTCTAGAATTTGCCTAAACATCAAAGTATCATGGGTTGAACCATATCAATCAACAGTGAGAGTGAGGCTGCCAAATCAGCAACAGCCCGCCCCAAGAACTTCCACTCTTCTCCTGAGCTGACTGGTTTGGGGTGATTTTCCTTTGAGAAGTCCTTTTGGATTGCAATGTACTACTGATATCTATAAATTAAGGCATTTCCGAATTGTTGTAAATGGAATATTTTAGTCTAAAGGTTTTTGGGTTACTTGAATTTTTTTTTAAAAAATTGAGCTTTATTTCTGCTCTTTACCCTTTCATTTTTGTATATCAAGTTTTCATTATACTTAAAACTGTATCTTGAAACATTGTGAACTGACTTGCTGTATTTGTACTTTGAACTATTGAAATAAATGTGATTTTGTCTGAAAAAAATCACAATCTGCAAACGCATGGAGTAAAATACAAGTGCATATACATAACGAACCCACACCTACACAACACAGCAACATATAGTATGTAAGGACACGCATGTACACAATAAAGCCCAGCAATCCATTTGTCAATGCGTCAACTAAAGAAAAAAATGAGTAGAATATTTCTGTGGACATAGCAAGAAACAAACACAAAAAAGGGTCTATTTTTTAAAGCACATTTTAATTGTATAAAGGTTATTTTGCTTTAATTGATTAAGAGGTTTAATTAAGATTTAAAAATATTTCATAAAAGTTAAAATTTCTCTTATAATTATAATTAACTCAACTATAAAGCTGTTTAATAGTTTTCCTTTTCTAATTTATTGAAAAATTAATTGGATAGAGTAAAAAAATTAGTTTCAATGTTTCTTCAGCCCTCAATTAAAGTTCCTTTTATGTTTTGGTAGTTCCCTTCTGTCAAATTCAAGACGACCTTACTTATGAACAAGGAGGTTACTTTTTTATAAACATATGGGAGTGCATATCCCAGTATTCTTTTTCTGCACCAACAATCAATGCATCTTTTAGAATTGCACAATCAGGAAAGATCTCTGAACCCGACTTTGAAATGATTCTAGTCCTAGGATTTTCTTAGATGACATGAAGACCTGCCTCACCGCAACAGAAATATCCTCCTGTGTAAGAAGAAAGGTGGTAGTGGGAACAAGACTCTTGAAAGTTGCCCTGCTAGGCACCCAAAGGTGCACATGACCCAGGGTTCCACAGTCCAGCAAGCAGGAGGCACCACTACGTTAATAGTGGTACTCCCCCTTGTGAGATACAAGAGTGAATGAGACACATGGCCTGGCACCCTAAGCCCAGAGTTCTTAGGCCACTTGATGAGTCGTAAACACCCTGAGGTTGATGGGGTCACCCAACAAGTAGATAGAATGAGGTCCATCTGCAGCCCATCTGAGGTTAGAACTCTATAGGAATATCAATATCTAAGGGTCTAATGGAGAAAGAGAAGCCCATTAAAGGGAACAAAATCATTCAGAATCAAGAGGTCATGAAGAAAAGTGTTAAACACAGCAACGATAGAGGCCCAATAAGATGAAGACTGTAAATTACACATTACATTCAAGCAGCTGTGTGGCTTTGGTGACATTATCTAGAACAGTCTAAGGATGGGGCAAAGGAAGACTGTGATAGGCCGAGAAAGATCAGAGGTGGATTTCTGTCGTCAAGCATTGGAATGACAGGAGGAAGGGAAAGACTGACTGTGTAGCTACAGAAGGACAGAGCCACAGATAGGTTCCTGGAGGTTACAAAAGACTTGAGAATGCCCACGAGCACACGGAAGACAAACAGAACCACGGATAAAGCCAAGGACCAGAAGAGAGAAGAGACTAGCATAAGGGACACAGGGAGAAGAGTCACCTTCATATAAGAAAGGGACTACCTCTCGGAGGAAGCAGAAGAGGAAGGTGGAATATGGATCCGTCTGGAGATAATGTGGGGGGAGATTAAGGGATTCTGAGATCAAAGGGTTCAATTTTCTTCATGAACTAGAACCTAGTGCCATCTGCCAGGCGGAGGCCGCATTCAGGGTTAAGAAGGGAATCTGTTTTAACAGTCACTAGGGCAACCTACTTCTCCGTAAGGCGTGGAAGTGTTAACTGGCAGAGCTGAGAGCCCAGGCGGAGTCGGGGAACAGGTATTTGGGGTGGCACTAATCTCCCATTGGACGGACTGGGTGCCTGCAGGATGCTTAACCATTCCTTTATCCGCTTCTCGCTACAGAAACCGGCCCATGTGTTAAGAAGGAAAGGTAGTACTTAGAAAGAATGGATGACCTGGTGCCGATTGCCAGCCCCTTCTTTTCTTTTTGCTCCAAATTACCTACGGTGAACATCTCAGATGCCTCAGCACCGATAAGGAATTTGGCTTCTTTATCAGCTCACAAAGCCAACAGTGTAATAACAGAAAAAGAAGACAAGGCTGGCTCCCACATCCGCCGGGAAGGCTGGTGCTTTGCGCATCTCTTTGCGGGTTGACCGGGCCCTCTCCCCAACAGCAGCCCTGTCCTTCTGGTGGCCCACTGTGTAGGGAAGGGCCTGGTAGTTGATGCCCTGTGAGGGCCTGAGCGCTGACCCTTCCCGCACCTCTGGCCCTCCTGTCCCGCTGGCGAGCTGGAAGGTCAGGAAGATTTGTGGCAGCAGGGGCCCAGGCGCCATCCACAGACCTGCAGAGCGCACGCAGGCCGCCAAGCCGTGCTCACTTCTGTGGCAGACTTCATAAGGCTCCGCTCTTTGACTGGCGTTGAGTTTATGTGAAAGTAATTAACAGTAATTAATCCTTAATTACAGTAATTAGCCAAGTCGCAGTAAATTAAACCACATCTGGAGCAGATGAGGGCTTCCGAATGGGAGGCAAAGAGAGGCGACAATCGGGAGATGCTGAATTCATCTGACAGCATCTGATTAAGCCTACCTGTTGCTGGCGGCCTCATTTGCATGTTGTTTTTGTTTGCATTTCCCAGTAACCCTTTCAACGGCTTTCATGGTGTGGACCTCTTGGTCCCTGCTTAACTACCAGTTAGGCAGCCCTGCTGCCATGAGGCCAGGGAGTCCCTTCCAATCCAGCAGGGCGGTTGGGTTTGCCTGGGCTTTATTTATATGTTTCCCCCCCCCTCCCTCTGAACAAACAAAAATATAAATAGCAGGGACCTCATCAAGTGACAGGCTGAAATCAGAGGGGAAGCCAAGCGAGATTTTTTTTTTTTGACTGATGAAAAGGGAAGATGATATGAGCCATTAACATGTCTGATGGGGGAAGGAATGCAAAGAGTAGGAGGAAGGCAAAAGACACTTGGAAAATAGGTCAAGTGGGTCATCGCTGGTAAAGAAGTTTCTAGAACCTACAGAGAGGGAGTCGGTCTCCAGAAGACCTATTGCCCATACGTCAGAGACACAGACATATGTGTACGAGTGCATGCATGTGCACATATACACGCACTGCATTGGCAAAAACACACCGGAGTCTTCGACTTTTCTGACCTCATTCTGATGAGCATTACCCATCCATCCATTATGTTTTTCCACATTTAAACAAAAGAGTAGACTCAAAGTTCCACCATCCAGAGATCGGTGTTGACAAATATGAAAAGGAGAGAAAATATGGCAAAAATGTTGCAATAAATGGTCATTCTAGTTGCTTCTTTAATGCCAAGGGGGAAGAGCCAGTTGAGTTCATTTGATTTTGTCCCCTATCGCTGCCCTCGACTTGACCACGCTTATGCAAAAGCAGTGCATTTTCTGCAAAATGAATCGTGGAGTCTGAAGTGCCAGGTTGTTCAGATCCCATTTTAGCTGTGGCAGCTCAACTGAGGAGTCCAGGGAGGGCCAGAGACCCTTTTCTTCAGTAAAATATTTCACGGGGAGATGGGATTGAACCTTTTCCAAAAGGCAGGAGAAGGCTGAGGGAAAAGGGGAGAGGAGAGAATCACCTCCTTCCCCCAAAGATTATGCCTAACTAGGTCATAAGACCCAGGATGAAACAATGACACTATTCCACCCTATTAATGGAGAGGTCCCAGGACACACACTCCGTACTATTGGGGTGGGCACTAGAGAGGTCAGGACACCCACATCCCGACTTCTGCTGCACAACTGTCATTGCTAGGCCACAGCCAACAAGGTGTGTCAGTGCTCTAGCATGGGGATGGCTCTGTCCTTCCTCATTGATGCCACCAACTCTGGGACAAATACTCAAGGTTATGTCCATGGAGAGGAGCAAAACCAACCAACGAGAAATGGATTCACAGACTCCATGCTCTAACCAGCTGATAGACCCGCCATTCCTACCCTCCTACAAACCCAGCTCGGCCTCTCCTTCCCTCACAGGGATGTACGTGGATGTGTCTTTAGAGGTCCTGAAGCCCTCCGGGTGTATCCCAACAATACCAGAGAGCTGCTGCTTCCCAGATGTGCAACATGAGGCGAGTTAGAAACTAAGTCTATTTCTAAGTGTGCAAAGTGAAGGGTACTGATGGCACCCACATCATCACGTAATTGACAGGATGAAGGGAGGGAATGGATGTGAAGTGTGGGCCACGGTACTCGGGGCACAGAGACTTTTTGGTGATAGTTACTTCTTTCTTTCTTCCTTTCTTTCTGAGAGAGAGAATACATATGAGCTAGGGGTTTGGGGAGGGACAGAGGGAGAGGAAGATGGAGAAGAGAATCCTAAGTGTGGAGCCCAACGCACAGTTTGATCTCACAACCCTGAGATCATGACCTGAGCTGAAATCAATAGACCCCTAACCAACTGAGCCATCTAGGCGCCCCTGCTTCTTCTATTCTTATTATTATTACCATCAGTCCTTTGCTTATTACACATATGTGAGAAGCAGCACAGACTCCCGAGCCAGACTGCCTGCCTACATTAACTAAATATGCCACTTATGAGCTGTGTGACCTCAGGTACGTTAATTAACTTCTCTGGACCTTAGGTTCTCTAATTGTAAAAGGAGGATAATATTTATACCTACTTCCTCTGCTTCTTTAAAATAATTGCCTGAAAAACACTGAGAATCACCCCAGTCATATAGTAACTGCTATATGAATGCTGCCTATAATTAGAAATATTAATTATTTATATATACAAACATCTATAAAGACATACATATAGACCTAGAGCACACGCACACACATATATGCAATTCCTTGAACTCTCTACATCCATGTTAAAAGCATTTATTTTTAATTTTTTTTTATTTTTAAACATTATTTATTTATTTGAGAGCGAGAGGGAGAAACAGGCTTCCTGCTGGGCAGGGAGCCTGACATGGAGCTCCATCCCAGGACCCTGGGATCATGACGGGACCTGAAGGCAAAGGCTTAACTGACTGAGCCACCCAGGTGCTCCCATATTAAAAACATTTATATTAACTTGTGAGACCCTAGAAAGCAGGCCCAATCTATTGTTACCCTCATAGATGAAGATACAAATATAAGTACGTGGATAAATGTCTTCAGTAGGACCCTAACCACTACATAGTGAGTGAATCTATCAATAGGACATCATTCAGGGAAAATTCGCTTTGAATCAACAAAGGTACTCCAATCATTTGGAGCAGATGCCCCAAATTTATTTCCTACTTACCGTGAGAATTCAATCGCATATTTTAGTTTTGCTTTGGTAAACCTCCAAGGTCAGTTACCTAATATTCCTGGACGCTGCCTTGAAAATTCTGCCTTTTGGAAAAGGCATGTTCCCCATCTTTGTTCAGATGTCCTAGCAAACGTACTACAGGGAGAAGCGGCGGTCGCAAGTTGAGTGGAGAAGAGTATGAATGCCTAACACGGGGCCGAGGAGCCTACCAGCAGTAACCCTACAATTATCTTGTGGTTTCCTAGAAGTTATAATGAGCTGACCCATTTGGCGTATCAAATTCCTCCTGACTGGTTTTGTAGTTCTCACCCATGCAGAGACATGGCTCTGTGAAGAAAAATAACAGGCCATTTAAGCTGAAATATGTTGCAGTGGGTGGAGAGAATATTGGGAAAGAGATGCATCCTGCAGTTAAAAATTACTCAGTGACTCTCAACTGGTTTGTAAAGTTAAAAACCAGAGGCCCTGAGCAAAAAATATGCATTTTTGAGAAAACAAACAAATCTGTAGCTGAGAGGCAGTCCCTCCTTCTGTTGAGTGAAGTAGGTTTAGTTAACATTAATATCTGTATTTTCTGCATCTCCCCCAATTTCATTATTCAGGCCATGTCTAAACCCAGGATAGGTTATAATTCTGAATAATGGGATATCTGCTGCCTGTGGGGAAATGTTATAATGATAATAAATAATTTCTGAAAATTATGAATTCCTTCTCTGCTTTTGGCTCCATTTTGGAAAATAAATAAATTCTTGGTTTGCCCATGAAATGGAAATGCTGCATGTGGGCTCCTTGCTCGTGTCTCCGAGAACCACAGCCTCAAACGGTTCACCCATCTTAGAGTCACCCCCATTCTCACCAGAACGCGTAGGGGTGAGCCATCTCCACTTTTTGTTCATTGGTTTCTCTTCTCATACCCTCCACAGAAGATGATGCAGGGAGGGCACAAATGTTGACAAACCCCACTGGAAACACCAATGGGGTAAAAGCCTCCCTCTCGGATGAGGGACAGGTGATTTTTCCCACTTGCCCCTTACAGGTGCAGCACTAACTGCTAACTTAGAAGTCTGAGCAAAACTCTCTGGGGTTCAAATGACAAGCAGCCAACAAACCATGACCTATAACCAAATTCTAGCCACTAACCAAAGGCTGTGTCTGTAACACTGAGTCAATCTCTAAATCTCAGTAATAAGAACCAATCGCAACCATGTGAGTGGATGGGGCAGGCCAGAAGACCCACCCAAGAGCTACCACCGCCTGCTCAGATGCACTAAATGAAGGTAATTTGCCCTTTTTACTTTTTAAAGTATGTTAGTTCTTGAAAAGTGCACTTTATTAAAATGGACTGTATAGGAATTGTATTACTTGGAATTATAACCAAATGGAGTTTTATTAACGTGACATAGTGAGTACTAAAGAAAAGTGCACATGCACAGTCCCTGACTTCCAGAATCTTCCAAAGGAAACCAACAGAAATTGCAGGTTCTCTGAGATGGTAAGACGGATATGAAGGCCATACATTAAACAAATACATAAATTAAATAAGTTAATCACTGAATTTCATTACATATTCATTATGCGCATGCCAAGGGGCGAGTGCAGTAACTCACCCTGGAGTTGCTAAAGGGTCAGAATATTTATTCCTAGGGGTTTCTAGCTTCATAAACCCTAAGCCCGGCATTAAGCTTTAGCAAAACTGTAATGCTATGCTGCATGGCTTGGGCACCTGACCAAACTGAAGCGATCAAAGAGAGTAGCTGGAGGGAACCCAGAAAACCAAGGGGAAGGTTTTTTTCTCCTGCATTACATTAGAACGAGAGAGGCTCTTGGAGAAAGCTGATGCTAAGATGGAAGTGGAGCCCCAACTCAGCGCCTATCCCAAGGGATGCCGACGATGTCACTGCCCTCAAGACGTGTCTCAGTTTCTTCCTATACAAAAAATGCACTGTCAGCCCCACACAAATACTGCTATAAAGTCATGAAGTAAGGACCACCACGAAGAATTATTTCACCATTGGAGATGCAAGGGATGCTTTTACCAGTAGAGCATTATTTTGTCATTACAGGTTTTAGGAAGTACTTCTCTTCCTAAAAGACTTCCTAAAGACCATTTCTATACTCCATAGACCTCCATTTCATACTCAATAGACTTCAAACAGTGCTAATTCAATGATGAAGTGAATGCCCATGCTCACAATTTTATATAATTCCTGGAAGTGGCTTCAATATGCACCTATTCATATACCCAGATGTGACCAGGTTTTGTTGCTAAGGTGTTATTGGGTTTTGTTGTTGTTGTTTGGAGTTTTTGTTGTTGTTGTTTGTTTTTGTTTTTGTTTTTTTTTTTTTGGTTAATTCATTGGTTCTACCCATATTCATGGCTGAATGCCACCTGGTTAATTAAACTGATCCTACGGCAATCGAGCTTAATTACTGTTTGCATGGCTAGAATAACTGGGCTGGCAGGGTCACTGTCCAGTTATTCAGGTAACATACAAGTAGACTCAGCATCGTCCTTTCCATTCTCTCTACACCAAGCTCACAGCAAAAAAAAAAAAAAAAAAAAAAAAGACGTCAGCCTCTGCAAACCGTAATCAACATATTCAAATCAGCAAGATCCCAGTCCCTAGAGGAGGCAGCTATGGGTCCACCGAACTGTTTGTATGTAAAGAGAGAGATTACAAGTAAATATTGTGATCATTCCATATTTTCATCTTGTCAAAAACAGATTCCACTTTTAATGCTAAAAAGGCCATACAGGAATCCAGGTAGTATAACACTTTTCCAGCAAGATGGCATCCAATTGGGCAGCCCGGGTGGCTCAGTGGTTTAGCGCCTCCTTCAGCCCAGGGCCTGATCCTGGGGACCTGGGATCGAGTCCCACGTCGGGCTCCCTGCAGGGAGCCTGCTTCTCCATCTGCCTGTGTCTCTGCCTCTCTCTCTCTCTTTTCCTGTCTCTGTCTTTCATGAATAAACAAATAAATAATTTTTTAAAAAAACTTAAAAAAAAAAAAA
Organism: Canis lupus baileyi; assembly: GCF_048164855.1. Taxonomy (NCBI): domain Eukaryota; kingdom Metazoa; phylum Chordata; class Mammalia; order Carnivora; family Canidae; genus Canis; species Canis lupus. The sequence continues at coordinate 5,446,676 of NC_132875.1, read as the reverse complement.
GATGGCATCCAATCACTCAAGGCAGACAAAAATTTTCAACCAAACATGAGAGTAGGAAATTCCAGATGTGCTTAGGTGGTTACATTTCATTTCCAAATCCTCTAGGTGGTTGTCAAAAGCTCCCTCTACCAACTGAAGAGCAAGACAAAGCAAATTCCATCATGGTGCCAAGCACTCTAGATGTCTTGAGCAAGTCACCTTCATTCTCTGTCTTGGCTTTCTTACCAAAAAATGATGGATAGCTACTTCACAGTCAGGATTTACTTGTGTAGGCAAAACGCTTGGAAGATAGGAAGCCAGGCATATTACAGGACCATTATTTTGGCCCCCAAATGAATTTGTTATGTGTTGGGCCTCAGATGTTTCTGATTTGCACCTTAGTCGGAGATTGTGAGACAGGCAATGGCTTATGGGTTGCTGGGAGCAAGCTAGAACTTTGAGATGTGTTTACAGGGAATCAGCCCGTCTGGCAAAGCATCAGTGGCTGAGAAGTTAGTTACTTGTGGGAAAGCAGAAGGGTGTGCAGAAGTTGAAGCCACAGAAGCGAAGGCCCATTAGGAGAAGCACGTGGATCAAGAGACAGTAAAGAGAATTGATGTTGTCTGTGAGGCCCTGGGTACCCACGGAGATTTCCCACCGGTACAACTCCCTCCCGTTGTTCCCTGAGAAGTGCGTGAGCACAGAGGCAGACCGAGCAAGCCTCTCTAGGAGGGACAAATAAACATCCTGAAGACTCAAGAACGTGAAGTCAACGGAGCCTCAATGCAACCCAAACCTTTGGGGGTTTATGCATTATTAGTTTGTATCACGGCTTCCAATCATTTGTCCCTTTAGAACAAGAACTCTCAAAGACCTGACAAAGAGGAACGGACACTTGCACTTCCCCATTTTGCTTTCTCACTCTCTGCAAGCCTCCACTGGGAAAAGGAGATGCCATGCTTAGGAGGCTGAAACACCAGAAGGGATTTTCTAATGAAAAGCACAACCCAGAGATCCCTCTCTCACTAGATAGAGCACCAGAGCATTTGTCTTTCGAAGCTGAGGAGGACCAGTGCGGGCACCCCCTACAGATACAATAGAGGGATCCCAGTCAACGTCTGCAGAAGACAGGCAAAATGCCCGGCAAGTGATGTCAACACACCAGTGATAAGCAGAACCCCTGCCTCTTACACCCAGAGAGACAACAAAGACAACATGAGAGTTGCTTGAAAGTAGCAGGCAGGAAAGGCAGAGCAATTCAGACGCGGATCGACCAGTCCCCGTCCCTGGATGAGGCACTTGGGCTCCTCTCCCTTCCTTCTTTGTGGGCTAGGAATGGCACCAAGAACAGCTTTTCAAGTTATGGCCAGGCCAGGGGCCTCTGCAAGAGCTAAAAAAAAACCAGGATGCTAGATGGGAAACACATCATTGCGGCTGTCGAGGGAAGGTCATTCGCATTTGCTGTGCGAGTGTCCGCCTGTGTGTGTGAGAGACAGCACTCACGAGGCGGAAATATAAGACACTGGAAGCTCAATAAAATGCCTAAATTTCTGGATTTGATTTACGTCCTGGTGACCTGTACAAAAGAGTGAAATTTCTGGGGCACTTGGGTGGTTCAGAAGGGTCAGCATTTGCCTGCAGCTCAAGTCATGATCCCGGGGTCCTGGGATCGAACCCCACATTGGGCTCCCTGCTCAGCGGGGAGTCTGCTTCTCCCTCTCCTCCTTGCTCATGCTCTCTGTCACTATCTCTGCCTCTCTCTCAAATACATAAATAAAATCTTAAAAAAATGGTGGTGGTGGGGTTCTGATGGAGCTTTCAACGGACCCCCTGCCACAAGGATACACAACCCCATAACGACCGACAGTCTCATTTCCAGTTGGAGTAAGATCCTTTCAGGGCCTGGGAAAGGGGACTCAAAACCAACTAAAATGCTTAGTTGGAGCTTCTAGGATTAGTTCACATTTTAGGTGAAAGCACCTTCCTTCCGGTAAGCATGGGCGTGCAGGTGGACAGACCAACAGGCCAGCGACCCCTAACCCGCACGCCGATTGACACGATCTGGGGACAGAAGCCAAGCTCGGTAAACACTCCCCACACTTCAGCTCCTTCCAGGCTGTGGGTGCTGGCCCTTCTTCTCATCTGCATGGTTCAAATTAATTATACACTTTAATTTCATGAATTATTAATTTGATTCTGACTCGGCAGCTTATGATTATCCAGCGCTACAGACTATACAATTCCAGCTTCATTAAAACATCACCAGCTGCCTGAGAGACAGACATTAAGTAGGGGAGAGCAATAATAAAATTAAGCTTCCGGCGCATAGCAACAGAGTCTTCTTCTCCAGCCGCAGGCAGCACAGGGCTCTGCGACCTGGCTGGCCCAGGCAGAGGGGGAAAAAGTCCTTGCAGACAAGTCCACGCCCTTCTCAGAATGTGCTTCTTGGCCTTCCACCACGCACACAACTTCAGACGGTCAGATGGCATGATGGGGAGAAGGGGGGGGTGTTCATCTGTCGATCTCTCCCCTCCAGCCCCTTCCATTTGCCCACCACCCACGCCGGTCCCACATTAACTCTTTGGGAGCTGCCAATGCTCCGAGCGCAGCCAGTCTGGCCGCCACCCAGCGTCTGCCCAGGCCAGAGCAGTGCACAAGCCTCTACGGCGCCCTGCCTCCGTCCTCCCTCTCCTTGGCTCTTTGGGTTTCAGGAGAGGCAGTAGGATGATTGGAAAGGGACTGGGTTTTAGTGGCGGCTTGGAATTTGCCCAATCCAGCCAGTTACTGCACCATTCACAGATCGCATGTGCACAATGCCTCGTCTAGGGGCCTGGTGCTTGTCAAGTACTCAGTCGGTGCAAATTCCTTATTCCGTGTTCACATTTACAAAACGAGGGAAATGAGGTCATCATCTCTCAGGTTCCCAGCAATGCTGATTTCTGTGGAAGATGTGCTGTTCTTACAAACCTCACGATGCGGAGCCAGAGTTGATAACTCTTTCCCAGAAATTCTGTGTTTCCTTTTCACAGGGAGCATTAAAAAAAAGAATCACATAGATATTACTCAATGAGGTCACTGCCATAGGTTTGAGCTGTATCCTCCTGGAAAAACCCTACGCGGTTACTCCTCAAAAAGAAGTCCTAGGTCGATGGTCATACCCTTCTTCAAAGAATCCGAGAAACCACTGGCTGCGAAGACTACAGCCCAGCTCAGCCAGCATTATGGGAGTCAATGGGAGAAGAAGGGGAGACAGAGAAAGAGGGAGAGATCCAAGCCCAGTATTTTCCTTCCACCTCGTATACAAAAAGCCCAGTTAAGAATGCAGAACCCTCTGTGGATTAATACACTCTTTCAGATGAATAAAACCGCAGCACTCCCTCCCAGCAACATCGTGGCAAAGCAATTTGTAGGAGGAAAAGGTTGGAATTTAGACATTCCCTTTAGCTGCTTCAGAAATCTAAGGACCTCGAACCCTGTGGGATTTGCAATCGATGGAATTAATTAAGGGAGATGCCCAACACTCTCCACTAAGTCATCAGCAGGTACAGTAGACCTGAAAGTCTATAAAGAAAAATGGAACGGGGTGACATTGAAGGAGGCAGTAAGGATTAAAAAATGAGCATCCAACGGGGAAAGGCACACGCCCATTGATCGCGGCGTAAGAGATTAAGGCTTCAGTGAACGGCAAGATGATCCCGTAGCAGAAATGGTTACAGAGCACGAGCATAAGCCCTGCAGATACGTATAATCAGTGACAGCCAGGCAGCGCCACACAGGGGGCCACCCGCCAGGGAGCCTCGCACTGAGGGTCAGTCCAGGGGTAAGATGCAAAACTGGGCCTGAGACATTAGGGTTTTATAGGATAGGGTACCGCCTCCCACCATGTTGTGACCTATTGACTGTCTATTTCCTTCACTGACATGGAAGCTCCGTGAGGGCAAGGGTTTGTTTGCCTGTTTCATTCGCACTGTATCCCTAGTGCCTAGGATACAGCCTGTCGCTAAAAGACGCTCCATAGGGCGCCTGGGTGGCTCAGTCGGTTAAGTGGCCTTTGGTTCAGGTCGTGATCCCAGGGTCCTGGGATCCAGGCCCAAGTAGGGTTTCCTGCTCCATGGGGAGTCTGCTTCTCCCCCTCCTATTGCCTGTTGCTTCCCTTGCTTGTGTTCTCTCTCTCTCAAAAAAAAAAAAAAAGACTAGCATCTTAAAAAAAAAAAAAAAAAGATGCTCCATAAAGTTCTGTTAAATGAACAGATAGATGAACAAATAAATAAAACATTCTAAATGAAAATATGCACCCTGGCTAATCCCCAGATGGGGTTCCCCATTTTCCTAGGGCAGCCTGGCAAGGAAAGGGGAACCACAGGGAGCTACTAATGAGAAATTAAACACAGCTGACCTGTGAACAGCGTGGGTTTGAACTGCGCAGGTCCCCTTATCCACAGAATTTTTTTTACAGTAGGATATTCTCTTTTTTATGATTTTCTTAATAACTTCCTTTAATTCGCTTCATCCTAAGAATACAGCGTGTTACACATGTAACATACGAAGTATGTGTTCATCAACTACTTGTATAATCGGTAAGGTCTCAGGTCAACGGGAAGCTATTACGTTTTGGGGGAGACAAAAATTATACGTGGATTTTCCACGGTGCAGGGGGTTGGTGCCCCCAATCCCCGCTCAGTCCAACGGTCAACCGCAAAACGCTCAGCGCTCTTACCTGGGGAACATTAGGGAACCTTTAGTAAATTGCTCTTTCAGGCCAATGACAGCAAACGGAAAAGTGAGAGAATCCAGATAAATGTGTTGGAAGGTATTCCACACGGGAAACAACTGGGCTGTCATAGCAGAGCACCGCAGCTCAAAGAATTCAATTGTTTTTGCTTTTAAGTCATTATGCTTCTACCTCCATTCTCTCCCCAATCCCGTAGAAAGAAAACACACACACACACACACACACACACACCAAACACCACCACCCAATTTTACAGATGGAGTCCCTGAGATTTGAAGCAGTGCCCTAAAGAGAACTCAGGCCACACTGGGGATCAGAGAAAGTCTTAAGACCCTGTAACTCCCCAATTCATATGCAACACAGTCAAATGCCTGCTCCAGGGCCCGAGGATGGAGAAGAGCATGAGTCCCATATTCCTCGGTGCACAGCTGACCTTTCTACCACAAAGCACAACTCAGAAAAAGTCCCCGGCATGACAATGTCAAGAAGCAAATTCCAGAAATAGGAATGGACAGTCTGCCATGCACCTGAGAAGGCTCACGGACTCTTGGGATTGGATGAAACCTTTACAGACACCCACACCTGCTTGGCCTTCTTCTCATTGGTCCAGGTAAGTAGAATCAGATGCCCACCTAAGACATCCTGACATTCTTTCGGAAAAAGAGACCCCCTCCCGCTCCCCACAAGGATTCCCCTAAATTTGTCTTTTGTTACAACACAGGTGTGACCACTGTGAGTATCCCTCAGAAAGGAAGCTACAGAAGCCCTGCGCCATCCCACAGCGCCACTGGAGGGGCAGCACCTTCCCTGGACCGGAGATCACAAGCCAAACAAGCAATGTTCCACTGGGCATCTGTTGCCTTAACAGACGTCTCACCACATCCCTGCCCAAGTATCACTTGCGATTCACACCGAAGAAGACACTAGCTGGGGTCTGGGGGGCCAGGGGAACTCAAGCTTCAATGAGATTTCTCCAAGTGAGCCCCGGTTTGGGCCCTGGCTGAAGGCAACCTCGAGAGGCTCCTATTTGTGTCAGCAGGTGTCAGCCTGAGAAGTGGTAGCTTTCTGTTTCGGTGACTTCTTCCAAAGGTATGTTAAAAGGCCCCAGGGCTCTTGGGTTCATCCCTGAGTCCGAGGGGCAGCGCTCCCTTTGTAGCCAGAACCACCATGTGGGGAGTGAAACACTGACTTTCCCTACAGAGAACAAACATCAGTCATATAATCTAAGAGTCTCTTGGAAGGGGTCAGCATGTTCACATAGGGATCTTCGGCACAATGGGGGGCTTAACACACGGTAAGAAGATCTAGTGATTTCTGCCATCTAGGAGCTGAGAATCCAGACAGGGTGAAGCTTTCCATAAGCCCATACATCTGAACATTGCCTGCTGTCATTAGACCCATAGGACCATAAAAAACAAAAACAACAAACAAACAAAAATTAACAAAAAAAAGAAAGGAGAAAGAAAGAAAGAAAGAAAGAAAGAAAGAAAGAAAGAAAGAAAGAAAGAAAGAAAGAAAGAAAGAAAAAGAAATGGAGGAAGGGAGGGAGGGAGGGAGGGAAGGAAGGAAGGAAGGAAGGAAGGAAGGAAGGAAGGAAGGAAGGAAGGAAGGAAGGAAGGAAGGAAGGGAAAAAATATGCAGAACAATGAAGGAAGGATTTTCTGAAACAGAAAACACAATCTTTCATTGTTTTCTCTGTCTTCTTAACAAAAACACACTGTTGGACCTGTCTGGACATGGGGACTTTCCAGTTTCCATGCGAGGCTGGACATTTTGCATTCAATACAAATTAGTTCCTCAAAATCAGAATCAATTGTCATAAAATGTAGGGAAGTGTTTTCCCATGGGGCAAGCATTTGTGGTACAACTGGAAATGTTCAACTTGATTATAATGCTTCACGAAAAGGTCAGCATGGGATTTCAGAGCTTTACCTTGAGGATGTTAACTGTGTTTGCAGGCAGGGTGAAATGGGGAGAGTCGGTCTGCCCAGGCTTGTATGTCCACATCACTCTGATCACATGTCAAGGGCCAGCAGCAGACCGTGGGCTTCAGAAAACAAACCCGTGAGTACACGTGCATGGACTCACGCATACCCCCATGTGCTTTCAGGAGCCAAAATACTTCCAAATGCAATGACAGGAATGGTGGGCCATCATCGGGGTGCTCATTGAGCAGGACAACAACAATGTTCCTATATAATAATGTAAAGCACCGGATCTCCATTCGGTGGGACACGGCACAGACTCACCCAGGGAGCTTTTCAAAACTGCACAGGTCTGGGATGATCCAGGATATGTACAATTTTTACAAGGTCTACAGGTAATTTTAATACACCATACATCTACTCCCTCGTTTCCTGTAAATGCTATATGGGCAACTCCAGGGGCGCCCGGGCGGCTCGGTCGGCTAAGCATCTGCCTTTGGCTCAGGTCACGATCTCAGGGTCCTGGGATAGAGTCCCATGTGGGGCTCCCTGCTCAGAGGGGACCCTGCTGCTCCCTCTCCCTCTGCTCTTCCCTGCCCTGCTCCTACTCTCTCTCTCCTTCCCTCTCTCTCTCTCAAATAAATAAATTAGAATTATTTAAAAAGTGAACTGTATCAGGTTCATGGAGTTTATGTTTTAAAAAAATATTGTATTTACAACTCCAATTAACAGCCTAAAGCTTTTACTCAGACCAAGTAAATACGGCTAGCGCCCCCAGACCCCCAGGTTCTGGTCGAATGTTTGTTGGACAATCTCATCGCCTTTGGAATCAGGGCTCATAGTCCACATTTTACTACAGACATCAAACTGTCAGCTTCCCAACCTTCCCTCTCACAGGACAAAGTAGAGACAGAAGAACTTCCCCTAACTTCACCTCCGCTTTAAACCTGCAAGAGAGGGAGTACAGAGAAAAATGGCTCAGCGTGGAGTTGCTTGCTGGGGAGGCACCCCCCTGCCCCTTTGTTGGCTCTCACAGACCAGCAGGCCTGTGTGGGGCTCCTTTGCAGCTCGCGGTCATCCCCAGCTTGTTCGGTTTATCAGATCTGACGGGGTCACCAGCCGGGAGCAAGGCTGAGTAGAATTCTGAAACACTTTCGTTATCAACCAAAAGGTTGTCATTTGGCCAGTTCCTGAGGGTCAGCCCCTCCTTCTTCAGTAAACCCAAGTGTGATTCCACAAGAGGGAGGCCAGTGGACCACAGAGACGGAGACTCTAGGACTCCAGTCTCGGTTTCAGAAAGACCTAACCTCTATCTCACTTGCAACTCAAATTTTCCCATTCCAAAATCTGAAATTCGGAAACAGAGCGCTCTCTCAAAACTAGCCCCCGATGCCACAAAGAGAAGAGTGTGTGGCTATCTCCACCATCGTTATGTAACCTCCAGATGATCAGAGTCAAAACCAAGGTGGAGTCTCTGGCGAGCTCTAGCCAGGCAACCTCTCTCATCAGTGTTGATTCCACAAAGTGGCAGAGGTGGGCTTAGCTCATCCCTGAAGCCTGAGCAATCCAAGGATTGGCTGCTGGAGTGCTCCCTAAGTCGATTCCTCACAAAAATTAACTATTTTCCACTGAACTAACTAAAAGAACTTAGATGAATCAGAAAGCTCCAGGAACATGATCTATCACATCGCTCTCCTTACCTTCAGAACAGATTATATTTACAATTCCAACCAATAAAACCTTTTAAAACCTTTTAGATGGATACTCATCACGTGACAACAACGAGAACCTACAGAATCATTTTCAAGACTACATTTGTCACTCAAATCCTAAATCCTCCCAGTTGTCAAGTATCCCTCTTAGACCTACAACATACCAGAGTTAGCCCTACAGAAGCGGCATCCACAATGATGACGGTCACCACATCTTGACCTCTCAAGGGTTCCCAAATGGGATCCAACTGGGAAGCTTCAATGGGCAGCAGCTGATTTTCACCCCAGGCACGGCTGTCTTTAGGGGTTGGGGGTGACATCTTTTGACAGAAACAATCTGGATTCTCCAAAATTACCCTGAACATGCTATAAGGTCAATATAAGATATTTTTCTACATTAATCCATATGTCTAAGTTAACGTGTTAAAAAAAAAAAAAAGGTAAAACATACTGTTAAATGGCAAGTTCACATTTTTAACAAAGTATGGTAGCTCAAGAAGCTGACTTAACTCCATGACTTAAGCCTTATGCACCTTGGACAAAGTTTTTAACTATCATGAACCATTCAGAACTATTGGGGGATATGGAACAATACTGGTATTTTTTTTGAAGATTAAATAAAACAATACATAAGGTGTCTGGCGCATAAGCACTAAACAGACTGTGAATATGTTAAGTCATCGTCATTATGATCATGAATGGAGATTGATCTTCTCCTTAAGGTCATACTAGGTGCTGTTATTAATAATGGACAAGAACTGGATAGAAACAGGTATTAATTCCAACCTAGTGCTCTGAAACCACAGTCTCCCCCTAGTGGAAGCCTATTCATTTGTTTTTGAACTGATGGGCTCAGCCAAGGCAACCGGTTTCCAGGCAGGGCTAGACGAAATAAATGCTTCATTTTGTTTCTCCGTCAGAAACGGGTCCCTAGTCCATGTAGGGGATATGTCTAGAGAGCGTTTGTTCTAACTTTCTGGAGCCAACACACACCTGCCCAAGTAGCTGGGACCGTGTACTCCCACCATCCTGGAGCTACTAAGGCGGTCCCAGCTGCTGCTGGAAGTGTTTCTAGATGCATTATTTATTTGAACACCTGCCTGACAATCCTAGACCGAGCTCAGTCTTGGAAGGGAGGGGCCACTGGGACACCCAAGGACTCCTTCCCCTCATGGTTGCATTTGCTGGGCTATATTCATCCTGTGGCCACGAAGGGGCTTCCTCTTCCCCCAGTCCGGTTCTGACTGCCCCCCACACCAGGTGGATAAAAGTCTTTGAAGAAACACATCCCCCGCTAAGTTCTTAAATGAAGGCTCTCAAGGAACCCAAGAACCTAAAGCCAATGCCATGCCCATGCAGGTGAGACACAGAGCAACCCACCCAGGCAGCCGAGAATATGTCACCCTGTACTGTCCTGCCCATGGTGCCACACTCCTAACCAGTACCATTTCCTTTATTTTTTACCAGAGGGGAAACTGAGATATAGTAAGAGCTACTACAAAACCATCACCCTCTTTCCCATCTTTCTGCCTTTATTTATTTGGTTTGCTTCAAAAGCAAGGCCCATTCTTCCACCTTATGCTGACTTCCATCCTACCCATTTTTCAACTCAGAGCCCGGGCTCCCTTCCCCTACCATAAGTCCCCCCCACCACGACCCTGCAACGTGAGTGCTCTCCACCTCCAAAACTGAGCATCATCTGTATCACAATTTTTAATACTTTAACTACGTACCCCACGGAGCTAATCCCACCGATGGTGTCCTTTGGTCTTACAGGGAAGATCTTGATTGTGTATGTTTTGTCTTTTTTTTTCTCTCTTTAACTGTTTGCAACTCAGGAGCAGGCCCCTCCCAGATGCTGAGTGTCAGTCCGAAGACTCAAAGCCCCTCTCGAAGCCACACGGCAACCTCCCGCTACAAACATGTTCACGGGAGGAATCCTTGCCGCTGGTGCCGAGGGTGGGTTCACCGGTTAATGCTTTTGCTGCACATTCCGCCTGGAGCCAAATTGCCTAATTTTTCAAAATTTTAGTCTTCCTATTTTGTTCAAGGGGGTAAGGATCTTATTATTTATTTAACTCACAGGAGTCGTAAATGACTGGATGTTTAAGGAAGGTTCTAAGATCTCAGCATGAATGATGCGGCCTCTGGAGCACAGCACCACCGTCTTACACAACACGGACCAGTGGGCGGTGTGTTCAGAGGCACACGCATAAAAACACTACTTGGCAGTCGCCACACACACCGTTTTCATACGATCTGAAAACATCGTGCTGGCACAATTCATAAGTAGGAATGTCTTTATATTTAATGACCCAAATATGCCAGTCACGTGCCTCTGAGAAGCAAGTTCGATTCAAAAGAACCCAGCCGACCCCCTCCCCAAGTAATCTCTCCGCCTTGGATTTTGACCCTCTGAACGGCCACCTTCAGAAGCCTAGGTGGACAATCAGCTTTTGTGCATAGTCCTCTCAGGGTGATGGGGAGACAAGCCTAGGATACAAAGGGCCCTGGTGACAAGAGTTAAGGTCCAAAGACACAGATTTTTAGCCAACTGACAGAATGTATGCTTTGAGGGGAAAAGCGTATCCTGGCCAGGATTTCTGAGTCAGAGGAATCAATTCAGATAATTCAGACTTGCAATTCGGCTTCTCACTTCCAAGGCATGGGCTAGTGGAGTCAAAGTAGACCTACCTCCATTTAACGCCTCCATTTACCAAGTACCTGCTTGGACACAGGGGTCATCTAGACACTAGAGAACAGCAGGAAGCAACTTACATAAGGTGTCCACCCAGGGTGCCTTATAAGTTCCCCTTCCGGGGCTCCTGGGTGGCTCAGCCGGTTGGGCATCTGCCTTCGGCTTGGGTCATGATCCTGGGGTCCTAGGATCAAGTCTCACATCAGGTTCCCTGCTCAGCGGGGAGTCTGCTCCCCCCTCTCCCTTTGCCTACCATTCCTCCTGCTTGTGCTCACACACACTCTCTCTGTGTCAAACAAATAAGTGAAAAATCAAGAAAGAAAGAAAGAAAGAAAGAAAGAAAGAAAGAAAGAAAGAAAGAAAGAAAGAAAGAAAGAAAGAAAAGAAAGAAAGAAAGAAAAGAAAAAAAGAAAAAGAAAAGAAAGAAAGAAAAGAAAGAAAAAAAAGAAAAGAAAAGAAAAGAAGAAAAGAAAAGAAAGAAAAGAAAAGAAAAGAAGAAAAGAAAAGAAAAGAAAAGAAAAGAAAAGAAAAGAAAAGAAAAGAAAAGAAAAGAAAAGAAAAGAAAAGAAGCAAACTCCCCTTCCATCGCTGGGAAAAATGGAAAGACTCTAACTACCGAGAACCTCAAAGTCAAATGACCCTCAGGAGCATGGGCTTTGCGAACCACCAACCACAAGGCAAACGAACAATAACAAAATTCCTCGATTATAAACAGGCCTCTGCAGTCCCGAGAGGTCTTTCACCAGAACTGCCAAAGGCCTCATCACCATTTTTCTTTGTTTCTCCTGAAACAGATTTAAGAAATGAGTGGCTGGGAATATGCGCCCAACTTAGATCAATCGTTTAATGAAAGAGTCATCACTTGAGAAATCCAATTAAAAGTCATATTCATTTATTCATTCATTCACTCATTCATTCAAATATTCATTCAAATATTCAGTAGTCAACATCTATTGAGCAGCTCCACGTTCAGAGCGTGCACCCGGGAAAGGCGGAGGTGGATGGCACAGGCCCAGCTCCTGGGGAACTTAAAAATCAACTGAGGAATTACAATCCTTATTTTATAGATGAGTCCACAGTGGCATGGACAGTTAAGGGATTTATTTTAACTTCTTCATCCTACAACTAAATCACCCTATAAAGTCATCATAAAAATGAAAAAGCGCTGAGCTAGAAGGTAGGAGATCCTCTTCATCCCTAGAGTTGGAGCCCTCGTTCAGACGGACCAGGCAGCTCCAGTCCCCTCTCCGGGGCTTCGATTTCTTCATCTACACAACCAGGACGTACTTCTTCAGGTGGGTTCCTCTGGCTCTTAAGATTCTGTGACTCTAACACTTGTGAGCAATAATGTTTGGTGGTTAGAACTAAAGGAGCCAACGTCTTGACGGATTTGTCAGGATCTGTCAGGCTCAGCTAACGTCAGGTCCACTTGAAAGGGATGCGGAGGCCATTGCATTTTGTTGGCACTCTTGTAGGTTTCCTCAGAAGAGGCTTAGCCCTACGTGGGAGATGTTCTCTTCTGTGGACTTTCTAACTGGTATCCTGCCATCTTAGCAACAGTGGCAAAGAAAGCTGGAGCCCTTCCCCGCATCTCCCTGCAGCCCCTGCTAATTGCCTATAACACAGGGTAATAAGTGTTTGCAAGAGCTATGTTGCTCCCTGTAAGAATAACCGCTCCAAAGATAATGTAACCAGCCTATGTGCCATGTGACAAATGGGGATGTGGAGTACGTGTAAAGAACTCTTAATTAAAGGTTTAATAGACAGTGAGAGGATTGAACTGGATCATATGTAAGGTCTCTTCCAGATTTAGATTTTTATATTATATTACGATGAATTCAGTGACAATAATATAAGAGATTCCTCTATATTGAGTCCACCAGCAGCTCTGAAACACTCACCCGGATCATTTAGATTCCATTTATGGGCACTAACTTCCAAACAGGAGAATTAAGAATTGGTGCAGAAAAACCTGTGTTTGGATTTTTAAACACAGACTGTTGGAGTCATTTGATTACATTTCCAGCCCTCCCCCCGAGATTTTCTCTCAACTTGGGGGACGTCTCCTAAATTGCCCATCAGCTGGCCATTTTGCAACAGGGGAGCTGTAAAATCATATACGTGGAGATCTAAATGACAGAATGATTGGATTTGTTTATATTTAATTTTTCCCTTCCTGCTCCCACATATCATTTGTCCTTAACGCCCGTATCTTTTTTTTTTTTTTTTTAATTTTTTTGGTTGTAGAGGCACAGGTGGTTCTTATTTCAGGGCTGTATGAACGGTTCTGCTATTCAAAGATTAATGAATAAAGGGAGCCTTGTAAATAGATTTGCATGATAATGGTAATAATGCTCTCCGCTGCCTTCTGTGCTTACTTCAATCTGTGCGCCCCTGAAAACGCCTCCCTCCCCCCATGCACGGGTCCGCTTGCCCCTCTTTCCCGCCACCTGACTCCACTGGCTGGGTCTTAGGCAGACAAAAGTGAGTCGGGAACGGGGCAGCTGCGCAGAGCAAGCAGGGAGAGGACAGGAAAGAAAGGGGAGAAGAGAGATGGAGACGGACCCACGGACGGAAGCAGACAGAAAGATGCCCAATGCTCTTCCGGAGAGGACGGTCTCTGCAGAATGCAGAGGAAACATCAAGACTTCCACTGTCCACGGCAAACAACACCTTCCCGCTTGCCTTCTTTTTCTGGCATCTGCTGCCCATCGCCATTCCGCGTCCCCTCCAACGTGTATTTCCATCACACGCTTGACGGCCTCACCTCTATCTTTTTGTCTCAAATCCATTACCTGCTCTAGCAGCGCACACATGTCAAGGCTCAGGAGTAACTTGTTTCGGAGAACCGGGTCCAGAAGCAAAAAAGCTAGCTGTGGATCTGGCTTTTATCTCTCACTGTATGGGGACGGGTCCAAATGGCTCGTCCTTGAAGACCATCCCAAGAGGCAGGAGGTTGGGCCGCTCTGAAAACGCACACAGTAGTGCCTCCCTGGGGGCTGAGAACCAGTCACCAGTCCAGGACTCCATGGGGCCTCGGGTTATGCTGGTCCCTGGGCCTCCCACTCAGTGTCCGTTCTCCTGTCTGTGTTCCACTGACCCGGCCCACTGTGTGGCCTCTAAGCCCACGCGAGGACGATGAATGGGACAGGGTCTGTCACTCCGGAGGGAGGCCACCAAGACAGAAAGCACAAGCCAGGCCCTACAGCAGGAGAGAAAGCACAAGCAGGCTCTTCCCTACAGAGGAAGAGCCCAGCACCTATGCCGGCCGGTCCAGATGGAGCCTCCAACGGCGGGAAGATGCTGAGCCCAACAGGCATCGGGGCCCACACACCAGGCCAGGAAACAGAGCCCCTTCCCTTCCTTTGTCTCCTAAGACCTGCACGTGTTTTCCCTCATTTGAAGGGAGCCCGGAGCACTGGAAGCCGGGCTGACCCTCTGCCTCTCATGTTGATTAACATCCCACGGGGGCACACATTACTACCCACCCCACCTCCTTCCTCTGCGCCTTCTGATATCAACCGGGGAAAGGGAATCTAAAAATAAAGCTGGGGCCAGAGTGTGTACCACTCGATTGGGCTCCTGTGCTCACAGATCTGCTTATTTTGGCCTATCTCTCCCCAGCGATAAGGCTGCTAACAGCCTGTTATCAGCCAGTTGGTGAAAATGTGCTCCAGCCTGATTAAGCCTCAGTGTTTGCCAAGGTTATAAACAGCCGTTATCGTTTTCCCGAACAGAATAATCCGGACAGTATCAGCTCAGAAACATATGGGCCACACAGAGAAGATAGCCGCTGACGGACACTTCATTTTAATTGTAACGAGTGGGTAGCAGCAGCCTGCAGACAGCAGAGAGAGCTACCCGATTGGCAGCAGGGTTGTGGGGTGTGTGTGTGTGTGTGTGTGTGTGTGTGTGTGTGTGTTTAAATCCCTTCTTCTTCCCTGGTCTCCAACGCCTAAACTGCTTTGATATTCTGGGTGGCATAATGAACTGGACCCTACCCCAGATGCTACTAGTCACCAAGCAAGACCCTCCCCCTAAAAGGCAGATGGGACCTTTCTGATTCTCTCACGGAAAAGAAAAGAAAGACAAAAAAAAAAAAAAAAAAAAGAAAGAAAAGAAAGACAAAAAAAAAACTAGCAAAGGGAAACAGGGGAAACCAATTCAGTTGTCTCAGCTCTTCAGCCCCCAACTGCATTCCGAGAACCTGTCTGCTCCCCCCACCGGGGTCCCCTCCCCACGGCCAAGCACGACCGGAGACCTCCCACCAATGAGCGCCACACGCCAGCGTCCAGCACGTAGCAGGCCCTCGGCCCACGGCGGCTGGACACCCGTAACGGAGCGTCTATATCATTCCCTTCAACTCTTCTCATAGAGACACGGGCAGCAACCACGGTTGCGCTTGTGGGGGACAGGCCCGTGCTTGTGGAGATTGCGTGTCCTGAAAGCAATTTCCCAAATCCGGTTTCTCCCCATGTTCTTCCCCGACAGACCTGTTTCTCAGGCTTGTCACAGAAAGTCAACCCTCTGGGGCATCGCAGGGGAGGGAGGCAGCAAGGACCCAAAGAAAAACTCGTGAGGGTAAAAGTTTTGCTAGAAGCATCCATGCCTCTGCCCCCCGGTCAGCAGACGTCTCGGTGGCTGACGGTGCAGCCCTGGGTCACCGCTGAGGGCCCATGGCCAACAGCCACCCGGTCCTTTCAGGGGGTGACGCAATTTCCCCTCATGCAAGTGGACGGGGTGAGGAGCAGGGGGGAAGAAGGGCCCACGGCAGGAGGGTGCGAGGCGAGCGGGCCAGATGGGGTCAGCGACAGCAGGTGGATTCCAAGTCCCTTGGACTCAGCTGTCACTGTCCACTCTTCTGTTCAACATTGGAAGGAATCTGGTATCTCCAACCTGGTCATCCCCTTCCTTCATCCTGAATTCCCTACATGGGCCTTCTCTGTCCCCATAGGAAGAAAGGTGGCCCTTCACACCACCGGGGCACACACCCCATCAATTCAACAGCACTGGAGAAGGTCCCCAGTTTCAACTCTACTTCTGGAAGCCTTCCAATAAGGACAAGCAGGGAACTGAAATGAGAAAACGGGAACAAGTTAAGGGAACCCCAAAGAAGTTCCTTCCTACCCACGACGGTGCCTCTCTTTTTGGGATGTCACCTTCTCATTCTGCAGAGAGAGGATGGCGTCACTTTGCCCAGGAAGAAATGGGAGCAACAGCTGATACTCGCTGAGCACGGCGTGCAGGCCCCAATCCTACACACGCTCGCCCGTTTAACCCTCGAAACGACACTCCGCGGTGTGCCCCGTGACCCGCTCCCTGGCTGCACCTACACCACGCAGTGTGTCCTGGCACTGTGACGGCCTACACTGGTCCTGGTGTTGTCCGCCCACCCCGTGCCCTCCTCCCTGCGGATTTATGGGGCTCACGAGAAGCCACCCCCAGAGCTGACTGCTTTTTCACTCTCGACTGAAAATTGAGTCTGTGATAATGTTCCTGTAATAATATCAAATTCAGAGAAAGAGAGAGGAAGTCCGGCTGCTAGCTGAAATGAGCCTGAGGCACATGTTTGTTTTAATCCTTTTTTTTTCATGGCTTTTCAACACCTGCTCTCACCCTTCCAACTCGCCCTACAAAATAGGGCTTAGGTTGCCTCGCAGACAACCCTACGACTGGCCAGCAGATCCATGCAAGCATCTGCCGTGGGTGGTCTGTGTGCAATGTCTTGGTGGTCCTCAGCTCAGTCCCCCCAGACCAAGTTTCAAGGTCACAATGGTCTTCCCCTAATTACCATCAGAATCTGAAAATATCCTGGAAACATGAGAATCCCCCACTCTGAACTCAGGAGCCGGCTCAGCGGTGGGTTATTCAAGTTAAAGTGGGGTTTTCTCTCCTTTTCTTTTCTTGTTTACTTATTCTTTCTGTTTCCATGGACCTAGCTTTGTTCGGCTACAATTTGGGGCTAACGAGGCTAGAGAACTTCCTGCAACAAGCAGCTGGGCCTGTTTCTCTGGTGGGTCTGCTTCCCATTTTGTCCACAAGCCCCTCTTCCCCTGCGAAGCTTCTGGAAACTTTCATGGAACGAAGGCCAGCTCTCTGGGTGTCAACAACGGAGGCAGATGGAGCCTTCGGGGGACGCCGATTTTGACAAAGGGGACCTCAAAAAGTTGGGTGGGATGCAGCCATCCCGTCTATGCAGACTGGCCGCCACTGTGGACCATGGGTAGCCTTCTCGGAGCACCTGTGGCACCACCGCCACTGCCGATTGGCCTGGGTGCCCCATGACGGTGAGCATGGGGTCGGTGTTCCCCCAGTGTGCACCCCCAGCACCCCGCATGGAACGTGGCATCTGCTAGGCGCTCAGTGAGTGGGGGCTCGAGGGAAGGAACAGATTCAGGCCAAATGTGCCAGGTGGGGGTTTGAGGCCAAGCTCCTTGGAGACAGCCTTGATTCAGACCCGGCTCCGGCCAGGTGGGGGGTCTGGGTGGCTGTCAGTTGAGTGTCCGACTCTTGATTTCGGCTCAGGTCACGGTCTTGGGGTCGTGAGATCAAGCCCCGCATCAGGCTCCGTGCTCAAGTCTTCTGGAAATTCTCTTTCTCTCTCTGCTGCGCCCTCCCCGCCCCAACACCTGCTCTCTCGCTCTAAAATAAATAAATGAATGAATGAATGAATGAATGGCAAACCCGGCTCTATTCCCCTATATCGGGCTCCGTGCTTAAGTCTTCTGGAAATTCTCTCTCTCTTTCTCTCTCTGCTGCACCCTCCCCCCAACACCTGCTCTCTCGCTCTAAAATGAATGAATGAATGAATGAATGAATGAATGGCAAAACCCTGCTCTATTCCCCTACGCCTGCTTCCGCCCTGGCTCCTCCATCGCTAAGGTGAGGATGAAGTACCTGCACCACAGATTTGCTGTGAAGGTGACATATGCTAAAGGCACTTAGACCAGAGCCTGACACCTCCGCGTCACTGGATACAAATAGTTCTTCTTGATGAATGACGACGCCTCAGTCACCCCCGCGTGCCCCTCACACTGCTCCTCTGCTGGGCAACGGCTCCGACGAGAGACAAGGCCGCCCCCGGGCCCCGCGCCCACAGCGCCGCCTGCCCCGTGGCCCGTGCCGGGCTGCCGGCTCCCCGCCTCGCCGCCTGCCTCGCCGCTTGGCTCCGGGTTGGCTCCGGGCCAGCGCGCGACCCTCCAGATGCGGACACGTGTGGAGAAGCGGAATCCAGACGCTCGAAGGCGCTGCCAAGTCGTGCTCCGGGAAAGCAGTTCAAAGTCTAGCTCTGCGCCTGCGG
Organism: Canis lupus baileyi; assembly: GCF_048164855.1. Taxonomy (NCBI): domain Eukaryota; kingdom Metazoa; phylum Chordata; class Mammalia; order Carnivora; family Canidae; genus Canis; species Canis lupus. The sequence goes on along the minus strand of NC_132875.1, from coordinate 5,428,330 downwards.
CTCCCTGGGGCTCTGGGGCTCTGGGGCTCTGGGGCTCTGGGGCTCGGCCAACGCTCGGCCTCCGTCAGGGCCGCCCCGTCCGCGCCGGCTGCACCCTCGGGCCTCCCCTGAGCTCGGCCGCAAGTTCACGCCCCGGCCGGGCCCACGGCGAGCCCCTGGCCGCGCCGCCCCGCCACAGGCCTGCGGCCTCCCCTCGGGGCGGCAGCGTCTCTCGCTCGCGTGTCCCGCGGCCCCACAGGCCCCCACGTTCTCGTGGCTTCCCCCCATTTTCCCTAAAAGCCACCCCAGCCTGGAGGCCCCTGAACCATCTGCATTCCCAAGACAAGCTCTCAGGCGAGCAATTCGTGGCAGCTCGGGGCCTTGCTCTTTTCCTTCCTTCCCTCACCGGAAGCCGAGGGAATTCATAAGCAGGTCTGAGGGCCTTAGCATCCAGGCCTGACACGCGACACGATTCCCGGGGAGCTGTGCTCTCGTGCACACTCCCTGGCTCACACGCGCATTCACATCCCCCCAGCACGTATTCTCTCCCACACACACATTCACACTCTGTCTCACACACTCGTTCTCTCTCACACAGTCTCACGCACTCATTCTCTCTCATGCTCACAGGTCTCTCTCACACGTGGCCCCTCACACACTCACACACACTATCTGTCTCCAACACACTCACTCACATTCCCCACACACATACATACACTCGTTCTCTCACAGTCTCACACACTGTCACATTCACTCATTCTCTCACACACACACACATATACACACGCACACTGTTACACACACTCGTTCTCTCTCACAGTCTCACACACTCATTCTGTCATGCTCTCAGTTCTCTCTCATACTCTCACATTACGCTCATTCTCTCACACACTCACACACCTTCTGTCTCCAACCCACACCCATTCTCACACTCATTCTCACACACGCGATCTCACACAGTCTCACGCACTCATTCTCTCTCATGCTCACAGGTCTCTCTCACTCTTTCTCTCACATCACAGTCATTCTCTCACACACCTTCTGTCTCCAACACACACTCACTCATTCTCACACACTGTCTTACACACTCGTTCTCTCACATTCTCAAATCATACTCACATTCTCTCACATACACACTCACATTCCTCTCACACTGTCACACACACTCATTCTCACACACACACCCTACATGCACACTCACGTTCCAATACTCTCTCACATGAAATCTCACATACCTCCTCACACACACACTATTACACAGACTCGCATTCTCAGTCTCTCACCCTCACACTGCCTCACACACTCACACACTCACGCACACGCACAGCCGTACAAGGGTGTGAGCCTCATCAGCCACAGTGTGGTTCTCAGCTCCCGCATCTCGGGCCCTGCCCTGGCCCAGGCTCGGCCAGCGCTCTCTCTCCTGGCCTCCTGCGGGAACGGCGCCAAATAAAATAACAAAATATTCATATGGCGAGGCACGTTAAAACCTTGGGAAGATTTAAGCCTGGGCTTCATGTCACAGCCGCCCCCTCCCGTAATCTGTATTCCCATCTCAGTGTCAGCGGAGCTGTGATCAGAATACCCAAGGTCTCATAAAAGATTCAGGGCTTACCACTTTCCTGACATTTGCTGTTTCGTGCTGTTCCTGCTCGCTCCCTCTCAGCCTGGAAGAGTCCACAGGCCTCGGCGACCCACCGCCGCAGGTGGCGGCCTGGCCGAGGCCGGCCAGGAACTTGGGACATGCACGGAACCCAACTCTGCCTGGGGTTCTGGTCTCCTTTAGCGACTCCTTTCACCTGGCCACAGTTCTCCTAAGACGGCGATCTGCCCCTTCCCCCAGGGTGCCTGGGAGCAGGACCTGGGGATCCAGGGGTTAGCGCGACCTGAAGAAGACTCTGCTCTTCACCAGGAGTGCTTTGGAGGGGAGGGCTGTGGATGCCTGACTCAGTGTCGGGTTCTCATGACAAGTTACACCACAGACCGTAAGCATTCTTTAACTTCATGAAGTGTGGACGCTATCATTTGTAGGGGTGGGAGCCCGCCGCATAGGGGCTAAGCACCTCCTCTGATGGCCAAGTTCAAAGACGGCCACATGACTCACGCGTAACTCCACAGCTGCCATATTGGACGGGTACCACATGGCTATGGATATTAGTAGTTGAAAAAGTCAAGCAAGGTGTATTATGACATAAGGAAACCAAATGTAGCTAGAGGGGTGATGGTGAACACACCCTTTGACTTACTAAGAGGATCACCAGAGGCGACCCACCAACTTTCCAATTGTATGATCTGCTTTCCAATCACGTATTTTATATCCAGCTTACCAGAAAAACATCAATAAATAAAGTGAGTTATAGCATGCTTCTTAGGGATGTCACACATCCTCACACAAGAGAACCTCAGATGTACCAACAGGGTAGGGTCCCAACGACCTAGAGAGATGGCAAAAGGAGGAAAAGGACACATTGCCTCACGGCTAACATCACCAACCATCCAAGGCCACGGGGACAGGAAAGATCAGTGGCTCCACAAAATAGTAACAGAAGCAAGACACTTTCGAGGTACACCTAAGTCACAAGTGTCTAAAATTTTTACAATGAAGGGGGAAAAAGCAAATAGACTTCCAAAATTGCAGCAAGCAATAAAAAACAAAAGGCCTGTTATAATTTACTCTCTTTTGAAAACATATTGTCTTAATTATTCTCTAAACGCTATGGCTAATTTTAGGCAAATTAGCACAAAATCCCAAATCAAAGTGCCATTCACACGTAGGTACTTCCCTAACATTAGGTGGCACGAAGGTGAACAGGTGCTATAAACAACCTCTTTGAATGTTTTTAATGTATCCACTAATAAAACCTTCTGATGAGGTTAAAAAAATTCTCGAACACAAATTGAAAATTAAAGGCAAGTTGATGGTACATCCACATTAAATATGTCAAGTGAGAAAATTATAATCCAAATGTCTCCGTCCCTCTGAAATCCTTCACTGCGAAGGCTCGTAATGTAAATGTGTGTATGTGTATGTACATATGATTCTGCACATGCGTTTGAAAAATCAAAGAGGCTAACATATATATAAGTGGTGAACCCTAAGATAATACAGAAAGAATATGCCCTCCAGACTCAGAGATGGATACACCCGTAAACATGGGCCGTCGGACTCAGGCAAGCAAACAGGTCATTTCTTATTATGGAGTAATTTAGCCCCGAGAAATTCCACAGAACACTTCAAAGACTGAGTTAGGCCATATTCTTTGGGTAACAAACACACTGTTGAAGAGAAGTCCACAGTCAGACATTTCTGAAAGTTAAAAAAAGCCTGTCATTGACCATATTGGGTAACTGTTTTTTTTTTTTTTTTAATTACCAGATATAACCCACATCATATACTTTATTATTTACAGTAAAAAAATTTGTTTTCGAAGACATATTATAATAATGGGTAAGTGAGTGGTTCTTCTGGTACCTGGGTGGTTCAGTTGGTTAAGCGTCTGCCTTTGGGTCAGGTCATGATCTCGGGGTCCTGGGATCGAGCCCCACATCCTCCACCCCCACATCAGATGCGGGGAGCCCTGCTTTTTCCTCTCCCTTTGTTGCTCCCCCCTGCTTGTGCTCTCTCCATCTCTGTGTCAAATAAATAAATAAAATCTTCTAAAAAAATAAAAAATAAAATAAATGGGTGCTTCTTAACAAGGGATGATTACCCCTCCCCCAACCAGAGGGCACCTGGCAATGTCTGGAGACATTTTGGCTGGAATAACGGGGACACTGCCTACTATGGTAGAGAACAGAGATGCCTCTGAACACCTTACAGAGCAGAGTACAGCCCCCACAACAAAGAATCTTCTCGCCTAAAAAATCTAGAGTGCAGATGGTCAGAAACCATGATACAGATGATCACAAACATTACAAAATTCCTAAAGTCAGGTCCCTCAAAGGCTTTTAAGAAATAAAAAAAAGGGATCCCTGGGTGGCGCAGCGGTTTGGCGCCTGCCTTTGGCCCAGGGCGCGATCCTGGAGACCCGGGATCGAATCCCACGTCAGGCTCCCGGTGCATGGAGCCTGCTTCTCCCTCTGCCTGTGTCTCTGCCTCTCTCTCTCTCTCTCTGTGACTATCCTAAATAAATAAATAAAATATTTAAAAAAAAAAAAGAAATAAAAAAAAATTTTTTTTAAAGAAATAAAAAAATTTTTAAAAAAAGAAATAAAAAACTTTTTAATTAAAAAAATTTAAAAAGAGAGAAGTTGAAAAACATAATAAAGAACTCCTTTTAGCAGCATTTCGATTATTTGAATGTTTAGCTGCTTTGGGGGGGGGAGATCACGATACATTACCTCACGTAAAATACGCTCCAAAAGCCCATCACCTGTACTCAACACGGTAGCCCTCCACCGAGAAATGCTGGGAAATAAGCAAGAGTCTGACCGAAAAACCACCGTGAGAGATCTTCAGCGAACAGAGGAGTAATCCTGACCGATTCCTTCAAATCAGATAAAGTAAGATATAACAAGAGCTAACTTTTTAGCCAGTGAAAAATAAACACGTCTGGTATTTCAGAGTCCTCCATGTGTGTAGCCATCCAATTCCACAGCATCAGAGCCTTGACGCCCAGTAATATAATAATATTATTTTTGAGACCGGTTAAGGTATAAAATGTGCGTAGTCTCAGCCTTTAATATTAATAAGTCTTGTAACTAGCAGTTTCTCGTAGCTCCGAATTCTTGAGCACAACTAGAAAGGGCACTTATCCTGAAAAATCTAATAAATTTACAGTTTTATATACTTCCTTCAATTGTAAAAGTCTTGTTCAATAAACTTTAAAATGCCACTATAGAGCAATAACACAGACAGTATAAACCCAGCCCTGGGAAAGCTGTGCAACCAGAAATTGTTCCCCTTTCTGCTAGAGCAATAAAGTTTTATATGTTTGAACTGACTGTAAAAAGGTTTGAATGTTGGCAACTGGGGAATAATCTGTCTTCTTTATAGTTATTATCATATTTCCCACAAGACCCCTTGGTCTGTGTCAATCCTTCTTGTATATGACACCTTTGTACTGTCAGCGAAAGCAAGACTACTTTACTTTTTTTTTTTAACTATAGGACTTGTATCTGTTTTCCTTCAGATTACAGCTAACAGGAATAAATTATTTCTGACAAGCATCTATTGCAGCGTTTTACCAAATAAAGCTGGTTGTGAGCTGCTTTTCCAAGAGCAAGGGGGGGAGCCTCCTCCCCTTCTCTCTTTCTCTCAACTGATTCAAATGCAATTCAGGGGTGGTTAAATTGGAGGAAATGCCAAGAAAAAGAGATTTGTAGGGAAGTGGCTCTGAATGCCAGAGCCCACCGTAACAAGGCGGCGCGGTCCTCATGGGCGCTGTTGGAGCTGTGCGGAGAAGAGGTTTAGGAAAGGTCAGAGGACAGGCCATTCCTTTTCCTTTCCTCCCCGTCTCAGGCCTGAGAGTATGTGGGCTTCTCGGTTCAGGCAGAAACTGAGTGCAGCCGGCAGAAATGGCTGTGACCGAGAGAGAGAGACAGAGAGAGAGAGAGAGAGACCCACGTTGTCACCCGCAGGCTTGGGCCCTTGGCTAACAGGTCATCCCCGCCAGAAGGAGTTCAGGCTCATGAGAGTCAGTACAGATACTGTGTGTGTGTGTCTGTCTGTCTCTGTGTCTGCATCTGAATGTGTGTGTGCTGTATGTATATGTGTAGTTTTGTGTGTGTGTTTGTGTGTCTGTCTACATCGGGGTGTCTGTGTGCTTGTGTGTGTGTGTGTGTGTGTGTGTGTCCGGGTGTCTGTGTGTCTGTATCTAGGCGTATGTGTCTGTCTCTATCTGGGTATCTGTGTGTATCTGTCTGCCTGTCTGGGTATCTGTGTGTGTGTGTGTGTGTGTGTGTGTGTGTGTGTGTGTCTATATCTGGGTGTCTGTCTGTGTCTGTCCAGATGTCTGTCTGTGTGTGTCTGTCTGTATCTGAATGCCTGTGTGTCTGTCTATGGTGTGTGTCTGTCTGTCTGTATCTGGGTATCTGTGTGTGTGTGTGTGTGTGTGTGTGTGTGTGTGTGTGTATCTGGGTGTCTGTCTGTGTCTGTCTAGGTGTCTGCCTGTATCTGAATGCCTGTGCGTCTATGTGTATGTCTGTGTGTCTGTCTGTATCTGAATGCCTGTGGGTCTATGTGTGTGTCTGCATGTCTGTATATCTGTGTGTCTGTGCCTGTATCTGAGCGTCTGTGTGTCTGTATCTGAGTGTCTCTATGTCCATGTGTGTCTGTCTGTCTCCCTCCCCTGGTCCCACCACTATAACTCAACTCCAATGATACAAACCTATACCAAGTAACCCACTACCCACACAATCCAGACACGTTCTCCTCCGTCTCATCTCTAGACCATCGTCCCGAAGTTCCCCTGCCTTCACACATTTACGATAGCATGGGGGGGAAATCAGAGAGGAACAAGGATGTTTGCAAACACCAAGTTTTCAAAAATCAGAAGACATGTCATGGCTGGACATCAGTGGAACCGGCAGGGTAAGTTAAGCATCTCTGCACTGTGGCACAGACCAAGTCCTAACAGGAGACCATGAGAAGAGGATGGCCGGTCACCAAACACAGGCGTAAACATATACACATACACCCACGTGAGGGCACACACTCACACACACAACTCAGCCAACTCTAAGTGGACAGGTGGCTCCGGTATGGCAGCTGCGGCGTGGAAGGGAAATGCCTAACGGTACCTACAAATACACAACTCTATCAGCAGGAGGCAGTGCACGTGCACGTGAGTAAACACAATCGCATCTCCGAGATCTTGGAAAAAGCTGGAGCTCGTGAGCATATTCACGTTTGTGAATGCAAATCCAGGGCACCCTCTCACTCTCCCCTTATGATCCCCATCTCCAGGAGTGTCCGGGCAACACTGTCACAGGCTCTCCTGGCCCAGTTCGACCCGCCAACATTCTAACCCGTGTGCAGGGGACACCGCAGGTATCCTGACGGTGGTCACCACAGACTGCACAGGAGGAACGAGGAGAGGCATTGCTCGCTCCTGCCACCCATTCCCCGCAACTGCTACAAACTAGATTTTTGAACAAAGATGTAGGCACTTGCATCTTACCAACCCTTCAGGGACAGCTGTCTACAGGAACACCCTGGATCTGTAATACCAGTTCTCTAGTCTCCTCAAAAGTTCTTGATGCAGGTCAAAAGTTCTTGGGTTGGGGTCATAGGTCAGAGGACCATTAATTAAAGGACAACAGATGCTTTTTTTTTAAATTTCAGGATATAAAACAGGTTTAAGAAAGGGCACAAATCACAAGTGCAGAGCTCAGTGAACTAAGAGGAACTTCCTTACAGATGTGTACGCCATCCTTGGATAGGACCATGCTAATCTACTCCGTCTTGTTCTCATTTTTTGTATGTGTTGTTGAAGTGAGCACACGGGCTGCATTTAAAATGCTCTCACATGGTTGGGGCACCTGTGGAGCTCAGCGGTTGAGCACCTGCCTTCGGCTCAGGGCATGACCCCAGTGTCCTGGGATCGAGTCCCGCATCGGGCTCCCCGCAGGGAGCCTGCTTCTCCCTCTGCCTGTGTCTCTGCCTCTCTCTCTGTGTCTCTCATGAATAAACAAATAAAATATTTAAAAAATATAATAAAATGCTCTCACATAGCAGTGGATCCTCAGCTTCAGGACCAGTAAGTGAGGCACCACCACGGTGGAACGGGAGGAGGTGCAAAGGTAGAGGTATTTCCCAACGAGTAAGGTATGTGCAGCAGGAATCTACTTCCTGGGAGGTTATTTATGAAAAGCAGATTCCTAGGCCAGAGAGCAAACCTGCCTGTGACTCTGCATTTTATAAGCAGCCCAGGTTATTCTGGAGGCTAACTGGTCTCACCTGCTGAAGGATACCGGCAATTCCCCCCCGAAAGGAGTTCCCTATTCCCAAGAGGAAGGGCCCAGTGCACACCCTTCTGAGCTAAGAGGTGGTGAAACGGACAGCGCTGTGAGCTACGGCTTGGGAGACAGAAAAGAAGGGGAGTTAGAAAAATAGCTGATCCACAAGGGGAAACCACTGCCCTTCTCTGCTTTGTTCCACTTTGCTCCTGAACTCTGGTCTCCATGTCCGCCCACTTTAGGCATCCTAGAGGGGCCTGGATGCACAGAAGCAGAGTCTCCCGAAAAGGCCAGGAGCCAGATCTCCCCTCTTCCTTGTTACTGTCCTTCTTGTACGTTTCAAACAAACCCAGGGGTTTGTACCTACTGGGTCCAAAAATATACTCCTCCCCACCCACTGCTGCATGAACCCAACTGAAGCTGGCTTTTATAGGGACACATTTGAAGACAATGTCCCAGGACCACAGAGGCCATCAGGAAGACACCATGACAGGCTCCAGCCTTTAGAACAAGCAAGAGGCAGAAGGATCCCAGAAGCCCAAGGCAGACTCACACGGAGAGGGTCTAGTCGTGGGGTTTCCTCAGCTTACAGATTCTACCCAAATATACGGAACTCTCTCAAAATACAAATGGAGCAAAAAAGGCAGACCAGAGGGCATCAGGCATTACTGCGACTGTTCCTGCTTCTCAACCATCATGACCACCACCAATGCACTACTGGGGTAACTAACAAGTTCTGGTGTCAGGTACTGGTCGAAAGCCTTCAGATGCACCAGCACATTCTACCCTCAGAGCTGTTCTCTTTTTAAAAATATTTTATTTATTTATTCATGAGAGACACAGAGAAAGGGGAAAACACAGGCAGAGAGAGAAGTAGGCTCCCTATGGCGAGCCCGATGTGGGACTCGATCCCAGGACCCCGGGATCATGACCTGAGCTGAAGGCAGATGCTTAAGCACAGACCTAGATGCACCCCCGCCAAAGCTACTCTCACCCTAATGCATCAACAATATTATTTACCAAGAGACAAGATTGTGTCATCAGTTGGGACTATTTTTCATGTCCACCTAGCATTCCTTCCTGCTCCATTTAAGGCTGGATATAAGGGTGTCTGAGCACATAAAGTAGACATGGGCAGGAACAGAACATTTTCTGTTAAAAACTGTCAATAGGGGATCCCTGGGTGACTTAGAGGTTTGGCGCCTGCCTTTGGCCCAGGGCTCGATCCTGGAGTCCCGGGATTAAGTCCCGCGTCGGGCTCCTGGCATGGAGTCTGCTTCTCTCTCCTCCTGTGTCTCTGCCTCTCTCTCTCTCTGTCTATCATAGATAAATCTTAAAAAAAAAAAAAAAAAAACTGTCAATAAGCTAAAAAAATAACAAGGGAGGTTATATACTAGGTGCCTTAGGACAGCAAAAGACACCTCAGGCGATGCTTCTTTCTAGGAGGAACTGAAAATCTGGTGAGGAAGACTGGAAACAGGGAGAAGAAAGTATTAGAGACAAACAGATGACAAATCAATAGAAAAGAGGGTAATGCAATGCCAATCATAGGGAAAAAAATATATATATATACAGAATATACCCCTTTTCTCAGGAAATTTTTAATATCCTTCATAAGACAAGATGCTCTCATGCAAAACAATCAAACACCAGAAACTGTAACTAGCCAGCTGTTACACATAGTCTACAAATCTGAGGAATCAAGAGAAACGAACATTCTATACAGGCCATGGTTGTTGAGAAAAGTATAAGGCAGCAAAGTGTGAAGGACAGACAGAGACCAGACATACACAGGACAAACCAGAGACAGGTGACCGGACATCCCCAGGACGAGCAGCCGAAAAAGCAAGACTTCCACCCTGTCTGGCAGGTGTGGACCCAGAAGCGAGGACGAGATCTAGAGGAAAAGGAAGCAGGAGGTAAGACTGGCCCCTTGCCTCCAGTGGTCAACCTATGCCAACCTGAGACTTGGCACGGTCGACCATGCCCCCCAACCTAGGTCCTTCTGCTCCTGTGGAAATACTAAGGACCTCTGAAATCAAACTGACAATCAAAAAAAAAAAAAAAAAAAACCCAGAATGTGGACTATCTTATCATCATGAGGGCCCTTAGCGGCATGGCCTCATAGGGCGCAGTCACATCTCCGAGAACGAGGTTGGGCTGAAGAAGATCTTGGATGGAAGAGCTCCAGGGAAACATCCAGCAGCTGCTGGAGGTGGGGTCCGAGCTCCAGCAGGCAGCATGTTCCAAACAGAATCAAGGCCAATGATCTACATTCTCTATGAGCCCTTCTCTCTCCAAAATCCAGCGGCTCCGTGAAACTTTGAAGAGGAGAAGACGAATACCCCAGCTGTAGGGTGACTGCAGTCCCCGGGGTCCCCAACGAAACCAACGTCCCACCAGGGCGGTGTCCTTGACCATGTGACTACCACTTTAGCATCCGCCGAGGATGGCACTGCTTGGAGCACGCGAAGCCGCTGACTTGAAAACACGATTTCTTGGGTGAAGTTCTTCACTTTATCACTTAATGCGTGTTTATTGTCCTGTTACTAACAACAGAAATAATGGTAATACTTTGGTATTTGCACAATGTTTTATAGCCTGCCAACACTTTCATAAGCGTGATTATGTTTACTCCCGATAATAAATTTAGCCACGTTATGGATGAAGAAACTAACGCCCAGAGAGTACATGATTCACTCGAGGCCACCCAGCAGGTAGATGGGGGGGGAGGCCGGGTCGGCTGAGTCCTCCTAATTTACTAAATCCTTGTCAGACGCAGGACACAAGAGTGAGTAGGAAAGGCCACAGGAACCCAGTGCCGAGGGAAAAAGCATGTTGCTCACGGAACCCGACCACATTTCAGCTCACTGCACTGCACCCCACCTGCCTGGTTGGGTCCCTGGGGTGTCCCATCCATGCAGGGTGCCCACCTGATGAGCTCACCTTGCAGCAGGCACCGTGCTTGACAGGGGGGTGATAAAGATGACCCTATCTGCCCTTCCCTCCCCCCGACAGGTGGGCCAGGGGCACAGGGCTAGGCACCAGCTACGGAGAGCAGCAGGGCGTCTCCGGGGGGGCAAGTGTGGGGGGGGGGGGTCAAGCAAGGGAGCCAAGCACCAGGAATTTCCCACCCTCCCAAGTAATCCAGGTGCTCCCAATGGGTCTCCAGTGGAGAAACCAGCAGAGCCCCCCCTCCCCCAGATCCCCTGGGGAGCACCCAGGCTCTCTGATGCACCGGCCCAGGCGTCATTAGGAACACGCTAGGCCCCCTGCTCCCCACACTCCCACTCCCCTGCCGGAAGGAAAGCCCCCCAGGCTCCCACAGAGGGACCCAGAGAGAAGCCCCGGAACCCACAAAGGGGAGCCAGCGTGCCAAGGGTTAAGCACGCCCCGTAATAAGCATCTCTGTTCCGGCATGTTGCGAGAGCCCATTACCTCCCGCCACATTACCTCATTCATTTCTTATATGCGGATGGTTTATTTTCCCATGAGCACCCTGGCTCTCAGTATTAAGTCCCCTCCTTCGCCTCTATTTCTCTATCCATCACATTTAACACTCTGACAGTAACAGTCTATAATGTTTCTATTCTACAAAACCGCTCTGTCAACTCCGGGCTTCCAGAGCAGCAACTGAGGAAAATAAATAACATCAACGCCAGGGACGACAGCATCACAGCTCCCTTTCTGCTGGGCTTTTTTATTTTATAGGATTCTACAAAGGGAGAAAAAAAATAAAATAAAATAAAGGGGCCAGGGGAGGTGGAAGCCAAGAAGAGAAGAATTTCCTTCTCATCCAACAGACACCTCACAGACCTGAAGGGACAGTCACAGAGCTTCCTTTTCAGACAAAGCAGTGATTCCCACCAACCCCCTCCCTCCTCTCGACTCCCCTGACCAACCCCCCCCCCCCCACCACCACTTTCCATTTCCACGGTGGTTCACGAAAGGACTGATGTTCACTGCACTGCACTCCCTCTACCTGCCACCGTGGAGGCAGAGCAACACAGAGCTGAGGGAGCGTGCGGCACCCCATCCACGGTGCAGGGCGATTCATAAATTCTTGTCATCTTTTCTGGAGCAAGAGGGGGTGGAGGCAGTCCGGTGGCCCACCACCTTTGTTCTGGGGGAAGACACCCAGGGAGCGGCAACTCTGGAACCCAAGAGCGGGCAGCAAGGCAAGGGAGCATTAAGTACCGAGAAATAAATCACTCTGGAAAGCTGCCTCGTCTCCACCTTCTGGGGGCGCGGGGGAGGTGGTTACCAAAACTGTGTTTATTTTCATCATTCTGGATGTAAATCATTTTAAAACATGTTATATTTCCATCTAGCTTCTTTAAAAAGATATCCAGACAGATAGGTAGATGGATAATCTTGAACATAATTTGGCTTCCTCTTCGTGACCCAAATCATTTATCATTATGAATGCCAATTACCACCCAGACCCACTGCTAGGTGGGAGCCTGCCTGTCTACTGTACATAAACTCCACCTGCTGGGCCGTGCAAGTTTTCTCCTCTCCTCTACACAGTCTTTCTGCCTCCTGGAGCTTCCTCTTCTTCAACGGCGGTAGTGTTATAGTTAAGAGCGCGGCTGTGGGACCAGATCATGGAAGCCAAACCCAACCATTGGCTATAGACCCTTGTTTTCGTGCCTTCCTCCCCCGGGGAAATGGAGACAAACTTGTTACCCAGCTCCTAGCAGGGGTCGTGAGGATTACCCGAGTTAATACCTGTGAGCCCTCGAGCCAGGGTCTGCAGTTAGCAATGGCGAACTGTGCTCAGTAAGGATTAGTCATGACCACATATATATTCTGGCAAGAGCTGGAAGACCAGACAACCATACCATTGGAATTGTGTCTGAAATAAGATCAAAGAGATTCTGGGTGGTGGCCTCTGGACTCTCTGATGAGTCAACTGCACAGTCCGAAGTGCATGGCGCCTTTATTTTGGTCACATAGAGGCCTTCTATGCTAATGTCCTGGCTCCCTGTTACTTCAGATGGGCGAGGCTGCTAACACTGAGCTCTGAATGGTGAGAAGTAACTACCAGAGAGACTCATTTGGGATAAGGAAAGAATGAGGAGACAGGAGGCAAAACAACTAACTGAAGGCCTTTCACTGAATACTGCCAAACGCAATCCTGTAATTCCTTCCATCCGACAGAAACAAGAGGTACAGTGTACACAATGCTTTGATTAGTATGACATACTCTGTGTGTTATTGTTTTTACCAACAGGAACATTATTATCACTCATCTTTGCACCCTAGAACAGTTATAAGGCACTTCTAACCCTAAGAGCATTCAGAGGTGGGAGTCTTGCTTTCCCTTGACTCCTACGCAAGGGACCACGGACTTTCTTTGTTCCATCTCAGTCTGTGGCAGAATGGAGAAAAGGACAGGCTCAGAGCCCAACCCTCCTGACGATGGGTACCCTGAAGGGTACTCACACTGATTCCCCAGACATGCTCCCCACAGAGGGAAGGTCAGACTCCAGCATGTCTAAGGCACTTCCTGCAAAGCTTCAGAGGAATGCCTGCATTCCAACAGAAGGGGCAAATGTGAGAAAAAGCTAAGACCAAATAGGATACAGCATGTCTGATGCCTGGAGGCAAGGAGGAACTGGTTCCTGATACTTCATTTCTTGTCTAGTTCAATTCCAAATATCACAGTCTAACTTACTGAGGCAAAGATCACTTCTGCTTTTATAACTTTTTATTTGGGGGGTGGGAGAGTAGATATAAGGATCATCATCAGACTAAGTGATGTTATTTCATTATTTTAAATGATCACATTTCATTAGTGCTGCTTACAGTACTCCTTGACACTCTAATTTTTCTATTTTGGTGACAGAAAGGGAAAGGTGACCTCGCAGCACCAAAGATGTCCCCTAGGGAAAGAGTGAGCTGAGCCTTTCATGAATTTTCCAACAAATTAATACTGAGAATGCCTATGTAGAAAGAAGGCACTAGAGGGAAAATGCATAGGTAGGCACAGTTCCTACATTCCAAAGTTTATAATTTAGTGAAGAGAGAGGGACATATGAACAACTAGCTAAAATTAGGAGTTGAATAATTAGAAAAATACATGCTAATTAAAGCTACAGGCATTTTGTTATAGAAACATGGTAGAAGGGGTGATTACTTTAAATGGGAGTCTTAGGAGAGCTTTCAGATTTTCACAGAAAGAGAGAGATTTGGGAGGCTGCGGAGTTTTCAGTTGTTAAGGGCTCAGCTATCGTAGTCATTCAACCCAAATTCAAATTCCTAATCTGCCAGTTCCAACCATGGGTAATCAGGGCAAGTTTTTTAAGCCCTTTGAGCTCAGTTTACTGGTCGATATAGTGGGGACAATGACAGTATTTACCTCACAGGCTTTGGAGGGAGGGTTAATAATAAACATAAATAACACAGTGCTTGATACACAACCCCTAAATTAATATTAGCTATTATCATCGTCATAATACTCCCCCCAGACCTTATGAAGTCAGTGATATTACTATCTCTACTTTTAGTACTGAGAAAACAGACAAGAGAGAAATTAGGTAACCTGCCCAATGTCACACAGTAGATGGAAGACTCGGGACACAACCTCAAGTCAGTCTGACTCCAAAGTCAAAATTCTTTCTCACTATATTTTACTCTGGTCCACAAGAAGAAACTCTAGCTCCTCCCAGAAAGGAAGTCCAAGATCTAAAAAGCAAAGTCTTGGAAATCACCGGAAAATAGAGCATGATGCTAGCAGATTACACATTTTTCTCTGAAGAAACAAAGTCAAATGAATGTCAGACACATGTTCCATAAGAAAATCAACAATACACAGAAGCAATCACAATATTCCATGAAACTGAAAGATCTACCACAATATGAAATGAACGAAACTCTACAGGTATTCCAATTCCCGCCCTTTCCTAACTTCTTTGTCCTTATTAATGTCAAGCCCATTTTCCCAGGTAACACAGAAACACAGACACATAGATAAAGAGATGGAAGACAACTCAGAGTCTAGTTCGAACCTGCACACAGTTCAGAAAAGGCCTCTAGGGCAATCCCAGCAAAGCATCATTTCCCACAGCTACATGATAATGCAGGAATCTGTGACCATACCCTCTGGCTATTTTGGGACAGTTATAATCGTTAAATAGTTTTTTTTTTTTTTATGTACTAAGTCATCTCCCATCTGAAACTTTTTGTGGAATACAAATTAATCAATGACTTAAATGATTCAACTATTCCTGACTCCTACTTTTCTTTCAACTTCCATATCTAGATGCTTACCACACACTGTTAATCTTTCTTTCAAAACAGTCCGAGGCATTTCATTCTCAAAATACCACTTCATCTACCCAGACCCCAGGTCCTCTTGTCTCCTGGCTGACCTTCCTTGTCTTCAATCTTCCTCTTCAGTCTAGTATACATCCTGCACATTTTTATCAGAATAGAAGTCCTTAACTCTGATTTCAGTGTCATCTATGTTCAAACAACCACAGGGTCTCCACTTCTTTTTTTTTTTTTTTTGATTGCTTGATTGACTTAAAAGAGGGAGAACACACAAGCAGGGGGAAAGGGAGAGAGAGAATCTCAAGCAGACTCCCTGCTGTGCACTAAGCCCTATGCATGGCTAGATCCCATGACCCTGATCATGACCTGAGCCAAAACTAAAAGTCGGATGCTCAACCAACTGTGCCACCCAGGCACCCCCACAGGGTCTTCACTTCTTGCCTGAAGCCCTCTGCTAGACTTTCAATGCCATAAGGTCAGTGCCAACCACTTTATCTGTTACAACCTATTTCTCATACTTCCCAATAGAGATCTTCCAACTTGGTCTAAGCAAACATTTCATAGGACACTCCCAACATAGAGACCATGCACACAGAAACAGTGGCATATTAAGTTTTATGTAACATGTCTAAAGCCATATAACCACTCATGGATGAGCTAGGGCTCACTCCTCAGACTCCCTGTCTATGGCTCATCCTGAGTCCATCAAGGTAAGATATGGTACTAAAATTGCCTGCCTCTGGAGGATGTTGAGACCATTGGATAAGATGGTGCCCACGTGACTCCCTAGTTCATACAGTGAATGATTATAGAGCATCTACTAAACATCCAAGCCTGTCCTAAACAATTGCAAGAAGAAAAGAAACACAATAGAAAGACATTAACCTCAGAGTCCTTAGAGTCCAATTGGAAAATAAACACGTAAAAAATAAAATTACAGAGACTAGGTAATATAATTTACAATGAAAGAATATAAGGCAAAGTGAATACAAAGAAGAAGGAATATCTAGGGCTGAGTCAGAATATTTGGACAAGGTCTCTGCTAGGGTTTGAATGATTAGCTATAGTTTACTTTAGGGATGGTGGGTACAGGGAATCCCTGGTGGAGGAGACAATCTCCAAAGGTATAATGAAAAGTGTGGCAAGTGCTAGGTATTGTAGGGAACTCTATGTATTTGCAGCCTACAATGAGGTAGAAGAAAATGGTGGGAAAGAGCCCTGGTGAAGTAAATAGACAAGGCCTAGATCACAAGGCTCATGTACTTATGCCAACGCCTTCGGAGTTCATCCTGCAGATTTCAATGTCATGCCCATGATGCATGCTCAATGATGCTCAGATTCAGGGCATACTCCGGAGTGTGCACCCAGAGAAATGCCCAGTTCCTAGCAGACTATAAAGCTACTTCTCTTCAAGAAAGCATATAGGAATTCAAGTGAGTGAAAGCGACGTTTGAATGTTGATAATTTGAATTAGTTTAAAATTCTAAATAATTTCCGAATCTCAGGTCTTAGCCTATTATTAATATCATAATTCCTTCGACATACTTCACACAACTATAGTTTTGGGACTGTAGCTTTTGACACTGGGGCTGACAGTGAAGAATTCTCAATAGGGGTGTGGCAAGCAGGTTTGCATGTTAGGAGTGTCATGGTGGGCCTCAGAGAGGATGAACAGCTGTAAGATATTAGGGGCAGAGATACCAGCTAAGAGGTCAACGTAGCTGTCTGGGTGAAAGATGGCGAGGGCCTGACCCAGGAGTGTGGCAGATGGGGGGAGAAGAGGATATGAGACATTGTTAGGGTGGTGTGTTTACCTTGATATTCCCTCATCTGGCATTAAGCCTGGCATAAAGTGTTCAATAAATGCCTGCTTCTAGAATTAACACAGATTGTCCAGTGATTAGATGGAAGGTGGGAAAGAGGGATGCTGCAGGCTTAGGAAGAAGTTAAGGGTCTGATACAAACATGAGATCTCTGGATTGGGCAGATGAAAGAGAGAAAGCATATAGGAAGAGGATCTGATGTGGCCTGGGGGGTTGAGAAGGTGTGCTCTGGCCATGTAGGGCTGGAGGGCCCTGTTGCATATGGATGAAGAAGAAATGCCAGCCAGGCAGTTATACGTGCAGATCTGAAACTCACAGAATCAACCAGGGCTGAAAATACAGACTTTAGTAATTTACCATTTGTTCAATAAATATTTACTGGATATTCGCTTTGGTTCAGACATTGTACTGTTCACTGGGGATGCAGAAAGGTAAGGTTCCTGTCCTCAGGGAGACTACAAGCAGATACCTTTGTGAGCCGTGAGTATCGCACGGATAAATGAAGTCATGAGAAATAGTGGGGAATATTTCAGGGGTGAGTCGAGAGACAGGCATCACTGAAGTTAACTGAGAAGTCCCAACCACACAACTATGAGGCAAATAGGATAAAATGGAAATCAAGGAGGAATGGAAGATTCATGATAGAAAAGTCATAGGTATCAAATACAGCTAGAGTCTAGAATTGGAAAGGGTGTAGACTGGACTTGTCAATGGGGAGATTCCAACTGGAGAGGCAGAAATCTCCTCTCAATAGAAGCAAAGAAGCTTCTAGAAGTTATTGAAGAAAGTTGGAAATCTCAGAATCAACAGACAGGGTAGCTGTGAGGTCTCGAATAGTCCCAGAAGGCTTCGTGAGGTGGGATAAGGCGGGATCTGGGTCAGGAAGTGCAGAAGATACAACGGACAGTTTTAGATGAAAATGAAACAGAATATGACCCACATAAAGGGAGGATATTGTCCCAACTCTTCCGAAGATCAAACAGGGGCATAATATACATTTGCCTAGCAACATGTTGCCAAAAGAAAGGCACTGTGGTGTTTGGGACAGGAGACGCTCTCATGGAATCTGTGGACAAACCCATTCTTCACTGGCTGTGTGATGCTCACGGAAAAGCCTTGCCATGAATTAGCCGGGCCTGTAAAGCAAACATCCGTGAAAGCTGCAAATGGAACAACAGACGTACTGAGAACACACTACAACAGCCAATGGAGCAGCTCTCCCTCTCTCCTGCCACGTGAGGCAGCCCCAGAGAGAGGGGATGGAGAAAGAGGAGAGGGTGGGGGCGGATGGTGAGAAGGGAGCACTCCTAAGCAACTTGGGGACAGTCAGGGGACACAGGGACCTGAAGGGTGCCATGAAAATGTCATCACACTTTGCTCTCAAAAATATGCACCATATTTTACTCAGTTTACAAGACTAACCATTTTTTGGCTTTTCCGGTGCCAGACTTGGGCCCAGGTCCTTCTAGGTATTATGATAATTGTCACACAGGTTTCCCCAGCTATCCAGAAGCAGCATCGTATGAAACCTCCCCTGAGCCAAGATGCCATAAAGCGAAGACACAATCACCATTAACTTATATGGAGATATTTTTGAGCATTCCCAGACCCAAAAGATAACCTCTCTCAGGCTTTTCTGATACCTTAGGACACATCTTGCCGAGGGATGCACAAAATACAGGGAGACAAAGCACAGGTGCTCGTGGACACAGGTCAGAGTTGTGGCAGCTGAGACCCCGAGTGTGGCTCCCGAGAAGAGCTGGATGGCGCCCCTCCCTGTCCAGGCGCGCACTGCCTCCGAGAGGCTTGCTGCAAAGCCAACATTGAACGGTCTTTTTGTTCCTTACTTTTTCTCGTAAAAGTGAAAATCCCCTTCGGATTTCTTTCAGTTAGCAAAAACAGGTACTGACCTAAGTCTTTCATAAATGTGAAATGGCTAACATGAATTTTTGAATAGTGCACCTGTACCTCCCCGGCTCCTCGGCAGGCACCCAGGGAATGGCAAGGCCACCCTAAGGACCAGGTTAAACCCACCTGATTGATGTCTCCTGCCTCCTCCAGCAATATGAACTATAGGGCCGGTTCAGAGATGCCTCTTTTTGTAACTCCAAGCCACATCTGTCCGTGGGAGTTTAACTTTGCCATGTAACAGTGGCACTGGGAGGGTCCCTATCCAACGTCCTCCCCCATGTGCAGAGACCTCAGTACACACACAGCTACGCTGGCAAACCGAGGTCCCAGGGAAGACCCCACTCACACAGGCTCCCTTTTGGGGATCAGCACAGTTGGGCCAAGGCTCACAGAAGCCATGTGCTATGGTGGAAACCACCCAATCTGGGTTTAGTCTTGACTAAACTTACTAGCTCTATGATCCTGCATCCTTTACTTAACCTCTCTGTGTCTCGGTTTCCTTATGTGAAATCAATACCTAACAAAAGTAACCAGCCCCCTTCACAGACACAGTTGCTGTGCAGATCAGGTAAGCTAATGCTCCTGAAATTTTTCTTGATTTTAATACATATTATTTTTAAATAGGTAACACGTTTACATTGTAAAAAATACATCTACAATATGTATGTAATGATTCCCATATGCTGCTGGGTCTTGCTCCCATTCTTGTCCCCATACCCCCACCCACCCCTCCTACCTGGCCTCAACGGGTAATTATTTGCTTATTTATCTTTGCTTGTTTATCTCCTCAGTGTTTCTTGAAGGATTGCTTCAAAGTACAGGGCTATATAAAGTAGTGATCATTGTTGTAATGGGACAGTAAGTGGTGAGGAGTAGGATGAGGATGGATGTTTGTATTGTCTATAAGGAATCCCATTTCCTCCATGGAAACCTGCCTCAGTGATGCTATGGTTCATCCACCCACCCATCCACCCACCTATCCACCCACCTATCCACCCATCCACCCACCCATCAACCCACCTATATCCACCCACCCATCCATCCATCCACCCACTCACCCACCCATCCAATCACCCACCTATCCAACCACCCACCCAGCTACCTACCCATCCATCCATCCATCCATCCATCCATCCATCCATCCAAGCAATACTTTTAATGCCACCTATACTCAAAGCTAAATGACAGCATAATTCTAGAAATCCTAAGATTCATAAGTGCATCCATAGCATTTCTGAGTTCATACCATCCTTTTTGATACTTGTTTTCACTCTGGGTATGAGCAGCCTATGGCCAGTGACCAT
Organism: Canis lupus baileyi; assembly: GCF_048164855.1. Taxonomy (NCBI): domain Eukaryota; kingdom Metazoa; phylum Chordata; class Mammalia; order Carnivora; family Canidae; genus Canis; species Canis lupus. The sequence continues at coordinate 5,408,136 of NC_132875.1, read as the reverse complement.
ATACCAAATAAACTTTTTATATTTCCCCTAGCATATGGTGTGGTACACACAAATATATACAGCAGATGTTCAAACAGACTTGAGCTGGTCACGGACAAGAAGTCCCTCTGGATGGTGGTGCAACAGCCAGTCAGGCAGTGTGGGGTCCAGCAGCTTTTCTGTCGGCCGCGGGAAAATCCAAGATGGCCTGCAGGCCCTGGAGGGGCCCTAGACCGGGAAGGGTCTGCCCCAGCCTCAGGCTGCGGCTAGACGAGGTTGAAAGGGTGGGTCCCTGGGCTCTCACTCAGTGAGAGCAGAAGTGACTGAGCAGGAAAAACAAAAGGACAGGAGCTTAGAACAGCTTCCAACATGGTGACAGGATCAAGGAGAGAAAATCACTCCTCAGAAGGAAATGTTGTGTGTCAGCTGTTCTCTGCCATGAATTGTGCTGCGGCTGGACGCAATATCCCAGCCACTCCTGCCCCTGCTCCGGACGCTTCAATACTTCCTTTCTTTTCTGTGTTGTTTGGTTTGGTTTTTAAGGTTTAACAACTCTCGGTGGCTTCATAGCATACCCTTGAGCTGTCCTTCAGCATTCTCGGCATTTTTAAGGATTCCTCCTCATTTTGCCACCAAATGACATTACGACCTTGAGTTACAGTGTAACTTAGGGTCTCTGTCTCCACTACTCCATCTGTGGAATGGGGGCGACCATTCCTACCCTACCTGCATTACCAGGTGCCGATGAGAATCAAGCCTGTTAACACACACTGAAGACGAGTGTGCTCTACGTAAAAAGGGTATTGGTGTTAGAATGGGTGCTGCCTCTCCTCCAGGGAGGAAAAAGGCATCATTTCTAAACGAAGAATTTTTAAAGTGAGGCCCAACTAATCACACACACAAAAGCCATTTCACAGTAAATTTTTGTTCCCCCTTTTCTGATCTTCCAACCCTAGACAGACCTTTCTGGACTCCTCTCCTCGCAGGCCTGACAACCACTTCCAAAGAATATAATTTTAGAGGTTAATTCCAAATCCAAGCTTAGAGCCCTGACTATTCCTCTCCCAGCAACCTTTTTATATCTGCCTGACGCGCCCTGTTTCCCAGAGACCCACAGCCCCCCTCCCAGCCCCCGCCCGCATCCAGGGTGGTGGCGATGATAACCAATAATGAAAACCTGCAGCCTGCAGACACTGGAGCGAGCGGGTGCACGGAGGGGAGGCCGAGGAGGAGCCGGTCAGGATGCATGTAATCAGAAGGGTTATCTAATGCTAGTCTCATTCTAATTGAGTCAGTACCATATGTCACCCTGCAATAACATCGCAAGCAGCATGCAACTGAATACATATTTAATTCACATAATGGGTACAGCAGTAGAAGTAATCAAGGCAGTTTGCCATAAGCCATAAAGAAATGTAGCTTGTTCCTATCAAGAAACATTTGGCACTTAGGGAGAGAACTGTATCACCAGTGAGAGGGGAACTGGATTACTGTGAAGGCTCATGGGGGGAGGGGGCGGCCGGCTGTGGGGAGCGGGGGCATGGGGAGAAAGAGATGAGGAGAGGGAGCAAGAAACCAACAAATGAACACACCAAAGAGATTAAAGCCAGAACATCGATTCCCGGCGAATGAAAATCAATAACGGGATATTGTCAGTGGATCGTTGGCCCTCTCAATATAATTAACAGTAATGGATTTATTGGCACCAGCTTAATGATTTCGCAGGCGACGTGCCCCCCAGAATTTCCCGTGCTGTCATGGGTCCTTCCCGTTCCCTCCTGGCCCAGTCCGCGTCCCAGGAAACAGGATGGGGCTACAGAGGGTTAAAAAATAATTTCTTTTTTTTTTTTTTCCACATCTCTTCATCTGGATTGGCATCTGACAGGATGTTGCTCGCCCATTCCCTCATTTCCTCCCTCAAGGAGATGATTAATACAGCTGGGCAATGCTCATCAATATCTTTGGACAGATCAACTGGAGTTTTCATTAAACCCATATTAATGTCCTAGATACACAGCTGTGGACAGGTTATTCTAAAAAAAAAAAAAAAAGAAAAGAAAAGAAAAAAAAAAGAGGAGAAAAAGAAGGAAGGAAAGAAAAGAGAGGATAGGAAAGGAAAAACGACTCCACTTTGGTTAACTATTCGCCGGGAATTAACGGAAACCTGGCCCCTTCCGTCATTAGGGCTTCTCCCACCAACATGTTTTGATGTATATTTCATGAGGATAAACAAACATTCATTTCACTTTGGGAAGGTGTTTGCTGTAATGTATTGTCAGCGTAGCCAGCAATGAGAGGACATTAATTTCAATTCTGGTGTTTAAACACTTTGGCGAGTCCCAATTACTCATTCCCCAGCTCGATATCTGGAGCCCCGGAGGAAGGTCGCTGGCTCCCCACGCGGGGCCCCAGCACCCACGGGGGAGCGGCTCCACCCCCCCCCCAGGGGGCCCAGCTCTAGAGCAGGAGGGTGGTGAGAGGGACTGTCACCCGACCCACCCTCAGTGCCACCCCAACAAGAGGGGCCGCTGCGGGGAAGACCCAGCCCGGCGCCACAGCGACCGTCGGGAGAAGCTGGGTGCGTGCCCCAGTTTGAAAAGGAAGTCGGATCCTATTGTTTTTTTTTCTTGGCCTAAATCTCCAGATGCTGACCATTTGTGGAGAAGGGCAAGGCCTTGGTACCTAAAAGGTAAATATCAGGAGAAGAGTGGGAGAATGGAGGTAGGGTCATGGGTCATTGATGAAGGCCTTGAAAATGGGTGCGGGAGCGTCGTGGTCCTGGTGCATCTGGAGGGGTTCCCGGAGGCGGTATCCAGCCACCAGCCACCCCCCACCAGTGCAGAAATGTCTGCAGCAGCGCTTCTTCCATCCTGCAGAGGATCAGAGATGGAGACCTCCTACACCCATGGGAACATGAGTACTCGAGCTTTGCAAAGCCTCTATAGAGGACTCCACAAATTTCCTTTTATTATTATTTGTTATTATTATTATTATTCGTTACTCATTTCTACCTCCATTTCTGAAAGCACCCGCAAGTTTAGCAAAGAGTGCCAAGCCTCTCTTCAAGCTGCCAGTGACTCGTGTGCCCGCTCAGACACACCAGAGAATCTCACACTCCCGGAAGCTGGCTGGCGAAGACCACCAAACTGAAAAATCCTTTTTAATAACCCAAAGAACTACCCCCGGGTCTGTCCAGTTACTTGCAGCTAATGATGAACTACCTAAAGGCAGGTGCGCTTGTGTTTCCAAGACACAGCCGTGGGGTGCCTGGGCGGCTCAGAACCTTAACCCCCCGACTCTTGACCTCGGCTCAGGTCATGATCTCGGGGTTGTGAGATCCGATCCGGTCCCTTGTCGGGCTCCCTGCTGGGTGTGGAGCCTGCTTGGGATTCCCTCCCTCTCTGCCTCTCTCTCTGCCTCTCCACCCTCCAGGAAAAATAAAGGTGTGCGTTAAAAAAAATAATACGATGCAGGTGTAAGGTTGAAGAAATGAAGATGGGAGAGATGCTACGAGCTGCGTGTGCCCTGGCAGGAGTGAGAGGAGCAGGGAGAGGCAGGCGTCCCCCACAGTCTGCGCCGGAGACAGCACCGGAGTCCCAGGGGGGAAGAGCCTGGGGCTGGTGGCCCCCCGGGGAGGTCACAGCACGTGCCCACAGCAGGACCCTGCCGGCGAGAGTCCGTGAGATGCGAAAAACACGAAACCAGTAAAGAAAAACCCACTTGGTTCTTATCAAAGTTACTTCTTCCATAACTGAGTGTTAAATCCACAGTTTCTCCATCTAGAAGTTTGTTGTTGTTTTTAAGATTTTATTTATTTATTCATGAGAGACACAGAGAGAGAGGCAGAGACACAGGCAGAGGGAGAAGCAGGCTCCATGCAGGGAGCCCGACGTGGGACTCGATCCCGGGTCTCCAGAATCAGGCCATAGGCCGAAGATGGCGCTAAACCGCTGAGCCACCCAGGCTGCCCTAGAAGTTTTTTTTTAAAAAAAGAACACACAGGGGCGCCTGGGTGGCCCCGTCGGGTTAGCGTCTGCCCTCGGTGCGGGTTGTGATCTCGAGGTCCTGGGATCGAGCCCTGCATCGGGCTCCCTGCTCAGCGGGGAGTCTGCTTCCCCCTCTGTGCCTCCCTCCCTCCCCGCTCATGCTCCCTCTCTCCCTCTCTCTCTCTCAAATAAATAAAATCTTAAAAAAAAAAAAAAAAGAAAGAAAGAAAGAAAGAAAGAAAGAAAGAAAGAAAGAAAGAAAGAAAGAAAGAAAAAGGACACACAGCACGAAGTACCAGAAGCCAACGCCGGCTATGGTGACCAGATGACTGTCCAGCTCATATTGCCAGGAAGACGTACAAAACCTGGCCCAAGTGTTTGGCCTGGTCCGCATGTGCGCTGAGAACCCCTGCCATCGCCGAGGCGAGGCTGATCCGGTTAGAGCCCAGTACGTGGGGACCACCAGCCTAGACCTCGAGATGCTTCCGCACAGGCTGATAAATGGCTGCACCTTAACGGACCTTGCCATCTCCCAGGGCCACCCTCTCTCTGCTCCGTCTCCTCCCCGTGCGGCCCGAGAACCGGTGGCCACTGGGTTAACATCCAGCCCAGGGAAGGCAGCCGTCAGGACCCTGCTCCGCGCTACGTCGGTGTCCACACCACCCGGCCCGCTGTTGACTAGTGTCAATACCACTGCTGCGCCCAGAGTCAGGAGTCAAGGCATCACTCCTGTGCTCAACAAGCTCACCCAGGGCTGGGGGTGTACTTGGCCTGTGCCCAGGGGACAGGGAACTTAAGTGGCATCCTGGTCTCCCTCACTGCCTCCCCTCTGTGAGCCCAAGCATCACCATTCCTCCTGCCTTCTGCCCTCCTAAGGCACTCGTCCTTCCACTCCCCCTGGGGCAGCCACACAGTCGATGGGCCAGCTGTTCCTCTCTGCTTCCCACCTGCCTGATTCCCATCAAACGGGCCAGGGAAGCCTCCCAAGGAACCAGGCCAGACAGGTTTGGCGAAACAGAGATGCCTGGTAAGATCCGGAACCCTGGCACAGAGGAGAGGCTGGGAAATTGGCAGAGTTCTATCACAGATCCAAGAGCCTGGTGAAGAATGTACCCTTGCAGGACCCAGGTGACCTACCACTGGCATCTTTAAAAAATGTGCAATGGGCAGGGTGGGGGGTGGGGAGGCACCTGGGTGGCTCAGTCGGTGAGGCGTCTGCCTTTGGCTCAGGTCATGATCCCAGGGTCGGGCTCCCTGCTCAGTGGGAAGTCTGCTTCTCCCTCCCCCCCTGCTCTTGGGGGCTCTTGCTCGCTCCCCCTCTCTCCCTCTCTGTCCCCCCTCAAACATATAAATAAAATCTTAAAAAAAAAAGGTATAATAGAGGACTCATGATAATAATAAGGAGCATCACTTAGTGATCACCTACCTACCGGGGTGAGGGCTCTGCACATGCCCTCCAATCTAATCCTCATACGTCCCCTTTACAGGCGAGTAAAGAGAGGTCTGGGGAGGTTCAGCAGCATGCCGACCCAATCAACAGGAAGGGGCTAACCAGGATTCAAACTCAAGCCTGACTGGCTCCCGAGTCCAGGCCCTTCCCTCTGGGTGGTGCTGCCGTCTGTGACATAGAGGATGGGCACCTAGTGGTCTCCACTCGGAAGGCTTCAAGAAGCCATGGTCTGAGGTGTTCTCCAGCACGAGGGAGGGCACCCGGTATAGACAGGCCACACACAGGCTTTGGACTCCTACAGTTCTGAGCTCACATCCAGGCTTCAACTTCTTATCACCTGTGCAAGTTTGGAAATGGTACTCGGGTCCCAGATCCCCCATCTGAAAAATGGAGATGATGCCCACCTCCTAGAACTGTTGTAATGCTCGGGAAAATGTTTATGGAGTCCTAGCACTGTCCCTGGTACAGAATCAATGAGAAGTACTTCTCCCCGGGTCTCCAGAAGCTCCCCGCCTTCACAGGGAAACCGGAAACACTTCTGCATTATTTCACGCCTCGAAGAGGCAAGAGGGAGGAGAGAGCAGAGCATGGGGTCTGGGGTGGGATGAGAGCCTGCTGGCTTTAGCTGTCCCCTGGGGGAAAGCTGGCTTTGCTTCTTTCTACCCCAGGAAGCATGAAGGTGCCCCTAATATATAGGTGAAATAAGACCTTCCAATCTGGAACATCATGATGAGCTGCTGCGGTGCGATCTGCATGGGCTAAAAGTACAGTTTTTCAGGAGAAGAGAATTAAAAATAACAGCAACATGGGGATCCCTGGGTGGCTCAGCAGTTTAGCGCTTGCCTTTGGCCCAGGGCGCGATCCTGGAGTCTCGGGACCGAGTCCCACGTCGGGCTCCCTGCATGGAGCCTGCTTCTCCCTCTGCCTGTGTCTCTGCCTCTCTCTCTCTCTCTATGTCTATCCTGAATAAATAAATGAAATCTTTAAAAAATAAAAAAATAAAAATAAATAAAAATAAAACTCTTAAAAAAGTAAAAACATAACAGCAACAGTAATAATGTAGAGAGATCTAGGAAAAGCCATTCCCGTCCCCAAGGAATAGCCCTGACAGGGGAGGCTTCAGAAGGGGGGCTGCTGAAGAGTCTGGGTCACACTGGAAGGCTCCTGCCACTGCCTCTGGGTCATGAGACATCCCTTAACAGACAGAGCGAGAACTCTGGATTCAGAAAAGGAGGCTCCAGTCTTGATCCTTGAGGAACTCACTCAATCTCTCCAGGACTCAGTTTCCTGACCAGTACCAGGCTCTAACTCCTGGCATCAAGGTAATGATTAAGTACCACAATATACCTATAAGTGAGTTTTCTTTTATTTCTTACTAAAGAAATAGTACTTACTATTTCAACACACTAAGTGGTTCTGGGACGCCTGGGTGGCTCAGTGCTTAAGCGTCTGCCTTTGGCTCAGGTCGTGATCCCAGGGTCCTGGGATCCAGTCCCACATGGGGATCCCTGTGAGGAGCCTGCTTCTCCCTTCTACCTCTCTCTGTGTGTCTCACATGAATAAATAAATAAAATATTAAAAAAAAAGACTAAGTGGTTCTTAACCATAAAATGCTCCATGAAGATCATTCACGTTCTGTAGGATAGGTAAGACTACATGTGTATAAGAACAAAAAAGTTCCATTATTGTGCCTCAAATCTCCTTTGCCAATACAAGGTGACATCAGAAGGACACTCTACCCCAGGGAGCTTGTAGGAAAAGCACCCCCCTCCCCACTTTAAGTGACTTCTGGATGCGTGAAATGATAACTCTCTTTCCATGTTTATTATCCTTAGGGTAACATCTATATACATTTTAATGCCCAGAGAAATGGGTCTGTGAATCTAGGACGTGTAAAGAAACATTTAAACACAGCCTTCTCAACTCAAGGGCTGGGGTCAGAGAAGTATCCTGGTCTGCCTTGACCACACGGGATCCTTCTTTCCAGTGTCTTGTCCATTCGGGCTTCTAACAATTTTAAGGCTTTTTTTTTTTTTTAAAGCTGCTTCTCACAACTCAGGGAAAGCCCTAATGCATCTATTTCCTTTGTTCTCCCTCAATTTTTCAGGATGCATAAAGCCTAAGAGAGATCAAAGAATAAAGACAGCTCTTTTATTTCTGCAAGACTTTCACAAAGTATCAAGAAACAGGATGATAATGCTACCTGCCAGAGATGGGTAGGTTATGTATAGATTCATCTACAAAAAGCAAACAGTATGCTGGAGCTGGAGGGGTTCACAGGGATATTCATAAGGCCGTTCTACATGCAAGCCTAGCTGTTAGATATCCTGCGCATAAACAACGGAAAAGAAATCTTAAGAATAACCATAAATCTTAAAGCGATCCCCCATCAATACCAAAAAGAAGAGATGGGTGCCCAGTACCACACAAGCACATAACAAAAGCAGAACTTCATTTTATCATCGGAGTAAGTTTGTGGACCAGGTTCTGCAGCCCTAAGCTAGCTTACTCAGTGATGGATCCAAACGTGAGTGCACCACTCGCCCGCGCGCTCGTGGGTTCCCGTGCACATGCGTGTGCCCACACGTGGCGCGGTGGTTCCTGATACATTAAGCCAGGTGGCAGGGCAGAAAGACTTGGATTCGACGACCCGGGTTTGGATGCAGAGTCTTCTCCCACCTGTGCAACCCCAAACACTTAGCCTCTCTAGCTCGGTTTTCCCGTTTGTAACACACAGAAGATAATGACATGAACCCTGCTTGTCTCATTTGTTGTGTGAGTCAAGATAACAGGGGTGAGGCAGTGTAGCCAGCCAGAGGGAGCACGGGCTTTGGATTCACAGGACTAGGCTTAAAAGTCTTATTTTGGGGGCACCTGGCTGGCTCGGCTGGTAGAGCTTGCAACTCTTGACCTTGGGGTTGTGAGTTTGAGCCCCAAGTTGGGTGTAGAGATTACTTAAAAATAAAGTCTTTAAGGGGGAAGGAGTCTTATTTTGGACACTTTTTACAGGACCCTGGGTAAACTCCTTGAAATGCTGGGCTTCCTCTTCTGTAGAACAGGGCTCTCTCTTTCGCCTCAGAGCATCCTGATGGGGATCAAGTGACAGGACACCTGATGTGATATCTAGAAGCTGCACTCCACTCCACAGAGGCCCATAGGGGTCATGCGAATGGCAGTTAGTACCATCCACGTACTCACCTCTATCCGGCAATCTTGAGTTTTAACCCAGAATTTGATGAGGGTCATAGAAACACCATCTCCTTAGAGGCTTTCCTGCTGTGTGCTCTTCCCCAGGACAGGCTAAGTGAACAGCTCTCCACATGGGAAGGCTCACAGCCCAGCTTCTGAGCTGAACTGGGGCACGGGAACACAGCACAATGAAGAAGCCCAGCACCCCTGAGCGGCTCCACCTCACAGCAATCCCACCACCAGCAAGGAAGGAAGGTGTGCGGGGAGTAGGAAAGGAAAGAGAAGACTTTCTGTCCTCCTATTGGGAGTGGTTTCCTGGTGAGGGACTGCTCTCCATGGTGGCCCCCCACATGGCAGCAAGCCCAGCCTCTACACCCTGGAGCACGTAGGCCTGATGCTTGGGCCACCTGTTCCCCTGCAGCCTGAGGAAGGAGGGAGCTACCGAAGACTCACGGAAAATGCACAGAAAGTGTAGGAGACACGATTACCCTTCATGCGTGATTAGTTTTGATTTTTCTTTTTTTAAGTTGGAAGTATCCAACTTTGATAATTGATAGAAAACAGCAGCTATCAAGTGACTAAAAGTCATCATTCCTTAAAAACAAAACAAAACAAAACAAAAAAAAGTTTCTTGAGGTCGGGCTTTTTTTTTTTTTTTTTTTTTTTTTTTTTAGAAAACCCAGTCTCCAGACTTCCTTTTTTTTTTTTTTTTTAATTTTTATTTATTTATGATAGTCACAGAGAGAGAGAGAGGCAGAGACACAGGCAGAGGGAGAAGCAGGCTCCATGCACCGGGAGCCCGATATGGGATTCGATCCCAGGACTCCAGGATCGCGCCCTGGGCCAAAGGCAGGCGCCAAACCGCTGCGCCACCCAGGGATCCCCTTTTTCCTGCTTTGTTTACTAATATCTTCCAAGCACTGACAATAGCACCTGGCATCCAGTAGATGCTCGATAAATATTTATTCAATGGATGGATGAGTGGATGGACAGACACATGGGCAGACAGATGGGAGGATGGATGAACAGGTCTTTCCTGTGGGTCCAGGAAGAGCTGTACCAAACCTGCTCTATTTCCAAACAGCTGCAAAGAAAGTGAGCGACCCCAAAATGGAATTTATGAGCCATTTTCTCACCAATTCAAAATAACAAGAAGGGCCAGTCTGAATTAGGGATGGCTGTCTAAGAGAGTATGTTCAAAGTAGGATGATTTCTTCCTACCTCTTTTCATTGGGCTTATAACATCCTTGGTAGATCACATTTGTTTTAATGAATCTATAAGAGGGGCACCTGGATGGCTGAGCGGTTGAGTATCTACCGGGAGTTCCAGGACTGAGTCCCACATCGGGCTCCCTGCAGGGAGCCTGCTTCTCCCTCTGCCTATGTGTCTGCCTCTCTCTGTGTGTCTCTCATGAATAAATTTTTAAAAATCTTTAAAAAATAAGATAAATCTATAAGAAAGACATGTTGTCATTGTATGTAAGTGACTTATCAACACATTTTTATTGAGCATTTATATTATAAACTAGGAAAATATGTGAAGGTTCTCTTTTGTTCGCCTGGACACTTAAAACATTCCCCCCAAAGTATTTCTTATAGTATTTATTTATTTATTTATTTATTTATTTATTTATTTTTTATTTATTTATTTATTCTAATTTTTTTAACAAGTTTATTTATTTCTGAGTCAATATTTATACCAGCAAAGACAAAGGTACATCTGAGATCCTCAAGAAAAAAAGATCAAAACTTTGAGAATAGTAGAATTTAAACAAATGTGTCTCCTGGCAACTTAGTTTTCATTGACTTTGGGGTCTTTTCCTATCCTGGGCTACCCCTCATGATTAATTTCATTACTTCTTCTCCTTTGTCCTTAAAGCTCTGTGTCACTTGTCCTGCAACCAAGCCTTGGCTTCATGCAATCATTGAGTTTCTGTCCACCTGTTCCCAGACTGCTGAGGAAAATCACACAACCACACAACCAGGTTTTCACTTGCATTCTATGTACTGGTCTGGAACAAAACTGAGCAAGCTGCTGAAGCAGGAAGCCAAAGCTGCATTTCTCCCCTCACAGGCATTGAGGCCTGACAATCAACTCTAATGCTCTGTCTCTAAAGGGCAGCTATAATTAACTCCATAATTAATATTTGATTTTATTATTATTTTCTAAAGGTTTATTTATTTAAAAGTGATCTCTAAACCCAATGTGGGGCTTAAATTCATGACCCCAAGATCAAGAGTCACATGCTCTACTGACTGATCCAGCCCAGTGCTCCTACAATTAATATTTTACAACATCGAAGTCAAAAGATTTGGGGAACCCAGGTGGCCCAACCAGTTGGGCCTCTGACTCTTGGTTTTGACTCAGGTTGTGATCTCGGGGTCATGGGATTGAGCCCGAGTGGGGCTCTGTGCTCAGTGTGGAATCTGCTTGGGATTCTCTCCCTGTCCCTCTGCCCCTCCTCATGCTCCCATGTTCACTCGCTCTGTCTCTAAATAAAATAAAAAATAAAATAAAACAAAGTCAAAAGATTTATTTTAAATGCCTAACTAACTTTTCAACATCTTTCTCATTTATTTACATTCCAGTTTTCATTTCCTATAGTTAAAAATACACACATGTATGTATGTGTATGTATGTGTCTGTGGGTATGTGCGTACACACACATACACACACACATTTTCTATTCCCTAAGCACAAAGGAAAAGAACACAACCAGATTTCCTTTTCCTAGTTCTCAAGTTTTACGAAAAAAGTTTAAATTGTTTAAAGTGCCCAGGCTTGTCCATAGTAGGTGCTCCATAAATGTCTGTGGAAGTATGAAAGAAGTAGAAAGAAGGTACAAATAACACACAGAAACTCAAGGAATTGAGCATGTTCAGTTTAGGGAAGAAAAGATGAAGGGATAAAAACAGTGGTCTTCAAATATTTGAGTGGCCATCGTGCAGAAGAGCAAAGGGGGATTTGTTTTACAAGATGTCCAAAGGGAGACCTCAGATAGATGAGCACAATGTTTCACTGAGAGAGATTCAGTCTATCAGGAGAAAAAAAACAGCCTGTTTGATGCGTATGGCATCCTAATGACTTTCAGATAATAATTATCTCAAAGGCTCCTTAATTTAAGATAGAAAAATTCCATGTTCTTGCTACCAATTTCAAGGAGAATTTAGACAAAATCTAGATGACATTAGCCAGCTCGGTCGCAGCTCATGGTAAGGGTAAGTCCACTCACTGGGTGGGAGTTTAAAACTGGATCCCTTTTGAATCTGTAATTCTAAAATTGTTAATGTCCTCTCTTCCAGATAATACCAAACAAGCTTAAAAGCTTTGCTTTAAAAAAAAAAGCAAATGAATATAATAAATGCTTGTTTTATAAGCTTCTAAAATACAATTTTTTTAGTAGTTAATTTCTAGTTCCTTATGGAATATCCATTGGACCCATCTGCCTGGGAACAGGCTTTCCTTCTGCATTGGTTAAACCATCCAGGTTCACCCCACCAACAACAAACACACAGGTAGGGGCCAGATTTCCACATGCAATGAAGTAACGCACCTGCTCTACTCTGAGATCTCATTCCCACCAGGAAGGAAGAAACCACTAATTAATTTCACATCATCACTGGTATTTCCAATGACAGCCTCCTTGCCCAACTAAGATCAGATCAGTATTTTTTTTTAAAAGGAGGAGCTTAGAGTCAGAGTACATAATTTGTGAAATCCATCCCATTATTTCCTTGCTCTGAGCCTCAGATCTGCCATCTTTAATATGGGGTGAAATCCGTGTTTGTCCCAAGAACCTACTTCACAGACTTGGTTATGCAGATCAAATGAGAACACAAACATCAATGGAAACCCTCTAGTGCTATTATTCACAGGTGGGGGAGTGTTTTTTGGGTAAATTTGAAAAATAACTACAAAAGCAGTAGTAAATTTTGTCTTTTAATTAGACAATAATGACATGAATACAGTCTGCTTGACTTTTTCTTAAAAAGCAACATAAGGTCTCAGAGTCAATGACCGTGAATTTTCTTCTTGTGGTTGACAATCTGATGAGCTCATACTGTGACCTTAAAAATAAAAAAGGCCCAAAAGGTTTGCCAACTCTTGGTGAAAACCCAGATGACTCCACACACCATGTCCCCATCACGCGGTTTTGAAGGAGCCCTTCAACTCTGTCCTACCTCTATACATGTCTCCTACCGAGGTCCCTGAGTCCTTACCGTGGCCACCCGCCTCTCCAGTGGCCACAGCAGCAGACTGGCTCCCTCCCTACCTCATGAGTCATTTTCTCCCTTTCAAAGTGCCCACAGAGTTTGACAAGGGCTCCTGAGTCCTCCTTCTCCTCGCCATCATCTCCTGCCTGGCTATCATTCATCAACTGAATAAAAAGCCCAGCCCAGGAAACAAAGCATTTGATGTGGTTAATTAAGAGCGTGGAAGCCATGTAACCTTTAGGGGGAGGATGAGCAGTGGGAGGAAAACCTATGGAAGCTTTTTATAGTTACTGGCAAGCCAGTTTCTCAAAATACTGGTCTGGACGCAAGAAGATACACGTAGATTTGATCTAATTTATTTCTCCCCTTGACTACATGAAGACAGTCGCCTTACCACTGACACGATTTCTTTGCAATCTTAGATAAATAAATCTAAGTTAAAATGACCTTAGCACTCCTTCTATCTCCAGACAGGTGCCCCCCCTCCCTCTGAGCCTGGAAGACGGTAAGTCCTCATTGACAGAGGCCGTCAGCAACAACAACAACAAAAATCCAGTTGTCTGTAAAAGTGCCTTGCAGACTGGACCAAAGGACGGGTTTGCGGATGCAGTACCCTTAACCTTGGCCTCCTCGGTACTGTGCAGGTTGTAGGTAAGATTGTAAAAAAGGAAATAATCTCCAGCTGATAAAGTATCTCCCACTGGTTGAGCTCAGAGACAACTAAAGAAGAGCATCACCTCTAGGGGTCATCCAGCCAGACCACCAGGGATTAAGGGAATATGGTCCTGGACTGGAATTAACCAGAACCCACCCTATAGAGAAGACACAGAATGCTATACTCTTCCTTCGAGCCCCTTTGCCATCCTCCCAACAAGGGCCAGACAACCGGGTTGCTTTACTACCTCTTTTCACCTGAAAAATCCATGAGTGTTGACAAGAATCACCCCTTCTTCCCCATCAACCCTCATCTCCCACTTTTTGATAACAAAGTCTATCAAAGGAATCTTCATTAAGAAATAATTATTTTCGGAACACCTGGGTAGCTCGCTCGGTTAAGCGTCTGCCTTCAGCTTAGGTCATGATCTCAGGGTCCTGGCATCGAGCCCCATCGGGTTCCTCACTCATCAGGAAGCCTACTTCTCCTTCTCCCTCTGCCTGCTGCTCCCCCTGCTCGTGCTCTCTCTCTAAGTAAATAAGTAAAATATTTTTTAAAAACAATTATTTTAGTCAGATAGTCATTAGTGTATACACTCACTAACGAAAACCAAGAGATTACAAAACACAGCTTAACGTACGGCAGGGATGAAGTCTGCTTCCCCCTGGATGGGCTGTGGCAGTGGGGTGGCTGTTCCTGGGATTTTTCACTTGAGGCCCTGGCCTCACGTTGTCAACCAGAAGTGTGAATGAAGAAGGCCAACAGCTTTGCTCATCAAAAATGCAGTTTCCTGCACACGGAGGCAAGAGCACAAAACTATTTTCTTTCATTGCCAAATGGATTGTGTTTGGTGATCTGAAGGCATCGTAAATTGTAGAGACACAGACCCAAAAAAGATCACGTCTTTGATACTGGCTGGGCTGCAGAGAGAGCACTGGGTGGATGTAAATAGGCTGGCTGCTGCCGGGACATGGGGAAAAGGTGCAGATCCTGGGAGCAGAGCTCCTATTCTGACATTCCAGTCTGCCTCGTGGATTGCTCTGTATGTCTCACCAGATGATCTCCTTGCCTTCTAGAAACAGACACACTCAGCTGCGGTCAACAACTTCACTGGTAAGTCCCCTCACACTCACACTTCCTCTCTAAGAAAGCCACAGAGGTTCCCCACCTCCAACCACATGTAGCCTGCAAGCCTGCCCTCAATGAAGGCCTCCTGGAATGGAAAGAGCACAGCTTTACAGAGATGTAGGTGTACCCATCATCATACATACTTTCCATAAAATGGGCCAGCACTAGGGGCACCTGGGTGGCTCCGTGGTTGAGCATCTGCCTTTGGCTCAGGTCGTGATCCCAGGGTCCTGGGATTGAGTCCCACATCAGGCTCCCTGCATGGAGCCTGCTTCTCCCTCTGCCTGTGTCTCTGCCTCTCTCTGTGTGTCTCTCACGAATAAATAAATAAAATCTTTATAAGAACAATAGGCCAGTACTACTGAATGGATAGGGCTGTTGGTGAATCAAATGACAAAATACCCATGTGAACTACCTACCTTAAATTCTTCTGGTCTCCTTTCCATAATCTGACCCTACTCATCCTGTCTGTCTTAGTCTATTCAAGCTGTTATAATGAAAATATCATGGGCCGGTGGCTATCAGTCTTTAAACAAAAGAACTGTACTTTTTATAGTGCTAGAGGCTGAGAAGTCCCAGATCCATCATAGATGGATGGCCATCTTTTTGCTCTGTCCTCACAAGGCAGAAGGGGCGAGGGAACTCTGTAGGGTCCCTTTAATAAGGGCACTAGTTCTATTCACAGGGGTTCCACCCTCATGACCTAATCTCTTCCCAAAGGCCCCACCTCCAAATACCATCACATTGGCTCTTAGGTTTCAACATACAACCTGTCAGGGGTGCACAGATACTCAGTCTATAGCATCCTCTTAATCCACTGCTAAGCTAACCCAAATCCCGCACAACAGGCAGGCCCACATCCTCGCTGTCACTCCTTTCCCATGCGGAAGTAATTCTTAATTCCAATAACCTCCTTAGCGCTGGCAACTGCCTCCCCGCTACCACCCCCATGCCTTCCCCATTACCTCATTCCACCCCAACTCCTCTCCACGAAGCCAATTCTAATTACCACGAACTCTAAGCCACTGCTTTTGTCTCTGAAATATCACTGTACTTTTAATCCATGACATCTAATTACAACTTCCCCGAACATTACCGTCTGCAGTTTATGTATTGTAGTTTTCTCTCCCGAACACTGGAAGCTCCCCTAAGGCAGATATCAGTTTTTACATATTTTTTTTGTAGACCTCACAGTACCTTAAAAACTGTCAGTAAATGGAACAAATAAATGCATTTGGTAAACTGTAAAGCAGTATATGCATGGAAGATATTCTTATTTGCCATAAACCATGAAGGCTTGGCTACTATTCACACTGAGGCCTTGGCAGTATCTTCCAGTTGGTCAAGGGGTAGACACTAGGCCAAGAATCCTAACCGGAGTATCCAAATGGGTGTGACAGTGATCAGAGGAGCCTGACAGGGCACTCTTCTGCAAAAGCAAAACACACCCAAGCCGTCAGGGCTATTGGGTAGAAGGGACTCTGGGGCAGCAAGTCCGTTTAAAGGCAGACCTCAACCCCTGGCTTAAGATCAAGGTTTAAGCTTTGAGAAAAGGAACTCTCAGCAGCTAGGAAGCAAGTCAGGCATGGCTTTCTGAAAACAACAATGCTAACACATATTAAGTAGGGCAGTTTAAAAAACTCAACATCACGTAGCCAAATGGAGAGGCCAGGCTTTGAAGAACCCAGGCAGCCCCACTCCAGAAGCTCCTCTTAAATCCCTTCACTATAACCCATTTCAAGACTTGGTGTCTGAGCTCCCAAAAGTCCTTGAAATAAACTCTGTAGCCATAGAAGCCATGCTCTAGGGCTTGAGATGCTGGATCCTCTGAGGCTCAGGAGCCACCTGGTTTCAGCTGAGGGCTCTAGTTTCCCCCTTCATATACCTTTGTCTTGCCATCCGGGTTTGATTTTTTTGGCCCGCCTGGATTTGATTTTAATTTCATATTTTTGTTCGTCCTTGGTTCCATCCTCTCTTGGTCTACAGCCAGCCCTACTACTTCCACGATGAAAAATCCAGCACCTCAAGGCATCTGCTTGTTCAGGAAGGAATCAGAAAGCAGAAGAGGAATCACAAGTGGAAACCCAGGCACTTGGCTGGGCAAATACAACACGGTTATATAAACACTTCATGAGCCCATAGAGGCCTCGGTTTATCTCAGGCAGTACAGAGAATGCAAAACCCCTTCTTTTCCTTCATGCTCCCCTCTGTACAGCGGGTGACCCTGATCCAGCCCTTCCTCTATCAAGGTGGGCTCAAGAACTTAGGTGAAGGTCTCTGTAAACCGCACCAGTTCCCGCCAAATGGAAACAGCACAGCCCTACCAGCAAGCCATAACTGGGGAGCAGGGGTCCCACTGAAGGAAGACGGGTGACAGGTCACCAGACTCCCAAATGCAGAAATGGAAGGAGATGGCACATAGACCACACCAAACATGGCATGCGCCACCACATCCAAAACCTAGTGTTCTGGACTGAATGTTTCTGTCTCACCAGAATGCCCCTGTTGGAGCCCTAACCCCCAACATGACGGTATTAGGAGGCAGGCTTTGGGGAGGTCATAAGGTTTAGATGAGATCATGAAGGTGGAGCCCCTCACAATGGGATCAGTGCCCTTATACAAAAAGGAAGGCCCAGAAGAGCTTCTCACCACCATGTCAGGGTATAAGGTGGCCATCTGCAAGCCAGGAAGAGGGCTCTCACCAAGAACACAATCTACCCGTATCTGATCGTGAGCTTCCTGGTCTCCAGAACTGCAAGAATTAAATGCCTGGTTTTTTTTTTTAATTTTTTTATTTATTTATGATAGTCACACAGAGAGAGAGAGAGAGAGAGAGAGAGAGAGGCAGAGACACAGGCAGAGGGAGAAGCAGGCTCCATGCACCGGGAGCCCGACGTGGGATTCGATCCCGGGTCTCCAGGATCACACCCTGGGCCAAAGGCAGGTGCTAAACCACTGTGCCACCCAGGGATCCCCCAATGCCTGTTGTTTATGCCACCCTAGGTTACGGTATTGTGTTACGGCAGCCTGAGCTGCCTAATGCACCCAGTCTGATGATACATGGAAACTTCATGGCCAATCCCACACCAGGATCTGCTTAAAAGTTTTTCATCCCAGCAGGTCCAGTGGAATATAATGCACAGACCACAGATAGTCCTTAGTGGCAGACGGGGGGCCTGGAGTTCATTCATAGTGATATGAGTAATACCGAGTTAAAAGGATCTTGCAACTACAAGGGCAGAACATGAAAGGAAAAGCTAGGAAAGGGCACGAACCCCTCATCATGATGGGCAGCCTGATGCATGGCATACAACAGAATAGCTTCTGATGCCCTCATCGAAGGGGAAACCCGCCGGCCAGATCTAGCTGGCTTGGCCTCAGCTGCGCTGGCTGGGCATGAGGGGGGTGGCCGATCAAGTAGAGACTGCTGTCTTCTCCACCAGGGGGGAGCTTGGGAGGCACTGCCTGGTGGCTGTTACTATTAATACTTCTTACGTGAATGGTAAAAGGAAGACATTTCCTATTCTCTTCAGTGTTAAGGGTTGCATGCCAGCAGTAGAAAAAAAAAAAAAAAAGACCTAGAAGAGAACCTTTATCCCATTTCTATGAATGAAATGGTTTTACAGTTTTGTTTCACCAAAACTCCCAGGGGAGAGATCTGCAGACATCACCTATCAGCCCAGGATGACGAATTTGACCTTGGACTGTTGTCCTGGCTCTGACCTTCACCAGCTGTGTGACATTATACAAGCCACTCTGGGCTTCTAGCCCTCAGGATCCTCATCTTAAAACGGAGTTAACGGTATTTCCCTTGCCAATCTCTTTGGGGTGTTTTGAAGATCAAGTAGGAACACGGATGTGAAAACATTTAGTAAACCATAAAGTACCATGTAAAGAAAAGGGTTACTTTCACAGGTACCAAAAAATCCTAACGTTATCCCATTAAGTGTGAAGACCCTTCTCAGTAGGGTGAGCCTGTGACTTCCTTCTCTGACCAACCACCTGGGGTGACCCTCTGCTCTGCTCACCTGGGATCAGTGGTCTCCAGGCTCAACTGACTCAGACTTGTGTTTCTTCATTTCCCCCAGTTTGTTAGAGTTAGTAGTTTTGCTCCCCTGAAGCCACGGCACACTGGGTGGCTTCTAAATTCTGGCAGCATCTGTAAAAATTTCTGCCTATTTAGTTGGCATCAAGTTCTTAATGGTACTTAGTGGTTCAGAATTAATTTCTCCACCACAGAATTATCCAGGACATTCCACGCCTATTTATAGCTTTCTCAGGACTCCTTGACTGCTGGCTTTTACTCCGGGTCCCTAGGCTATCTCTTTTAAAAGGAAAAAAGGGTTTTTGTGGCAATTACCAAGGTCTAGCATTCCAACTTAGCAAAAAAACGATGACCTTGGCAGAGCAGAGCAAAGTCAAGAACTCGGGGGAGAAAACGAGCTATTTGCATACCTCAGCCACAGAATCAAGTAGAATGGTACCAAAAACACAAAGACGCTACGGCTCCTGGATCTAGACTTCAACTTCTCATTCCCCCTTGTTCACATGGAAGTCATGACCCCACAAAACCTAGGCTTGATTACAAACGAAAGGGGATCTGCTTCTAGAAATAAGGGTTTTGGAAACGCAAAACCAATGGGATCTGGTGTAGAGTTGGGAAGCCCCAACCTTAATGAACTTGAGAAGCAGGGGTGGAAGCTGACCAGCGATGGACAGGTTAAAGGTAAATAAAACCTGCCACGTGTTGAAAGGTCAACTGGATGGAGAAACCGACTCATCGTTGGAACCTGCGCGTGGCCATGTCTTATTTTCAGCTCGGGTCCCTGCGTCACTGTGCCCCGGGTTCCCAGTGTGTATAAAACACTACGGATATTCAAGCCCCTCTCTGCACGCTGCTCCTGGTCTCCCTGAGGGGCGCATCTTTGCATTTTGTGGACTCCTCCTGAGACCTTGCAGACTGTCCGGCCGAAGCTTTGCCCCCTGGTGGCTGGTGTGGCCTGTGCTGAGCTCGGTGTGGAATCCCACCACCTTCCCTCAAGAATTCCAACCAGCTGGAAGCTAAGCGCTGAAAGAAATGCTGTCCCCACGGAGTCTACAGTGCCAAGACACAAGCAGGTGCACAGGAGGAGCTCAGCGTCCTAAGGCAACTTAAAAATGTCAGCAACTTTTCCAGAAACAACAACAACAACAATATCAGAGAGGCTGAGCTGACAAGAGGACAGAGACGTGGTGGAGCTTGGATTCACTGCAGAACAAGGGGTACTCAGATGTGGGTGTGCATGTGCAGCCCCGCTCTCAGCCCCCGTGACCTTCTAGGACAGCCCTGATTACGTATTTACAGCCTTCCATTACTGTAGCTGATGGGCACTCGGGTGACCAATCGTCCAAGAAAATCCCTCAAGTGAGGTATGCTCCCTTCCACCCCACCACTTTCAACCTTAATAGAAAATGTGTCGTGTACTAGGATTGTTTTCACAGCATTTATCTGTCTGGTTCATGTAAGTGTATTGTAGAAATCTGTTGGGGGCCCAAAGAGGTTTGTCAGTATTCCTGAAAGAATGATTGTGGATAAAACCTCAATTTTACCACCTACCCATGCACACTCACATCTGAGTGAGTCCTGTGCTTTGGTGTCGCCCCTCTCCGTCGAGTACAATTGTAGCTTTAAGACGGAGCAGCGAGTTAGACAGGGAATAAAAGAAAAAAGAAAGAAAGAGGGGGGGAAAAAAAGAGAATGACATGTTCCCCCTGCCTTTGAAGTGCCTGCGTGTTTACCAGATGACTCGGGAGAAGGACAAACCATGGGCAGCCCAAAAGCCAAGACTCAGTGACTGAGGACACTCCCCAGATAAGAACAAAAATAGAAGTCCCCGTGTGCCTCTGTGTGGATCCGCATTTGCGAATAATCAGATGTACACACAAGATGCACAGGCATGCTTCTGCACATTTACGGGCTGTACAGACATATGTTCACAGAGACGAGGCAAATATCTCTTTACAAATGCAATTTAGCAGGTATAGGAATGCTGATCAGCAGCAGCTTAAAAAGAAGGGGGAGAAAATCCTGTGGAAATCATTAATACTCCAGGAACCTCTAAGACTCAACCTGAATGCAGACACTTAAGCTCTCAGCTTTGCCATTAAAGCTGGGGCCTAAATTATTGATCTCTTGCCTTTATCAGCATAACAGTCACGTCCCAGTATCGAGATCTAAGTACACTGCGGTCCCTCTGCTGCAGCCACTGAAATAATTAGGAGAAATTCTCATTAAAGGAGAGTGAAAGGTTCAGAGACAGAGGCAGAGCGAAGGGTCCGGGAGGGTGTTTAAGTCTTCCGTGGGGTCGAGAGATCACTGGGATCAAATCCCCGAGCAGGGCCCACAGATGACAGCTTATCAAAGGGAGGAAGTATAAACAATTCACACATGCAGTGGCCCTCTGTGGTGTGTTTACATCTGTGAGCGTCTATGTGGAGTCACACGCAGGCTGCAGGGAAATCGCTGTCCCTGTTCATGGGGGGGCGGGGAGGGGGCGGGGATGGCAGGGCTGGAGACTCGGTGTGGGGAATCAACAGGGGAATCGCAAACGAGAAAAAGGAAGGAAAAGAAAAAAAGAAAAACAGCCAGAGTAAGAGAAATCCATGAAAAATAAATAAAAAGAAACATATTAATAATGGAAAAACCACTGTGGACTCTTCTTCAGTTTAATTTATTCATTCTTTGAAAGTACAAGGGGGTCTGGGGAAGAAAGGAAAGGTAAGGCATATGGGCAAGCCAGCACTTCCTGATGAGATCCCAGTTGGCAGAGCTACCAGGATAATATATACCACGGATGCACACACCCACACCCACATAAAACCTTTACTCCCGTGGTGGCTTGCCATTGATTCGAATGCAGATTTAACCAGCTTCTCCTACCCTCCCCCCAACCACTTACAAAAAAGGGAAAAAAAAAAAAAAACTCAGCCTTTCACACATGTTCCCAGAAATGGCCCAGACTTATGAGGACAGAGCAAAGGACAGAACAGCCTTTCAGAAGCCATCCCGGCGGAGGGCCAGGGTTACGACAGGGGAAATCAAATGCGAAGCAATCGGCAAAGGGGGGCAGGAAAAGGATGGGGGGGGGCGGGGGGGCGCCTGTGAGCCTTTCTCCCTGCTCCAGGCAGGCTGGGCCGCCGGCAGGTGCACACGCCCGCAGGCACACGCGTGCACGCACACCCCAGGTTGGCCCAATACAGAACGCCGGCGAGCGGTCATCGCAGAGCGAGAATTCCGTGTCACGCGGCGAATCAGACTTGTTAGGGACACCGTCTCCGCAAACCCTGGGAACATCTGAAATTGATTATTTTTACTTCGTGCCGTTAATGAAATCCTCCAGCAGACCCAGGGCTTAGCCCTGGACGAATTTCTACATAATGAAAAGAAAAAAAAACAAGAGTAGAACTTCACCGACTTGGCCAAAAAAAAAAAAAAAAAAAGAGGTCTATCTGCGTATGTGAAATATATACGTATTTACTCTGTGATTTCTGCTGGTGCAGAATAATTGAGCCGCGCTGAACGCGTTCCCACCATCTTGTGCAAGGGAGATATTAGCATGGACCTCACATCCCGCAAGGAGCACCACATCATTAAATGTCTTGGGCTGGCGCAGAGGGAAGAGAAATGCGGGATGTCACCGGCTGATAGGGAAGAAGACTTGATGTTATTTATTAGGGAACACTTACCAGAAACTGCATTTTCTCCATTTGCATTAGATACGGCACCGCTGCCTTTGCAAAGTGCACACGGGCGCGCGGACATGGGCAGCAAGAGAACAGCCCTCGCGATCCTCCCCCCACGCTTTGTTCCCTGCCCCCCCACCTCCCCTCGGCTCACCCCGGCGCCCAGGCGCACCCATCGCTCGCCCTGCGCCCTCTCCACGAGGCTCCCACCTCACGGCGGGGCTTGGAAGCACCGGAAGCCCCGGGCCCTCCGCACCCCACGCTCCACGCGGCGATGTATTCAGCTTCCACCCCAGCCTCCTTCCACTCCTGACCCCGACGCCTCCGGCCCGCTGGCTATTGAGATGTCAGGAGGCGTACAAGGCAAGGCCATCATCACGGCGGCGGCGCTTATAGCTAGATTTCCCCGAAATTCATGAATTACAGGAGTCGCACGCGGTGGGGGGGAGGGGGACAGCTGACACATATTTTTTAATGAGAGTAAGGGGAAATCGGAGTTCAAGCTTCCAGGGGAAGTGCTGAAATTTCCCACCGGGGGATTCTCCTGGAAAGGACCGCGTGGAAGCCTAATTGCCAGATCCCCGGCCCCCCAGATTCCTCCGGCGGTGGCAGTCATCAAAACAATCCGGAAATGTGCTTGAAAGATGCAAGCCTCGGGCCATCGGCTCTAAAAGAGGTCCTGGGCTATTCCCCACCCCCCAGCTCCCTGAGGGTGTTTCGGTAAGAGAAGAAAACCAAATAAGCCTTTTCTGTCGTGGGGACGCGGTCACTTGAGGGCAGAGTCGGGCTTCCTGTGGGGCTGCCCACCACGTCGGGCCCTCACGCTCTGCGCGCAGTGGGATGTGCAAGAGGAATCCCCTCCAGCCCTGGGGAAGGGCAAGCCGGCCCATCTGCGAACCGGCAGCAGCTTTGGAACAGAGGGGGAAAGGCTTACGGATGGATGGACGGACGGATGGACGGACGGACAGACGTCCACAGCAGCAGCGGCCAGGTCGAGCCCCCTCACAGGCACATCCCTGGCGAAAGCCCACCGGGCGGCAGGCAGTATCCATCAAGGGCTGCAGGCATGTGTGCAGGGCTGAGGGGCAAGCGGTCGGCCCCCCAGGAGGACGGGGTCTGAGTTTCGTAAACTCAGGAAAAGGTGCCAAGGATAGACCCTCCACCACCACCACCACCACCACCACCACCAGGCCGAAGGTCAAGACAGGCGGTGCGTGCGTTCCAGAGAACCCAGCTTCTGGAAAGGGCTACCGGGGCTTGAACTCCGTCCCTACTTGAGACAACTTCCAGGGAGGAGAGGGCAAAGGACGGGCAGTAGAAGGATCTCTGTGAAGCAAGTTGTGCTCACCTGCCGGCAGCCACATCCGCGATGGGAGCCTGCCCTGCCCCACCGTCCTCTGTGCATTTATTACGGGGCACCCCTCACCCCGATCCCTGGTTGCCAACTCCCTAATGCAGCGGCCTCTCCCCCCACCCAAAGGAAAGTGGCCGAGTGTAATTATGCAGAAAGCACCACTGGAGCTATATCAATAAGACAGACGTCTGTTGTATCATTCTCTCTCAGTAAGGCATTTCTTCTCCCCAATTGCTCATATAGAATCATAGCCTAATAGCATCCCATTAACATAATTGCCAACACAACTAGTGTTCCGTGTCTCAGAGCCATTTACTTACTTTACCATAAAGAATACCAAAACAGCCCTAAAATCACAAAGAGGAGGAAGGAAGATGGGTGGGTGCTGGGGAAGGCGACAGGAGCGCCGCATCCCTCTGCGTACTCCCTGCGCTCCTGGATGGGGCCCCAAGATGGTAAACACGGGAGGGCCTCGCTCGTCTGCGGGAATCGTAACGCGGGGCCTTCCTACCAGACTCCCAAGCAGACGTGTGCTAAAATCTAAACGGATTCTGCAGGGCGAAATGAAATTCCCATTATTTTTAATTAATCCTTAATTAAAATATATTACTCCGCAGATTCCGCAAATCTCTCTTAATATGCAAATGCGGCCCATTCAAGGATATTTACATATCATTAATTAAAACGGCACATTCTTTCAGTCTAACAAGCTGAGGGGCTGCGGCTGCTGCCACGTTGGCGCGAGGAGCCCGTCCTGGCAGCGCCAAGCTCATCTGATAAAAAGACGTCAAGTGTTGGCCGCGCTGGGGGAAGGTAAGGCAAGAGGGGCAAGAGTACATTATCCTCTGATGCTCTTGAGCACGAGGACTTCAAATATTATCTTGGGGCCGTGGCCAAGTGGTTTTGGCAGGGCTTTGAGGCTGCCTATCAGCTACGCCTACCCTAAAGATCATCTGGGGCCCCGGCCCGGCCCGAGCCCTGGCCTGGAAGGCCGCGCACCCCTTGCTGGGGCAACCCTGAGCCTCGGCGGGGGCGGGCCGGGTGCCGGGGTGCTGGCGTGGGACAGGAGAGAGGATCGGTAGCCCCCCCCCCGGGCCGCTTCTCGAGACACAGCACAAACCTTTGGGAGCCTGGAAGTCAGCCCCCGCCTCATCAGGACACGATCGGGGCGGTGGGGAAAAGGGAACGGGGCACAGTACCTCCTGTCCCCTCACCAGCCGCCCCAGTTAACAACAAAGGACGCCTAGGGAAGAAGGAGACTCCCGGGTGTGTGCTGGGTGGGGGGGCTCTGTGCCTGGTTTCACCGAGCCCGAGTTCAGGACCGTACAGGACAGGGTCGACTGTCGGGGACAGATGATAGGAGGCGGCGCCGATGACACAGTTCCTGACCAAAACGCGAAGGAGGAGGAGCTCACGGAGGAGAAGCGATGGAAGCGGACATCAATCACCATTTCTGCAGACAAGCCTGATCAATCAGGGAGAGATCTGCAAACAGCACAGCGCCCACCCCGATGCGGGGAGCCGGAGCCCTCTGCGTCCAGCCAGAGGGACAGCCTGCTGGCCTCTAAGCCTTCCACCGTCCGGACCGCTTGAGCCCAGGACAGGCCAGGAAACAAAACGCGGGGAGCATGAACTGCATGTCCAGGGAGCCTTGTGTCTGGAGACGGGAACCCCACTCGAGGAGACAGCTGCGGGGGCCTCTCCGGCCTGAGGACCGACTCCCGCAGAAGTGCTTCACACCTGCGTCTCCGCAAACTTACAGCTCTCTAGATACCATGGGCACCTGCCGTCACGTTACCAGCCGACACCAAGAATACGAACTCTGAGGACCAAGGGTCCACCCCGCTTCAGTGAAGAAGCACTCAGAGGACTACAACAGAGGTCCCGTGCGTAAGATGACTTCTCAGCCCCAAGCGGCGACCCACAGGGTCTGAGATGCAGCTCGCTGACCACGACCCAGTGCACCTGTCTCGGCCCAAATGTCTCCTGTTGCTTCCTACGCTGGGGTCCCGGCAGAGTCAGAGTTATCACTCTGCCAATACTTATTTTTTCAGATTACAAACTTCTACAGGGCCAAGGCCTTCGCGCAAACAGTTGCACGTCTTAGCTCACTTCCATGGAAAGACAGAAGCTAAATACACACACCCACACACTAGATGAGCAAGATGAGGTCCATGAGCGAAAGGGACAGTCGTGAGGCCAAGCATTCGTGAAAATGGAGCAGCAGGCCGGAAAAAGCCTCCAGAGGCAGCGTCCATCTGGGTGGAGGGCAACGAAGCCTGTGAGGAATTACCTAGAGCTCCAGAACCATCCCAGGACAGATGGGAGCTCAGGCTCTGTCCTGAGGGTGTAGCCTGGTGCGAACAAGCAAATCCAGATTCAGACCCCAGTTCCACTCAAGAGAAACATGTGACGAAGACTGGTTGCAGAAAATCGCCAAATCTCAGCTTATTCACCTGAGAAAAGGAGGATCGACGCCTTCCTTTAAGGAGCTCTGCGGGGACGCCCAGGTGGCTCAGGCAGTTCAGCAACCAACTCCTGGTTTCGGGTCAGGTCACGAGCCCGGGGTTGTGGGATCCAGCCCCGCGTCGGGCTCTGCGCTCAACAGAGTCTGCTTCAGATTCTCTCTCCCTCCACCACTGCCTCTCCCCCTGCTCATGCTCTCCTGTGTGTCTCTAAAATAAGTAAATAAAATCTTTTTTTTTTTAAAAAAAAAGAGTTCTTTGAAGAAGATTCAGTGAGATAACCTAATAAAGGCCCTCGGCACATAATCAGGACTCATAAAAGGTAGTGGTTACTAATCTATGATTTATCGCTACTTTTTCAGGAGGAAGGGAGGATTTTAGTCTGAATCCGCCTCGATTTTAAAATCCAGGGACTTTCGGGAATCTTCTTTCTCGCCCCCATCCCTCAGCCTCTGTATTTATTTCAGCCCCTCTCCCAGGCATTATTAACTGATATTCTCTGAAGCCAGTCGAGGGACATTTCTATTATTGGAATAGCAATAACCCAAGCCCCACAGTTCTACTGAGCTTATCAAGCTGCAGAGTATCTGCTCCATCAACCAGAATCTGTTATCAGGCGTCTTCGAGCAGCTATCATCATTTCATTTTTCTTTCTCAGACTAATCTGAGAAACGAACACACTAGTACATTATAACAACATAAGCATTAGCTAAATACATCACGGAATCTTTGAAACCTTAGGCATATTTATATACAAAAGCATCAAATAAGAATAATGATAATAATGGACGTGAGCCCCCTTTTAGCATTCAGAGGGTGTCCACTGAATGCAGAAAGGAACAGAGCCGCCTCTCCTTCCACCCAGCCTTTGAAGCTATTGGGAGGAAGAGCTGAGCTGCCGCGTGGCAGCCAAGAAAGCCGCCAGAGGGAGCCACCATGGTAGACGTAGACCCCAAGAAGGTGGCCAACGGGGACCTCCTCTGAGGCCGAGGCATTCCCAGGACAGTGAACAGCACCCGCGAGCCATGCTCCAGAGCTCCCCAACACCATCCGGTTTGGTGCAACCACCCCCACCCTGTCCCTAGAGTTGCTCCAAACTGAGAATCCCGTACCTTACACTTCACTGCTGCTGAACGTCTTCGAGCCAGTACAATTTCCTACGTTATGAGTCCACCTTCCCAAGGCCAAACCCCAAGACCTAAAACCCCAGACACCCTTGCACCTGGATACAGGCAGATAAAATGGGTCTCCCACCAATCTGATGAAGCTTAGATTTGAGAGAGCAGCAGCTGAACTCAGAGGCCTGGGTCTTGGCAACCTCGGTGACGGGGCATGTGGATCGTTAGGGGCAGAAGTGACCAAACCACTGGCAGCAGGTCTGCACTGTCCTGGCTGGTGGAGGAGCCTCCATGGCACTGCTGGGCTCAGGGGACACGGGCCGTCGGGCCGTCCAGACATACTGTGAGCTGACCAGGGCCTCACGTGTTTTTTAACCTTCGTTTTTTTTAAACCCAAGATCTTAAGAAACTTTTTTATTCTGCTCAGAGGAGCCAGAGTATATTACTTTTAATGAGCTAAAAAGTCCAATGCAAGTGACCTCATCAATTCTTTCTGCCCAGTGAGACAACTGTCTCCTAAATAAACCACTCAACAGGATTCATTACAGGATTGATACTTCACTGAGGAAGGTGCCAGTCCTCCCCTTGCCTCACCTATCATGAAAGGTCTCTTTTCTGCGATCCTACAACACGGATTCCAAGTCTGTGCCATTGTGAAGCTCGAGCACAACGCAGAATGACTCCAGGACCTGTCCCTCGTGATGGGGGTTCAACCCAAGGCAGAAACCCTAATACACTGTGCTGGTTGAGATCATGACCAACGTTGGCACTGCAGCCACCTGCTACAAAACCAACGTGAACACGTGGCCGTGGAGGGACAGGCATTGCCTATTAGAGAAGACACAGAGCCTTAAAACAACCCATGGACAAGGTCCTCCAGCTGGTTAATGTCCGACCCTCGTGAGAAGGAAAAGACTTCATCATGTAAAATGAGGGGAATAGGGATCCCCCTGGGTGGCTCAGGGGATGAGCGTCTGCCTTCAGCCCAGGGTGTGATCCTGGGGTCCCGGGATCGAGTCCCACATCGGGCTCCCTGCATGGAGCCTGCTTTTCCCTCTGCCTGTGTCTCTGCCTCTCTCTCTGTGTCTCTCTAGAATAGATAAATAAAATCTTTAAAAAAAAAAAAAAAGGAAAGAAATGAGGGGCACTAGTGCTTTCTGAACTCCAGGATCTCAGCTCATCTTCTTCAGTGGAGGTATCTATGTCCTTCTCACTGACATACAGCCACCTCCCTTGGTTATGTGGATTAATATGAGTAATTCAATATATTCACCACACGCAAAGTGGCTGCCAGCTTCTGACTGACAAAAGCAAGCATTTTGCTCTTCCCAGATTTACCTGTCACAAACGGGGAGGCTGCTTGAAACTCCTTGACAAAATCATCAGGTACCACTCAGCAGGTGCTTGGATTCCTGCACGCAAGACCACCATCTCTAACTTTCTTCAACACTTGGCTTCTGGGAAGAGTAATTAACTTACACATCATCTGATTAGTCATAGTTGTACTATGAAAGGTGGCCTAGGGTTCACCCCAACTTACCTGGCAATTGATATTTTACTTAAGGCGCCAACACACTTCCCCATACTTTGCTAATGTAATTATTTGCATAGGACTATGATGGATAGGATATCATACCAAGAGCAATGCATTGAGGAGCGCTCAAAAAGTGTTTGATGATCTCATAAATGTTTTAATTGCAATGACAGACAGGTGCAATCATCTCATTAAATGTAAGTATCTTTGATATAACTTTACTTTTAAAGAACACACAGCGTGTCGGTGATAAGTATCTTCGCGTTCAGAGCCTAGACCAGGCAAGCTATGGGCCAGAGCCCGAAGCAGGTAATGTTGAACAGTGACATATTATTACACTAGATCATGTTGCATCCATGGGGAGAGGTCCCCCCCACTAAGACACCTTCTGCTCTGACCAAATCTCACAATACAAGACTTACTGGGGGAGGGGGGGGAAAGGCACAGTTTCCATTTTGCTTAAGTCATCCCTTTGGCCAACACATGTGCGCCGTGGCTTCTGGGAGACCCCTGAAAGGTAACAAAGCTGGGCAGGACGTATTTTCACAAGTCGTGCTCATGTTAGCACCAATGCGCTTCCATGGCACCACAGTCCATTTCAAAACACCTGTGTTTTAGAGATGTAGTTCTTCACAGGAACACAATCATTAAGATACGGGAGGGAGAGGGTTCTAGTCCAGGAGATAGAAAAACTCCGTTCTGATCAAAATCCTGCACATGAACCACTTTCTGGCAAAAGAGGATCAACCTGCACGCGTGTGCACAGGTATGTACAACGCAGAATGCTAAACCTTCACGTCGCCAGAAGGTAACGACCGGGGGAAAGAGCGTGATCATAATAACTGAGTGACTGAACTGCAGGAGAATTGTAGAAAGACCAGCACAGCTTGGGAACAACGGCATCCCACTGCCGGGAGGCTGTGCAAGACACCTTGATCCAGGGATGCTCCAAGTCCCCACTCCACCCTGGGTCTGCTGGGAGGGGGGTGGTGCAGGGATGAAGGGGGGGCTCCAGGCTTGCCAGAAGGGTCTCCTCAGGGTCCCGTCTGACCTTGCGCCATCATGCAGGACACCGGACCACCACAGCTGACTGTGGGAACTCATGACTGACTTGGTACAGGAGGCAGTGCAGAGGATGCTCGGGGTCTCCCAGGGCTTCACGGGATTCTGTGAGCACCCTATGCACTCTGCCCTAAAGCACGCGTCCTACAAGGCCTAATGTCTGGTCAGACTGACCATTCCAAAACCAGACCAAGGAGGTATTTAAATAAAGGGGTGGGAGGAGGTCTTTCTTCAAGTCTGAGAGGAATTGATTTAATAGGATTTAGAGAGAGTATTTAAGAAGAAACCATTCAGAAAATTGATGCGAGTTGGTGTTTTTTTTAGGTCTTCAGGCTTCCCCCCCGCCACACCTCCGCCTTTTAACTCTATAACCAACCTGTCCACTTCTGCTTGGAGATGCGAAATAAATAAAGAGCTGACACAACTTCTACCTTCCATCGCGGTCGTAATGCTTATGTGTACATTCGAGCCAAAAATAAAATCACAAAGATCAATATAAGAGACTGGCTTACGGTGGAATTGCCAGCGGTCGCTAGGCCGCACCTCAGAAACGGTCCCGGGCTCTCCCTACGGATGTGGAGAGCCTGGGGACCCGAAGCACGGGTACTGTGACCCCTGGTGCAGGTGGGGTGTCCTTCAGACACCTGGGAGAGAGGGAGCTCTGCTGGGCTCATGCACAGACGCTCAAAGCACACACTCCTTTCCTTCCTGCCCACTATGGATCCGGAGAATTAAAAGACAAGCGAATGGCAGCAGGGGTTCGGCTTATAAAGAATTCAGTCCAGGGACACCTGAGTGGCTCCTTCGGTGAAGCATCTGCCTTCAGCTCAGGTCATGATCCCAGGTCCTGGGATTGAGCCCCGCATCCGGCTCCCTGCTCAGCGGGGAGCCTGCTTCTCCTTCCCTCCCCGCTCGTGCATGCTCTCACTTGCTGTCAAGTAAATAAATAAAATCTTAAAAAAAAAAAAAAAAAAAGAAAAGAAGAAGAACAAGAATTCAGGCCGGTGAGGAAGAGGTGGTGGAGAAAACCAGATAAGAGATTTTCTGCTCTTCGCTACTTCCAACCTGTGTGTCCTTCAGCAAGGGAAACAGGTATGGCCACTAGCAGCGTGTCGGCCTCCAGACGCGCCCAGCTACTGCAGCGGGGTGAGGACCTGGTCGCCCTCCCTGGCAGAAGCACGGTAGGGATATTAATGGGGGCTCTTGGCTCCACAGGGAAGGCAGGAAATGCCTGTCCTCCATAGAATTTGTAGGAGAGGAGCTTATAAATCCTAGAAAGGGAATGAGGAGGATCAACAGTTGATGCATTATTGGTTTGGAGACATAGACCCCAATCTGTTATTATTGTTAGAAATAAAATACGACACTAAAAAAAAAAAAGAAAAATGTGTGTGTGTGTGTGTGTGTGTGTGTGTGTGTCTATATATGTCCTGTGCTTGGGTTTTCAAAGTTCGATGACCAGCAGATGCACTGAAGAGCTTCAGTCAAGGGTAAAGTGCACAAAAGCAGACCTGTTTTGTTAACCAAGAAAAGAAAGTGATGGGGGAAGCAGGCGTCACTGCAACCACCAAGTGTGACCTCTAGACAAAACCACTTCCTTCTGCGTTCGCCAACGCAGCTTATAGCTGACTTTGGTTTCGTCTAGGCGACACGGTGACGGACAAGGAGCAACAGGCTGACAGAAAGGAAATTTAGGTGGTGGCCGGAGTCCTTCCCTCCAGCCCGGGGAAGGCGGGGGCGGGTGGAGAGCCGCACGGTGGCCCGGATCTCTCGCCCATCGCTCACACCAGGCAGGTGTTTTGAGTCTTCTCAGCCCTGCCACATGGTCGGTGCAGCCGACAGGCCTCAGCTTCCTGGCAGCTGCTTTTCAAGCCCGGTGTGAGTTCCGCCAAGCTCCAGGCCCCAGCATGTCCCATGCAGGCAAGGTCCCCAAAGGCCTCCGTGCAAAGCCCAAACCAGTATTTCAGGCTTAGACAACATTCCCCTATATATTAAAGCCAGGTGCAATCCTTCCCCAGTTCGTGTAACACCTTTTCTCCCAGAACGATTTCACTCACTCAGAGAACCCTGTCCTTCTGGTCACGCACCCCAGGAACACGTGATGGGGCTCGCCCCCTGCTCCCTCTCCCCTGGGAAGTTGATTTCTGAGCTGGCATCTGGTCCCCCACCCCCACCCCCACCCAAACTCCTCCACCAGTCCAGGGCTTTGGTTACAAACAGCTTGAATGGACTCTGGCTTGCCTACCCAGGGAAGGAATTTATTGGACAGATACGTGGTGCCTCATGGAATCAACAGGAAGCCTGGAGAACCAAGCTCAGAACTCAAAAAAATAAAGTAAAATAAAATAATAAGCACAGGCAGCCGAGAACACAGGCAGAATGTTGTCACAGGAAGTCAGGAGCCGGGCAGGGCGCTGCTGGCTTGGGGCCTTGTCCCACCACCGCCGCACGCCACCCTCAATCCTGCGGTCGGTCCCCCCCGCCCCCGCCCCAATCATCCTCCTCTCTGCCTCTCTCCCTCCTACGCCCACCACAACCACCACCACCAATTCGAGACTGGGCACATATTTCCAGTCGGCCAGGTGCCAGGTGCTCATGCCCCCGCTGCTGGGGAGAGGGGAGAAGCGGGGATCGGCAGGAGCCTCCCCAGTGGCCAAGAGGACACTCTTCGCAGACTCATCTGCTTGCTTGGTACAACCTCAACTTCCCTTTACTCGCTCACTCAAAGGATGGCGGTCGCTCAACAAACAGCTTGGGAAGACACAGCACATGGTCACCACTCTCCCTAAATAAGGTGCTTTGGGGACACAAGGGAAGTCAGTCTAAGCCACCATTGTTCTCCAGGAACTCAGGCGAGACTACAACAGAGGGCTAGCTTCCCGAGGAGGAGGTAGCAGAGAAATGCATGTCCCGCTCTAGAAGCTTGGAAAGAAAGGATCTGTGGCTCTCCTGCCCGTGCCCCTCCCCAGGAATCAGGATGCGGGATCCCAAACCTTACTGCAACCCGACCTTCGCCACCCACCCCCCCTCTTCCAGGTGAGATGATGTGAACGCGTAAGCTTCAAGTCTGGGCACATTCTCAGGATGTGATTTCTAGAGCTTGAAACAACAGACTTCACTTCCAACTACTCGGGGAAAGGAAGACTTCCTCTCTGTGCCCAGGTCACGCCGTTCCTGAGTAGGAGTAAAGGGTGGTGACGGAAGCCACCCTTCGTAAGTGCCTCCTAGTCGCCAGGCGGTGGGCCGGGTGACGGACGGGCATGGCTCTGGTTAAGTCTTCCCATCATCTGGGTGATGGTTCTAGAAATCTAAGAGCCCACGATCGAGCCACATAACGACTGCACTGGGGCAAGTGACTCGAGCTCTTTGTTGCCCTTTCTTTGCTCTGCTATAGAACGAGCAGAAGAGCTTCTACTCCAGAGGGCCGCGGCGGGTCTTCGGATGGTTGATGTGTGTCAAGTGACGACGACACTCCGTGCTATGCAGGTGCTCGGTAAACACTGCCTATTATTTTTATTATAAGGCAGTCACTAAAATCCTCATTTTACCAACCAATAACCCGGCGTTGGGGAGGTCAAGTGGCCCGTCCAGAGTCCTAAAGCTGGCTCTTCCGTGTAGACGTGCAGCAGAACGGGAATGCCGCATTCACGTTTCACGTTGGACTCAAAAACCGGCCTTATTTCTACGACACCACGCTGCGCACACACTTCTACACCGTCAAACACGCAGGGCGAGGGAGCTGCTATCAGAGCAAACGCTGAAGTTCCGCTGCTTGTGATGCTGAGGAGCCAGCACAGCAATGATGTGTTTTAATAGGTCTCTGGTATTTTATCTCCAGTGATATCTGCACTTATTTTGGCCATTCTTACGCAAGAACTGAAATTCCCAGAAACCCCTGTGACCGCAGCAGAGAGAAAGCAGCTTTCAAGTGGTTGATCTACACACCGAGCTGACTCGGGCCTTAAGAACTGATGGCACTCGCCTTCCTGGTGTGTGGGCACAGGGTCACTTTCACGAGTGCACTAAATCTTGGCTGCGGGACTGGAGCGGGTTGTAAGGTGGATGCGGTTTTATTTTTTTCCCTTCCCCCCATTCTTCTTTTTGTTCTTCCCTCCCCCCCCCTTTCAATATTTGAGAAATAACCACAATTCTTGAACGCCATCGTGGTTACAAGAGAAAGGGGATCAACTTCTGAATTTTAGGTCTCCCCATCTGCCACCCACCTGCCAACCATCATCTGTCCAACTCCCCCCACCCCGCCCATGACAGTCCCCAAGAATCTGCCTGACATCGCAGCACAAATGCCCCCCAGCCCTGACGCTGAAGCCACAGGGAGGCGCGTCTTCAGAAGCTCCCCTCGCAGGAAGCCGTCCCCAAAGCCACCGGGATGATGAGATGGTGAGTCACCGAGTGGAAGAGGCACCAGGAGTCCGTTTCACTCTGAGGCTAGCTGTCCATCACCTCTCCTTCCCAAACAGCACGCAGGTTACACTGGCTTAAAGCAGAACGGTCGATAAAGCCACACAGATCACGGTGAGTAAATGAAAGGCAAGAAGACAGCAAATCTAACACAGGAAGGAAAAGGCGGGTTTCTTTCCTCGACCACCCTATCAAGGTAAAAGCCAGTCTCCTCTCCACTGGAGCAGACCAAGAGAAGGAACAATAGGTACACTGAGTCACCCAGCGGTGGACAGAATGGTGCGACGTAAACATACTTCAACATCCCACGTTCCATGGTTCAGGACCAACTGAGTTGTTATTAGCATCTTCTACGGCTTTCTTGTCTCGTTGATGACCTCATAAAACAGGGATCATGGGCTCTGCTGGAATTGTGAGATTATTGCTTTATTTCTGATATTGAAGTCAACCCTACCTCACGCAGTACAGAAGCATTCACTGTGATTTTGATTTTATGGCTTCGATTAATCCCAGTTTTAATACATCAGTGATAATACGAGGTTTGGTTTACCAATACTATTATTATTGTCTACTGTTGAGATGGAAGTCTCCCAATTACATGACAGACAGATGTCCCCACCTTCTGACTAGACACCAAGGCATGACACATTTCCTCCGTCCTAAAAATGTTTGACGAGGGCACGTAGAACTACCCAAATCCCCAAAGAAAAAAAAAAAAGTGCTCCACTCTGCTGCCCCTCGATTGTCACGCATTTCAGAAGCTTGACTCTTGAACTCAACTATTTTTCGTCATCTCTACATACGCTCTTGTTATTTTTCACTCCGTGGAAAACAGGACCAACACACTCCCCGTCATTTCGTTTTGCTTCTCAAGCAGCAGCTCACTTGCGTAGTGAGACTAGAATACGTTGTCTTAACATCATTGTGTTGGCCAAACACCCCCCCACCCCCATAGGAGATCTTTTTTTTTTTTTTTTTCATTTTTAACACAAGCTTGGTGTCAAACAAATAGCCCCAGTTCACCCATTCATAAACTCACATGTGGGTGGAACATGTTATCGTCTGTACCTGATAAGGGACACGTACGATATAACACGTTATTCGTAACATAGGAAAGCCAGTAGCAAAGCACGACAGCAGGCCATTTGCAGAACACCAGGGTACCAGCAGAAGTGGAAGCTACGAACCTCGCACGCAATTAGTCATACGACAAGAATTTCCCGAGCATTTTAGCATTTTACTGTCCTTTTACTTTCCATTTCACACTGAGCAGGGTTTTTTCCTTCATTTCCTCAGTGTCCATCACTCAATCTTACATTGACACAGCAAACCCTCCAGTGGCATCAAATGGCATGCCGTGTTGCGGCCAAATTCCAGACAGTTTTCTCATCATTTCTCTAAAATGAAGGCAAGAGACGTGTTGTGGTCCCATACAAATCTGAGAGCCTTCTTAGTCCTGAAAAAGCTAATGAAGGAGTGTTTTTTATAATTCAGTTTCAGGGTAAGGAAAACACTCGGTATCACTGGTTTACTGATCTGAATTAGCTCCGACGAGAGGGATTCTATCGTTTTTGAAAAATCTTCTAACTCTGCGGTGGTTTGGATGCATTAGAAGAGTACAGATTCTTTTTTTATTTTTTTATTTTTTATTTATTTTTTTTTAAATTTCTATTTATTTATGATAGTCACACAGAGAGAGAGAGAGAGAGGGAGAGACACAGGCAGAGGGAGAGGCAGGCTCCATGCACCAGGAGCCCGACGTGGGACTCGATCCCGGGTCTCCAGGATCGCGCCCTGGGCCAAAGGCAGGCGCCAAACCACTGTGCCACCCAGGGATCCCCAGATTCTTTTTTTTTTAAAAAAAGATTGTTTTTGCTTATTTATTCATGAGAGACACAGAGAGAGGCAGTGACACAGGTGGGGGGAGAGGCAGGCTCCCTGCAGGGAGCCCGATGCGGGACTGATCCTGGGACCCGGGGATCATGACCTGAGCCAAAGGCAGACGCTCAACCGCTGAGCCACCCCAAGAATACAGATCCTAACAGGCAAATACAACTCAGACAAAAATATCCAAGAGACATACGAAGCTCCTGCCCTTTCTGAATTACTATCTGCTTGAAAAAGATCATTAACTAGTCAACTATAACAGGTTTCATCAGGACATAAGGGCTTTTGCTGCTCCACTCCTCAGTCTGCAGATTTGCCTAAGCCCACCTGGCCACAGTTACTTAATTATTTATGTGTTAGACCAATCTGTATGGGACAGTTCTCCCTCTTCAGGAACTCTATCGATAGATCCCGAAAGTTACTCATTATATTAAACAGCCCACTTTCTGCTCAATTAATCAGATCATGAGAGATCTGATTTTAAGATTTTAATCTTAAAAATAAGATTATTTTTGACTCTCTAAAAAAGATCATTTCTAAAATATTTTAAGAATATGCCGTGTGTATTCCACTCTCTACCTGTAGTCACCGAAGGCTGACGTCTACCATCCACACCAGTCAAAGCGGCGTATACTATAATGGTGGATAGTAACACCGCCCTCCTGTTCCATATACCTACTGGCTGCAAAGGCAGCCACTGCCTCATTTGTCATCCTGAGTCCCCATCCAAGTCCTTATACTGTATGAGACTCTAACAATATGGCAGCAGTTTCGTGATAAAAGCAACCTACCGAGGCCGTGTAAAAGCCTCCTCAGTAAGGATTAGAGCAACTACATCACACAGTCGTAAACCGGTGTCTTATAACTCTAAAGCCCAATGCAAACAAGTAGACAAAACAAAAACAGATGATCGCCATCAAAGGAGGCAAACTGGAGCTCCAGACCAGCCAACACAAAAATGGGGTCAACTGCGAGAAGAAAATTCACTGATCATCACCCGAAACATTCATACTGTCTTGATCATCCCAATGGGACAACAACAAAAGTAGCTTATTCTCTGGGAGGTTAAAAGTGGTCCCAACATCCATGTGCCTCATCAATCCCATTTATTCAACACTGGACTTTTCCACTCTAGAAACCAGACCCCATAGGATGGTGCCCTGCAGAAGACACGTGTCCCTGAGGGATGTCAGAGATGGGGGCGGGGGGGAGGTAGGCTGACTTAATGAATAACTTCTTTTGGCTAATTTCCATAAAATCAGTTCTTGCCCTGGGTTATCCTGGCCAAGGCACCATCCCTGGCACAAGCGGACATGCTAGAGGCTCTGCTAACGGTTCGGTTAACTGCCATGGTTCTTCCATCGACTCACAACAACAAAGTCCCTCCTGAACAAGCCTTTATAATGCCCCCTAACTAATTATACCTAGAGAATTTTTGTGTGCAGGGTGCAGAGAAAGTAGGATGTTGATGGGCCACCTTCACGCCTCTACTCTCAGACCATTCTCTTCCCCATTTAGATCCCCAAGAAACTACAAACAGCACTGGAGAGAGTTTAAAGAAGGAAAGGATTTAAATTCCAGTATTTCTTGCTTTACTTGTCTGCATGTTTACAAACCCTTCTGGGTCCGTGCTGCTCCGATGGGCCCAGCAAGGCGAGGCTGTGGGTTATTAGCAAGTCTAAGTCAATGAAACCTGAGAACTCCTGGCTTACCCTGATGTCAACTCTAACCAAAATACAAAAGACTAGGCCTCTTTTCTGTCAATACAAGTGGCAATTCCCTGCACACACACTCACACACACACCTTACCTGTCCAATCCAAGGGAACGCTGGGCTATGTCAGGGAACCTGAATTTTCTTGTGATTCTAAGTTGCCAAACAATCTGACAAAGTTTTCTAGGTTGCCCCTATAGCTACATGCCTCCAATTCATTGTACTTAAAGAGTATCTGCCAAGATTTCTAGTTCCAACCAGTGATATCTTTGACTTCACTCCACTATTTGGAAAGGAAATCGTAGAAGTTTCTCCAGAATAAAGCTCCATTTTAACCTTGAGGGAAGGAGCAGCAGAATTTTTACCATTAAATAACCAACGTGGAATGACAAAATGCCAACGAAGGGCATCACTGCCCTACTGCCCTGCTTGTTGTCATGAAGAGCACAGGACGACAAACCAGGCAATGAACTCGAGGCCAAGAGAAAAAGAAGTCCCAAGCTGTTTAAAGCACCAAGCTGCGGGGCAAGGTTTGAGAAGCGTGGCCCTAAAGCCTGTGTACCTCTGCTCGCCCACCCCCCTCACCAGGCAGCACAGCCCTGCACCTGAATCCAGGGGAGCCAGGCCAAGGTGACCACCATGTCACGTCCTTCAAAACTGTTTTCGAAAATTTGTGTCTTAAACATCAAATCAGGGACGCCTGGGGGGCTCAGCAGTTGAACGTCCGCCTTTGGCCCAGAGCATGATCCCCGGATCCGGGATCAAGTCCCACATCGGGCTCCTTGCAGGGAGCCTGCTTCTCCCTCTGCCTATGTCTCTCTGTGTGTCTCTCATGAATAAATAAATAAAATCTTTAAAAAATATCAAATAATTTGACAAACACTTTTTTCAAAAAAAAAAAAAAATCCCAAGTGAGACCGGATAAGCAAACAATGGTATGTTCACACAACAGAGTACCCACTTTGCAGTAAAAAGGAAGAAACTCTTTATTGATTCAAGCAACAACATCTGAAAAATCTCAAGAAATTTATGAGGAGCAAAAACTAGGTACGAAAGGACAGCTGACCTTTCAACAACGTGAGGGTTAGGAGATTTGACCGTTCGCATCATGGAAAAGCCATGCATTCAGTTTTTTTTTTTTACTTTTAATTCCCATTTAGTTAACATACAGTATTATATTTAGTTTCAGGTGTGCAATAATATAGTGATTCAATAACTCTAGACATTACTCAGCGCTCTTGATGTACTCCTAATCCCCATCACCTATTTCACCCATTCCCCCACCCACCTCCCCTCTGGTAACCTTCTGCTTATTCTCTATAGTTAATCTGGTTTTATTAGCTTATCTCTTTTTTTCTTTGTTTGCTTGTTTTGTTTCTTTAATTCCACATATGAGTGAAATCATATGGTATGTGTCTTTCTCTAAATTAGCTCACTTAGCATTATATTCTCTAGATCCACCCATGTTGCTGCAAATGAGAAGATTCCATTCCTTTTATGGCTGAATGTCATTCCAGTGTGTGTGTGTGTGTGTGTGTGTGTGTGTGTGTGTACACACATTTTCTATATCTATTCATCTATCAATGGATACTTGGGCTACTTCCATAATCTGGCTATTTTAAATAACGCTACAATAAACATAGGGGTGCATATATTTTTTCAAATTAGTGTTCTGGTATGATTTGGGTAAGTACCCAGTAATGGGATTACCGGATCATATGGTAAAGTCTATTTTTTAATTTTTTGAGGAACCTCCGTACTGTTTTCCACAGTAGCTGTTTGCATTCCTACCAATAGGGAATGAGGGTTCCTTTTTCTCCACATCCTTGCCAACACTTGTTGTTTCTTGCGTTGTTGATTTTTGCCACTATTAACTTTTCTGACTCCTCTAAAACTCAACTACTAATAGCCGCCTACTGTTAAGCAGAAGCTCAACCAATAACATAAACAGTTGATCAACACCTAATTTGTATGCTCTATGTATTATATAGGCTGTAGTCTTACAATAAAGTAAGCTACAGAAAATTTTATGAAGAAAATTAGGCGGAAAATACATTTACAGCACTGACTGTATTTATAGAAAAAAAGGTCCTCAGAAACACGGACCCTCACACCCAAACCCAAGTAATTCAAAGATCAACTGTATATATAGTACATGATTCCATTAATATGAAGCGTAAGAACTGGCAAAAATTAATCTCTGATGATAAAAATTACAACAGTGGTTATCTGGGGTGGAGGCTGGCAGGGAACTGAAGTACAAAAGGCCAAAGTAAACTTTCTAGGATGATGAAAGAGTTCCATGTCCTAACTGGGTGTCGGTTACACGGGCAAATTCACTTGTCAAAATACATCCAAGCATATACTCAGGTTTTATGCATGTTACTGTATATAAATTTACTTCAATTTTTAAAATTCATCACCAATATCCTCCCCTCTTTGACTAAGTCTAGGAATTTTTGTGGTAAAGGGGGAGAAAAGGTGAAATTCTGAAAAGAGAAGACCTATACTAGGACCCCTGTCACTTTCTAGCTCAATCATCTTGAACAGGTGAGGTAACATCTCCACACACTTACCCATCTGTAAAATGGGAGAACTCTAGTGGTCGTCCAGACAAAACACCCCAATGATAAAATATCAGTAACTTAGAGAAAAATGCTGTAAGTCGTATAATGTCATGCATAAAAGAGATGAAGGAAATAAAAAGACTGGAGTGGGTGTGGGGAAAGGGAGAGAGAGCATCCACGGGGATTATTTTCACTTATGTGGTGATTTTCTCTTTCCACCATTTTATTTTATTTTTTTAAACAGGCTCCACACCCACTGTGGGGCTTGAACTCAGGACCCTGAGATCAAGAGTTGCATGCTCTACTGACTGAGACAGCCAGGGGCCCCTCTTTCCACCATTTGAAAACATGGATTTCTGTAGCCGATCAGAGCCCTTAACCCTGGAGTGCTCGTTTGGCCTCCACTTTCACACACACACACACACACACACACACACACACACAAGCTCTGTTCTCGCTCGCTCTAGTTGCTGTGCCTGCTTTTGCAAGGTGCCCAATCTGCATAAACCATGAGGATAAATCAATCAGGCAATGAGAAAAAGGCAACACACCGCAGCCAAGGCCAAGGTGCAAAAGCCCACACCACGCAGGGCAGGTCATCAGGTCCCACCGAGAGTCCCGCATGTCACCTTGCTTAACGTGGACCTGGTCGCAGGAAGTCACCCCCATTTGTGGCATCTCTCTGCCCACCTGCTCTTTTTGGGGCGCTGTCTGTGTGCTCCCCACGCCTCCCGCTTCCCCGGCTTCCCCTGCTCCGCCGTTCTCTCCCGCACTTTCTCTTTCTCTCTAGGCTGGGTTTAATTTGACACCTTGAGCTTTGGTAACGAGGTGGGGAGCAGAGCAGCCACAGTGGAATTCATTAGGCTCAACACTGCAGGGCCCGCTCTCTGTGCGTTAATGACATCGGAGGGTAGGGAAACGAGACAGCCACCACGCGAGATGAAATAAACATGAGGACTGTCAGCAGTGACAGCCGAAGCAAAGGGGACAAAATGAGCCAGGTAGAGACCTTTCCCCGTCCGCACAATGCAAACCGACAGCTTGCAGAGCCCCCCTCCCCGCAGCCACCCACCACCCCCCCCAACACCCAAAGCTGAAGAGTGAGTAAGAGGTGGGGGGAGGCGGAAGCCGGGATGGGAAAGAAGGAAAGAAAATACAATTAAATTATCATTGTTTTAACGTACAAATTTCATTTATCAGTTTAATGTTGGCGCAAACCAAATTCATCACCCTCCTTCAGAGAGGCTGGGGAGCGGGTCTGCGCTGTGCTATGCTTGGAGGGTTCTTTCCTCCCTCCTCCCGGCCTTAAGCTCTCTCAGCTGATTTTTTTTTTTTCCTGAACAGCATCATCCTACCCCCACCCCTCTTCAACCACTATAACTCTGTCTCTCCCTGTTGCTAAAGGCGGCACTGGAAGGAGGAAAAGAAGGGAGAAAGAAAGCAGAGGTGGTGATGAAGGAAGAGAGATGCTGCTCCTGCACACGTTTTGCTTTTAAAGGTGAGGGGTGGGGCGGTGGCAGGAGGGCGACAAAGAAAATTCAGGCAGCACGCACTGGACCACAGAACAGAGCTGCATGGGCCACATCGGACTGGGGAAAGCCCTTGAACGTGCCCACCGGGGAGAACAAGTGCCCTGTTCCCAGCTACCAGCTGTCAAGAGGGTCGAGTAGCAAGGAAGGGCTCAGAGTCTGCGA
The DNA here is from genome assembly GCF_048164855.1 of Canis lupus baileyi. NCBI lineage: Eukaryota > Metazoa > Chordata > Mammalia > Carnivora > Canidae > Canis > Canis lupus. The sequence goes on along the minus strand of NC_132875.1, from coordinate 5,365,999 downwards.
TGGCCTTGTCTTCTGCACACGATGCATTAGGGATGCACTGGCTCTAATCAAGCCAAGTCAGGGCCTCTTCCTCCACTGGAAATAATCCTAGATGCCCAGGGGCAAAGAGAAAGCCTCCCTTCACTGCACTTGCCTAAGAGGAAGTTGGCTTCGAAGGGCGCAGACTCCATACAGTTGGCCCCAGTGCGAAGCCCAGGGCTGGTACCTGCAGTTGCTACATTTTCCCTGATGCCTTTGATCAGCAGATCTCCCAGCCAGAGCTCAGAACTGCTTCCATAGCCCTTCCCAGAAATCCTTCCCCTCTCCCTCAGCCATTGACGGGACGCATGTGAGCCGGAGCCCATACTTTGAGGCCAAATATCATGGTTTTCTTTGGCCGAGGACTTCTCAAGCAAGGTGTTTCAAAGAACCCCCAAAAGCCAGCAATGTTATTATGAGAAGGGAAAAGAAAACCATCATGAGCAGCATTAAAAGGGGACGCATGTGAAGGCCCAATCAATGACACCATCCATACTTAGAACAGACTCTTCAGGGGTCAGTCCGAGTTTCCTGGATGAACGTTTGCCCTACCAAACCCCTGGCAGGGGTGGGAGGTGGGCCAAAGAGCAAAGCTAGCTTGCCAATCTGCTACAGGGATGTGAAGGGTGTGGGAGGCCAGGTGTGAAGATCCACAAACCGAGCTGGTCATCTTGTAGGAAGCCATGGGATCGTGACTCCAAGTCACGATGAACTGATACCAGAAAACGACCTGTTTCACATACTGGGGGGAAAAATAAACCAAACTGATAGACCTAGGGTATCACAAAATAGAGGCCATGATAATTGTGTCAAACATGTCTCAGGTTCAAGGCCCAGAGACGCCCACCAAAGGTTCTGTCTACACTCAACACGGACCACATGTCGCAGGTTCAAGGCCCGAGACACCTACCAAAGGTTCTGTCTACACTCAACACAGACAAAAGCTTAGTTTCCTCCCCGCAAAGTAGTTCACACCTCCTTCCCTGGATGATGTGAAAAGACATGGGTTGGCACCTCGTACGAAGCATTACAATCCCTGAAGGAAAGCAGTCCGTTAATAAAAGTGCTGGAAAAATAAAAATAAATAAATAAATAAAAGTGCCAGAGAAGAGTGTTACCCTTAAGAGACTAATTTTGTTTTAAGCTAGAAAATATGATTATAGAACATTTTGTGAAGGGAAGGAGACACACACAGTCCATTTGTTCTGGAAGGCAGTGAGTGGAGTGGCTGAGAGCACGGTTCTGGGAGAGGACTGAACTACATCTGAAGGCCGGTGTTCACATGGGGAGTCCATCCTGAACACAAAGGTAACACCATGCAGACCAAAACTAGAGAAGCAGAGGGCGTAACGTACGTCAAGGACACCAAAGGCTGGGTAGTTAAACACAAAGCATGGTCACATCTGAACAAATGCCCCACCATTTTGTTCCTTGGCCGGATTCTAGTTTCAAGCTTGCCCTGTGGCTAGAGGCCCCAGCTCATGTGCATGTTTTCTTTACCCAACGTTGCCTTGTTCCATCTCAAAGGTAACCCCTACAGCAGCTACTTTCCCCCTCATAGTCCCTCACCTATCCTATCAAAGGCCTTCCCACCAAGAGAAGGGACCAATGGAACAAACTCACAAGTCCCATGTCATCTTGAGGGAGTACAGTGGAAAGAAGCGGGGGAAGGTCATCTTTAGAGAGTCATCAACAAGTTTGACCCCCTTCTCCACTATTTCCAAGTTTAGGGACCCTGAGCAAATTATTTAGCCTCTCTGGGCCTCAGTTTCCTCCTCTGTAAAATGGGGAGTATAACGCCAACCTCTGACCTACACACGACTTACACATGGTTAAGTGAAATGTGTCTACAACCGGGCCTGGCGTGTGGTAGACGCTTTCAGTGGGGGCCAGGCAGGCAACTAAAGAAGTGTCCAAAGAAGCGGCGGTGACGGTTCTGAAGTTCCCCAGCCTTGAAATACGAGAAAAATGAGCTCCATGAGCCAAATGAACCACACGCTTCACTACCAGAAATAACCTATAGCTTGATAACATCAGAGCAGAGTTGCAAGTCCCTTCCCCCACCGTTTAGCAGAGCAGCTCCTCAAACCATGGCCCCGGCAATAAGCCTTTCCTTGCTTTCCTTTCTTTGGCTACTCTCAACCTCCTGGCCTCCCCTGACCAACCTCTGCCACAGGAGCTCTGACAACCCTGGGGTGCTTGGAGAAAACACAAATGCTCAGCACACCCCCCACCCCAACCCAAGGGGGGCTGCACTGTTCCGGGATGGAGCCCAGGAGCCCAGGATCCCAGGCGTTGGTGGAATTTTGCAAAAGTTCCCCAGGTGATGTTAATGTGGAGCCAGAGCTGAAAACCACAGTGTGGCAAACATACTTCTTACTGAGAGGTTTATGCATGACATCAAAAACACATTTTTATTACCGTAATGACTCACGGGGCGGGAGTGTTGGCCCTCTCACCTAGAAAGGGGAGCTGCTCGGCCTCCATGGAAGATCACACCTGGGAGGGGCTTGGAGGTCCACTAGGTCGGTCACCCATTCCCTCTCCTTCTTCTCCTTCCTCTTTTCCCATCGTTCCCAGCGCTTCCTCCGCCACTGGCCTTGTTTCCAAATCTCTACTGCTAAACCTTATCAGTTTGAAATGTTCCATACAGCGCCTGGAGCTTTCAGACGAAAGGTGCCATGAAAATCTTAATAAACAAATAAATAATTCATATTAGGTATTGGTCTAGTCTCTGCACTACTGGATTCCAAACATTTCTTAGAAGCAGCCTCTTAGCCATAAAGTCAAACAAATAAAAGCCCTGAGACAGAAGCCCAGGGGCTGAAGTTGGGGTGAGGGCCCGGAGCCTCATGGGCTCACCCCACTGCCAGGAGGGCAGCCCTGGGCCGCCCTGTACCCCTCCTGGGGCCGCGTGGGGCAAGGACGGAAAACCACCGCAGCACAGGACGCAGGGCTGGGTTGCGGGCTTTGAGGCTGTCGACAGCCCCAAGAACAGTTTCATTACATTACACGTCCTCCTCCCCCACCACAATAACCAGAAAAAGAAGTCATTTGTTGTAAAACAAGAGCACCTCTGTGAAAATTGCATGTGTTGCAATTGGGTTGTGAGAAAAATACAGAAACATGGCACCGGTCAGACCGGCTCAATCCACTCAATCCTGAAATGGGATTTAGGTCCCCCAAGACCATCAGGAGAAAACCTCTCTCCAATCCGCAAGCAGGGAAAGCTCCCCACCATTTGTGCGTGTATGTGTGCGTGTGGACTCGTTTCCTCCCCTCAAGACTGGGGGTCTCCAAGCCCTATTTGCATTCAGGATTGAGGAGTACCGGAGAAAAGTTGGGAGTGAAGAGGCCGGTTTGGGCCACATTTCCAGCCCGGGAGCACCCACGGGTCTTTGGAGCCCAAGGGTGCCTGCCTCTTCCTGGTGGTTCCCGAGAGCAAACTCGAAAACCTACTTTCAGCTTAATGCCTTAACTTACGTGGCCGCCAATGACCAACCTTCCCACTGTTGATCTAAGTCCTTCGGCAGCAGCAACTGCGAATTCCACGGCTACATTTGCCAAAAACATCAGGTTTGATTATTTTAAATGATTATCATAATACAGATGAGGTGAGGATTACAACAGATTTCTGTTTCTCTGCTTGCTTGCTTATTCATTTCTTTTTAAAAAAAATATTTATTTGAAAGAGAGAGAGAGAACATGCATGAGAGGGAGAGAAGCTCAAGCAGACTGCACTGCGCGCAGAGCCCGATGCGGGACTCAATCCCATGACCCTGAGATCATGACCTGAGCAGGAATCAGGGGTCGGACACTTAACCGACTGAGCCACCCAAGCGCCCCGCTTTTTTCTTTAACCACCATGTTCTCCTGAATCCATTTCCCTTTCATTCTGCTTCAAAGGAACTCTGGCTCACTTAAAGACTGGGTCTGCACACCTACCGGGCTGTCAAGGAAAGAAGGCAGAGACAAAAAAAAAAAGAAATCTCCAGATTTGCACTGTGTGCTCCTGGTGTCTTTCATCCTCTTATCTCCACAGGGCAGATGACACGCTCTCCATTTACAGGTGAGACAACTGAGGTTGGCCAAGGTTAAGTGACTTCCCCAGGTCACACAGTCTATGATCCCCGGAGCTCAGGGTCCGAGCCTTCTACTTTTTTTTTTTTTTTTAAATGCCGGGCTTGAACTCACGACCCTGAGATCAAGGTCTGAGAGATCATGAGTCGGACACTTAACCGACTGAGCCACCCGGGCGCCCCCAAGCCTTCTACTTCTAAATGCGATGCTCTATACGCCACACAACTCTTGCCTCAAAATTCTGAGCCCTGGAATCATGAACCTGCACTGCCACGGGTCAGAAGTGCTGCAGAACTCTAAGTGTGCAGGGTCCTGTCACGACGGTGGCATCACTTCTCCCCCGTATTATCCCCACCACCACCCCCCAATTTGCTGTCAAATCTGCACATGCACTTGGGGGCGAGGGATGTATCTCTGCGTGCGCATTGGCAAGAATAATGGGCCACGAGCTATTTTCAAAGGGCCACTTACTTTTCCTTGAGATTTCAGGCCCAAGTCCTCTGCTACTATCTGCCTCCCAACTCTCACTCTCGATTCTTTTTGATCACCGGCCCCCCCCAAACTGTTTGGCCCCAACCCCCCTTCCTCCCTGCCTTAAACTCAAACAGCCATGGAGTTTGTTCAGATTCCCTATTCATCAAGGAAATGAATTCCATATGCATAATTCATTTCTTTTGTGAACTTTTTCCCCTGCAGGGAGTTAATGCTCGCCAGCGCATTGGGAACAGAGACGGTAGCAGAAGGGACAAGTGAGCAAAGGGGGTCCCAATGCTTTCCCCCGTGTAGCCGGGACAGATAGGGGCCAAAAGGTCTGGCCTCTGCTGGCTGACACCTCGAGCTCCACAATTTTATCTCGCAAAAAGGAAAGGGGGACCCTGCACTGCTTATTAGGGGGACAATGGGCTTCGCCTTCAAGGGCGAGCGGCCCGGGGAGCCCCGAGGCCTTATTTCCAAGCCCAGTGGCGGACTGTCGCCTGGAGAGAAAGAATGGCGAGAGCCCTCCCACTCCTCCACGTCTCTGCTCATATTAAAAACCCAAAACTAAACAAAGAGATATACACCGTGCCCAATGCACCATGTTTAACAGCTGTTGCATTTGGAGGCAAAGCAGTCCCTAGTCCAAAGTCAGATTTGAAAAACGGCTTTATTAAGAGAAAGATTTACTGTATATGAACTCCAAGACTGGAAAGTGGAGGAGGAGCAGCTGAGAAACACAGACCTGCCAGACGGGGAGCCCAACTGACTCCATGGCTGATGTTACCTTTTGGCAAGTTTCTCTGACCCCCGCGACATCCTGGAAGTTGCGGGCCTCCGGTTATTAACTCTTTACTGGCAGACAGTCCAGAGCCCCCAAGTTCCGAGCTGGCTTGATCCACGATCCACGGCACAAGAGATTTTAAGGCCAAGACGGAGCAGATAGTCCAGCGCGGTGTATGTCAGGGAATTCGTGTTACTTAGCATCTTACTTAAATTTCCAAAAATACATCTTTCGTTCCACTGTTTTTCTTTTTTTTTGCTTCTGCCTTCCTCCATCTCCACAAAGGGGAAGGGGCCCATAATCATTTCAGATTTGGAAACCATCGTGCCTAATCCTAAAACCGCCTGGTAGTTGAGGATCTGCCTCTTGCGAAAAGGTCCACTGGTGACCGCCGCCGCCTAGGATCAGCACCATCCCACCCCGAAGAAGAAGAAGCCGTGTAATCAGCGATCATAAAATTTCATTTGTTGTTTCTTCTTCCAGCGTGTGGTCTGATACGGGCTGGAGAGGACGGAGCCAGCGAGCCAGGAGGAAACAGAACCGGATCCACCAATAATTGAAAGCAACAGAAATTTTACTGTGATTCCTGTAGGATTAACTTGTAAAGACAAATAAAACCGTCAAGGGTTTTCATCTACCGTATGAGAACCAGAAAGCAGCTGGCCAGCTTTGCTTTACCATCATCCACTGGAAAACCAGGCCAAGACAAGCACTCCACGGAGAAGCCAGGGAGAGAGAGCCATGGTTACGCGAGTCATAAATGAAAGCACTCCGTGGCGCTTGGGGACTAGAGACAGTGCCCTGCCCTTGGCCTCACAGAGCTTATGGTCTACTTAGGAAAGAAGGAAGTGTGAAGGGAATTCTAAAGTTAAAGTCAAAGCAAACCCAAAGAATATATAAATACATAAGCGAGCCAGACTACCCCAGCAGCTGGCAGGCATTCCCGGGGACACCTGCAGGAGAGCCATCAGACCACGGCAGTTGCACGCAAAAGCTCTCGAGGTGGATGGACATGTGGTCTGAATCCCAACCGACGCCACTGGCCAGCTAGCTATGAGATTTCTGACACGAATTTAACCCCTCAAATCTCATCTGTAAAATATACCTTCTAATTTCGCTTCTTCACGGTAAGAATTTAACCAGATTCAAGGGCATAACGCGACTTCAGGGGCGCCCGGGTGGCTCAGTCGGCTAAGCGCCTGCCTCCGGCCCAGGTCACGATCTCAGGGTCCTGGGATGGAGCCCTGTGTCGGCCTCCCTGTCAGCGAGGGGTCTGCTTCTCCCTCTCCCTCCGCCGCTCCTCACCACTCATGCCTCACTCTCTCTCTCGAATAAACACGTAAGAATCTTTGAGTAAAGTAAGATAAAGTAACTTCATGGGATGCCCAGTCACGTATGTAAGTGATACAGGCAATCGGTACCCAATTTTAGAGACTCCAAAAAGGCACGAGTGTTCTCTGGCCACTGGGAACAAACACGGGGATGTGGACCGATGGTGACAGGTAAGCTGGTTTGGCACGAGGTCTGATGCAGCCACATGCCTGCTTCTTGTACGGCCCGGCTAGAAGGGGGGTCCAAGAGAATAAAGGAACCCACTCGCTCGGCCAAAGACCAAGCTTCTCCATCCCGCTCTGTAGTGTCTAGGTGGGCACCCTGCCCTTCGTTTCGGCGAGGTGCACTCTCCACCTCCACGCCGTCTTTCACCACCATACCAGTCAGCATCCCTCCCTCCTCTACTAAATCTGGACAGTAAGTAGCATCGCCCTGTCACGGGGGTACGGAGAGCTTCTGCAACGCCCCATTTAACTGCTCTGTGTTCCTATCTTCGGCTTCATTAGCATATTTCAGCAGTGCCTTGATGGATGAAGATAGATGGGGGAACATCATCCTTGGTGAAATCACTGTTTCATCAAGGTTAAACCAGCCTCGAGCTTCGCCACCTCCCTTTGTTTGGCTAGGTCTCTAATAACAAAATTAACGGCAGAATTAATGCCCAGGAGGCTCCCGGTGAAATACACTGATGCTCCCAGAATGAAGCTTTATCTCGGACCTCCCAGTTTATAATCCATCAATCAGTGGCTTCCATACTTTATTTTAAAGTAAAGCATCACCTCCATCACGGCAGAAGCCCGCCTCTCCATCCTTTCCCCTGACACAGCTGGGCTGGGATGAGGCGAAGGAGGAGACTCAGAACCGTCTGGAGCCACCAGTCAGGGAAGAGGAGCCCCGAGAGCCTCCGTCTACCCCGATCCGTGAGCTCCCGGAGGGCAGCTCGCTCTTGTCAGATCTGGTCGCATCTGCTGTCGTCGGCGTGGCACGTGTTCACTATGTCCTCGCTGCTACTAAAGGAACCGTGTTCACCAGGACAGCAGCACCTACCTGAGTCCCTAAAGGCCTACCGAGCGCCCACCGCCTGGCAGGACTTGGCGCAACGAGGCCGCGCTGCCTCCAGACCTCAGGAGCTGCCCCCCAGCAGGTTTCCACACCGCTCCTCGAGGGTTTCACCTCCCAACTAACCCGAGAGGCACACCTGGGTGGCTGTGCACGTGACAACGGGACTGATGTCCTCGGCTGGCCCACAACGAGGCAGGTGGGAGCCAGCTGAGAGGCCCGCGGCCACCTCTGCTTCCATCTCCCATTCACGGTCGCATCCCCCGGGCAGGACCCTTCTCCCCGCTGGGAGCCTGTCTCTGCAGCAGCCAGGCAGCCTGCACACGAGGCCCCTGGTGCCGTCCATCCCGGGAGCCGCTCGACGGCTCCAGCAAGGGATGGAGCCCACACGCGACTCTCCCCCGTCCCCCCACCTCCACGTAACATGTGAAGAGGGCTGTCACGAGTCCGCTGTGGCACAGGGCCACGGATCGGGACAGTCACATGCAGCCTGGAGGGGACGCCACGGCAGAACGGGGGGGGGTGCGATTCCAGAACCAGAGTCCCCGAAGGCCGATTGGGGGGCGCTTTGTGAAGGATGGTGGCCCGCCCCACACACGGAACAAGAAAGGGAGCGGGACGCAGGCATCCTGAGGGGCTAAGAGGGAAAAACCCAAAGGTTCTGTGAGCCCAAGTCCCTCCACTGACAGAGAAGCGATGCTGGGAACAGCTGTTTGTCCAGAGGACCGTGCCCAGGGCACCAGCCTGCCCAAGGACCCCGTGGGGCAAGGAGCGGTCGGCCGAGGGGGCCGTTGCCAGACAAGTCGAAGCTGAACATCGGCTCCTCCTCTGAGAAATAGGTCAACGTGATCATCGTCGCGCTGAAGAGGCTGAAGAAGGCTCATCACCACAGTCTTCCATGAGAGGCCAGCCGAGCGAGCGCCTGGAACCTTCTCCTCCGACCCCGTGCCACTGCGGACGAGGAGGCGCACAAACCCGGACAGGACGGAGACGACGGCGCGAGGCCCCACCTGGGCCCTGCCAAGCCAGCCAGCCCGCCAGGCTTCCAGAAGCCGCCCGCAGCCTGTGCCCTGTCCGCAGGTCCCTCACTGGCGACCGGGAAGTCCGTAATTCTCGAGCTCCTGGACCTTCGACCGCCACAGGGGCTTCCCACCCCACTCCATCCCCTCTCACTTTGCCAAAGGCCTCACCTACCTCCTCAGGCCCCAGGATTTGGGCTCGCCTTGGAAGTGGGGGGGGCCTCCAGGACCCCAAACAAATAACCTCACTGTTCTTTACTCCTGTCTCGTCTTCTGTGAAACGAGAGCAACCATCCTGCTTCCGGAAGGTCTGAGAAACCACGGAAAGTGGACGGACGCCTTCCAAGCTCCCCAGGAACCGCGTGAAGCATTACAGGGGGGCAGTTTCTTGGTCTATAACTGAAAGGTGGGCACATAACAGCTCTTCCTTGGCAAGACTAACCTATAAGACAGATGCCAAGAGGTCGACGTTTGTTCTGCACAAGCTTGCTTTTCTCCTCCCCACTGACCACAGGGAGGAGGGTCACAGCAACGGTCCCCTCACGCTTGCTGCAGGGCACATATGCCAACACACTCGTGGGGCCTTCAACCCACCGGGGGGGGCGGGGGGCAGGTATCGCCACCCGTCACAGACAAGAACACAGAGGCTCAGGTGGGACAAGAGGCTTGCACAAACCCACACGGCCGGTCGGGCGCAGAAAGGAGGGCTGAACTGGGGTCACCGGATGCAGGCCTGTGCCCCGGCTACAGTCCGACTCCCATAGACAGAACCCAGCCGGGCAGCTCCCCTCCACCCAAGAAGAGGGTTACAGCTCCCTGACACCCTCAGCTCAGGAACTCCCGGAGCTGTCCACACCCTGCCACCAAGGAGACCACAGGCCCGAGAGGACTCACATGCCGCTGCCAAGCAGGCGGCTCTAGACCCTGCAGTAGGCAGGTGACCTCACCGAGGAGCGTCACATGCGAGGGGTGCAGGTCCGAGCCGGTAGGAATGGCCAGGCCAGCCCGCGGGGATCGCCTGCCTTTCCCTCTCCCGACTGCTTTGTCCTCAGACCCCCAAGAACAATAGGTAGTCATGCTCTGTTCCTCGTCTTTCCCACTCAGCGTGTGCGTGCGTGCATGCGTGTGTGTGTCTTTATCAAAAAATTGACTGTTTTATATTATATTCACACATGCAGAGGAGAGGCTCGCCAGGCGCAGGAGAGGCAACACCCAGAGAAGTCTGGCACTTTCCTGAGCTTCCTCTTCTGTCTCAGCCATCAACCTACGGGTGCAGCTGTGCACAAGAACTTCAAAGGGGAAACTGAGGAAGGCCGTGGAGAGAAATCAGTGCTCGGCACCAGACAGCACAGAAAGGAGTCATTTTAAACCATATCCGCCCCGGTTCGCTGTGTTTTCCGCCACCTTGTTGTGCCTAGGGCAGAGGGTGACCCACAGAAGCCGTCTGTGTCGTCCGGCAGACCAAACAGGAAGAGGCGCAGAAAGCTGCGCAAGTGACCACGCTGCCGCGGTTGCTAGGCAGCACGATTATGTCCATTCCCTGCTGCTTGGCAACCAGCATCTCCCATCATATCCACGCACAGCCACAGCAGCAGCACCAGGGTCTCACAGCTTGGAGAGAAAGGGGCTGCATTTCAAAGGAGCCTCTAAGTATGAACGGATCCCCCTCAACATTCCACCCGGACCCAGATGGCCCCCAGAGCAAGATGGCCCCATTTACTCAGAAAGTGCCCCTTTGGTGACACTTGAATTTCACCTGATGGCCGTAGAAATCTACCGAGTGCAGCGATATGCCAGGAAGATGGGGAGAGAGCCTGAGTCAGCAAGCTCCAGCTTTTGGAGAAGAAAGCCTGTGCTCTCGGCCCCATACCTCTGAAGGATTCATTGTTGGGATGCTCTTTTTTCCCCGGATCAGCTGTGTAGCGGACTAGGCTTAGGCAAGAGGGCCAGATACCTTAAATCGTGATGTTTCTTTCCATGGTCCCCGACCAAATGCCAGCCCAACTTGGCAAGCTTCTCCGAACTGAGGGCAAAATCGTGCTACCGTCACCCTAACCTCATTGATCACTACCCACTGGCTCAACAGCAGGGCCAAAGTCATCAACTTACTGTTCAATTCGAATAGCTGCCTACTGTCTAACAGGACTCCCTCAGCCCACCTCCTGCCTTTGGGTGATACACAGATGCCCCAGATCCCACTGGAAGTCAGCATCCCAGCAGGCACTTGAACTCAGAAGCCCTTGGCTTCTAGTCAACTGTCTTGGCCACCATAAGACCTGCTCTGCTGTTTTCAGGCTTGAGCCACATAAGGATTGTGTTAGTTCATTTTTTTATTTGTTTTCTTTCGGTCCAACTTTTTAATATATTAACTTCTCTAACAGCCACTTTAGGAGAGACCATACAGAGTTCTGCTCTGCCCACCAGGGCAAGTGCTCCCTCAATGCCATCCAGGGCATTATGAATTCTCCTCTAAATCTCTCCGTGGGATTTTTATAAAATTCTCGAGCATCATTCTGATTCTACTCTGAATTCAGTGAGATCATCCGAAGTGATAACCTCATTGGTATTTCATTTTCTTCCCAGCCCCAGCTGGAGAATTTTTCCCTTCATTAAAATTAACGAGGTCAGTTTCCCAAGCTCAAGATACTGAGCACTCCTGTTGGTGGGGTTTTGTTTCTTAAATTGAGCTACAGTCTCTAAGTGCAAAGTTATACTAAGCGTCATTTACTTTATTGCTGCGTAATAAGAAACCAAAATGGAAGTACTAAGCTATCCTCCTAGCACATCCTACACTTCAGCAGCCACCCGCAAACACACACAAACCACACATCCCCAACTCAGCCCGTGGCTTTTCGGCATTCTGGCCACCAAAGGAACCTCGCTGCGGTTTAGGGCGGACATCGCGGTAGAAAAAAATAACAAAACTCGGGCCTCGTAAGTGGCCAGGGATCTAGGGTTCCAGCCAATTTGAGAAGAAAGACACAGCCTCCCCGGGCATTTGACAAAAGCACGGTGTCCCCGTGAAAAGTAATACAGGGTCAACGGGATCTGAGCGGAGGGGAGGATTCCTGTCCCCTTCTCAGGCTCATCTCTGCAGCCAGTGAACAGGTGGATTAGATATCCAAAGCTTAACGTGGCCGTCCCACCAAAATTCAAGGAGAGGCACTTCGTCACCAAAGAAGAGACGTACTTAACACGACATCTCTGGTAACAGGAAGGGGAGAAAACAAATAAACATAAAACGCCAATTCCATAAATGAGGTGGAAAGGCACTCTCCAGGGCTACCATAAATACTCATACCCCGCACGCTAGACGCAAGCTGCACGCATCTACCTTGTTCCCAGCTGGAATAATAGGCTTTCAAGATGGTCATGTAGCAGATGAGCCCAGTCCCATTCAGACCCACTGCTCCGCCCCTGCTGTCCATCTCCTTCTCCTGGGTCAGCCCAACCAACTTTGTGTCCCCCCACTCTTGGGCCCCTGACCCTGGAGACCTGTAAACGTAGAATGCAACTGTAACTGAAATCACAAGGTGGGGGAGAAAAGATGCGAGGGGCTAGGAAGAAAGCCTCAGAGGGGACTCCCACCAGCTAGGCCACCAGATTTGTCCAGGCCCACTGACCTGGGCCAGGGGTGGGATGGGGGGTGGGAGGTAGGGAGAGCTCTCAGGTCCCACTGTTGGCTGATCCCAGTCCAATCAGAGACTGGGGGAGGACCCCGGGCAGCCTCATGTGACCCAGCACAGACAGCCCAGTGTAGAGAGGGGCTGTGTGCGCGCAAGCAAAGTGCGCCAGGACCTCTTCACTGAGTGTGCCAGGGAGAGAGAGGGAGAGAAGAAAAGGAGAGAGAGAGGAGGGGGACGGAGAGAACGAGCAAGGGAGTCTATCCGAAGCTGCATCCTAACGAACCTTAATAAGTTAATGCAGAAATCTTCCCAAGGAGTCTGGCTATAGGAGACGCTGGTCTCTCCTGAATCAAAATCTGTTATGTTGTAATATAATAGATGTAAATTAAAACAGAAAATCTATCATGCCTCTAATGTACCCTGATGGCTGAGTGTGTGGATCCGTCCGAGGAGAGGCACCAGGAGAAGGGTGATATATGGCAAAGCTGGATGGAGGGTGAAAAGCGTGGCGAGGCGCGCGGCGGAATGGCGCAGCCCGCTCACGCTCCTCAGACCCAAGGGCAAGAGACGAATAAATGTTGATTAGTGTTGATTTTGTCCGACAAACGCCTGTCGAGTGACAGTTGGGCTAAGCTGCACTGAAAGAGAACCATTAATCTTGGTCTGGTTTAAGTAGAGTATATTAATTTGTGTCATTTTTACTAAGTCTTACGGAGAAAGGCCTCTTACTGCTTTGCATATGACTGCTTTGGTGGCTCAGCCCGGCCCCCCTCTCCCCCACCCCTCGCCCTCCCCCCTCCCACAATCTAAAACAGATACCATGGTGGCAGCGGTGGCAGCCGCGAATTCAAATGACACAGCAGGGGAGCAGGGGACTGAGAGCTCCTCTCTCGGATTAAGAAAATAAACTCCCAGGGTGTTGGCATAGCAACAGCATTTCAGATGAACTGCTATATATTCAGTGATTAATAAATTAACATTTTTTACAGTTGTTCCTCCTCCCCACCCCCACCTCCACGCTCCCTGTACCCCCTCCCCACGCTCACACTTCAACCTTCTCCTCCCTGCGGCTCTCTCTCTCCCCTAAGGAGACAGAAAGAAGGCTCAGAGGCGGAGGAGCAGCCCAGGAGGTAACCCCGGCCCCCCGCCGCCAGCCCCCAAGACAGTGAGGGCCTCCGTCCAACATGGCACTGGCACCGCGGCTCACTCCCACCACACTGGCGTCAACGACCCCCAGCCCCAAACGTCTGGGCCTTGCCAAGTCCTGACAGGCTAGGAAGCAACGAAGAGCTACCCCTCCTGCCTGAAAGTACAACCCCCTGAATCAAAGACCCCAAGCCACGTCCAGGGGAGCCCGGACCTCACTATATCACAAGGAAGTTTGCACCTTGGGCTGGTGGCCATGAGCAGGAAGCTGACGCTGCCCTTCTGAGCTTACAGCCGTCCAGTGGACACCACCAGGGATTTGGACAATCCCCATTCCAGAAACAGAATCCAACTAGCGCCCGTGGAAGAAGGGAAGCGCAGACCCCAAGCACCGCCCTGAGCCTCTGGTCCAGACAGGTTCCACAGTAAGTTCAGAAACGCTCCCTTTGCAAAACCTTCAGGAAACAGTATTATGCTTAAGGAGAAAGGAAGAGGGAGGCGGTAAATTTTGTCTTCCACAGCTCTCACGTGGACCAGTGCTTCGGCCTGGGGATCTGGGAGTCCAAGGTGAGCCCCAGAGGGTGTGTGACCTCAGCCCTCAGGAGACACGTCACCACGACACCCCCGAAGGAGCTCTGGCCGCATCTCCCAGCGCCCTGCAAGCACCGGCTCTCAGAAGCCAAGGGGAGGAACACTCCGCGAGCACCCCAGGAACCTCCATAGCAGGAGGAAGAGACTATTCCGTACAAGTGTCAGAGACAGAGCTGTCCCTGAGGATGAGCGTTGCAAGGAGTGGAGAGCTGGCCTGCAAGGTGGCAGCGTTCCAGGGAGCGGGGTCACCATTACCAAAGACTGGTTCCAGGGGGTTCCCGCCTCAGCTGAACGGGAGGTTAAATCATATAACCTTCTAGGCGTCTCAAGGCCACTGCTGGAGGATGAAGGAAGTAACAGCAACAAAAACCTGCTGTGAGGCTTAACATGGGCCAGACACGGGCCGTCGCTTTCCATACACTAGCTGGGAGGGAGATACCTATGGAGTAGACGGTTGTGATTCTCTCCAGGGCATAGATCAGGATAAGCTGCACAGAGAACCTAAATGATACGTCTGAGCCACCTAACATAGAAGGCGGAGCTGTGATTCGAACCCTGGCAGCCAGAGCCCAGAGTCCATGCTCCTAACTACTGCATGACATGCTCCACTGAAGCACTAACCAGACCCGAGCAAACAACCCACAGCGAGATCCCCTGAATCCCTGCAAAGTGGACCCGACAATGGAAACTCCAGGAATAGACAGTGATGGGATGACAAACAGTCTAAGGAGAGAGAGAGAGAAGATGGCCCTGAAAAGCAAAAGCCCCACCCAAAAAAGTCGGTCAACACTGTTCGGTTGCAGACATCGTTAACAGAGTGTAGCGAAGTGGACGTGGCATCAGGAGAACTGGTTGTGGGTCCACTAAGCTGTGTGAACTCGAGCGAGTTACATCCACTCGGGGTTTCCTTCTCGTGAAACAAGCGGTTGGGGATTTCTAAGGTCTCTTCCAGTTCTTCACCCCACAGGGGCAGGTCGGGCACCGTAAAATCCATTTCCCAGTTTTGAGGCCATTCCCAGACTCACCCTCATCACATCCTTTTGTGCCTCCTTGTCTGTCCTTCAACCGCGCCTAAGCTCGTGGAGAACGTCAACGAGATCATGGCTCTATCTTCTCTAGACCTCACGCACCGTGTGAGTCCACCGTGCCCACCGACCTACCCTTCCTAGTCCACTGATCATTAGAAAGGCCTAGTTTTTGTGTGTCGGGGTGGCTGATAGAAAACAGAGGAGGGACACCTGAGTGGCTCAGTGGTTGAGCTCAGGTCGTGATCCCGGGGACCTGGGATCGAGTCCCCACATCGGGCTCCCTGCAGGGAGCTGCTTCTCCCTCTGCCTGTGTCTCTTCCTCTCTCTGTGTCTCTCATGAATAAATAAATAAAATCTTTAAAAAAAAAAAAAAAAGAAAGAAAACAACAGAGGAAAACAAAAAACAAGCACAGGGTTTGAAGACGCAGGGGCTGAGGGCAGTGGGGCCTCTAAGTGATACTTCCCTTCTCTGCAACCCCAAGGCTCCAGGACGGCCAGTGGCAATGAGGTGCCGGGAGGAGGGCTGTTAAGGCACAGCCGGGGCAAGGTCCCACGGTTTCGGGGCAGGAGGGCATCAGGTCAGCCCCGAGCAATCATGATGATAACATAACAATATTAGTATTTGTCCAGAGAGGGGTGGCGTGAAAGGAATCACATTAAATCCAAGAGGACTCGGATAAAATGACGCCAAGGGTCAGACGGCATCTAACAACAGCCTGTGATTTGTGGCCCTGCCACGGCTCTAATTTGCCTCTCTCCGGCTGACGGCCCATGAAGGTGAGGGGTGCTGCTGGGCGCTGCCCAGGCTCGGCTTGCGGAACAAGCGAGTCACAGCGCGGCTCGCGGGGGGGCGCTGACTTGGCCACAACACCCCGATCCCATACAGGGGGTGGGGGGGGGAGAACAGTCCCATGCAGATCGGCTCTGTCTCCCCTGTACCTTGATTTGTCTGATTCTCCTTCCTGTTGCCACAAAAGCTGATTTATCTTCGCCGTTTCACATGCATATTAATTGCTTTCCCCCTTGTTTGTTTAAAGTATATCTGATGCAAGTGTCTGTCTCCGAAAACAATACGTCTCGCTTATATATTATCTATTGTGGATTGTAAACAGGAATGGCAGGGACTGTCTTTATTTTTTCTATCACACTTGTAAATATGCCCAGAGGCTGGGCAGCTTCTCCAATAAGTAAAATAAATAATGAATTAACTAAGTGGACTTGTCACCCTCTACGTGGATTATTTATGTTTCGCACCTTATCTCCGTAAAAGGGTCAACATAAAGTGATAGCTGTTCCTTTCTTCCTTTACCTAATTTTTATTTTTTGTCCCTCCTCCTCCAGCCCCTGTCCCCTGACGTCATCACCTGAACCTGAGAGCTACGTTTTCTGGCTTCTCTGCATCGTTTGCATCCAGAGACACTGAAGTTGGTTCAGAAAGCGCCTTGAACGTCTGTCACCAAAGCACGGTCTCTCCCGGTGGGTTCGTGAAACTGCGTGTTTTATTTTAACGAGAACTTTCATCTATCTAGCACCTAAGCCAGATGGAGGCTTTTAAAGGGTGCCTTGCACACACACACACACACACACACACAGAATAGTAACCATAAATGAGATGACATTTGTGTACATTAACCTGCAAGGAAAAAGAATAAGCAACCCTGGGTGTTACTAAGGTTCATCTACTGCTCCCTCGGCCCTCCGCCTGCCACCCCCAATCGCTGCCAGGTGCCTAGACCTGCGATTTCACAACCCACTCTGTCTGTGACATCATACTACCTAGACACCTGCTGGAGGCAACAAAGGTACCTTCACAGCGAGGCAAGATCTGCTGACTCTCAAGCCTTTGCGTGATGATGCCAAACACTTGTCATTCTTGTTTTATTATGAGTCGTGGAGGAAATAATTAAGCCCATTATTTTAAAAGAGGAAGAAGAAGGAAGAAGAAGAAGAAGAAGAAGGAGGAGGAGGAGGAGGAGGAGGAAGAAGAAGAAGAAGAAGAAGAAGAAGAAGAAGAAGAAGAAGAAGAAGAAAGGCCCAAAGATTGCACAAGAGAGTCAGTAACTGCCAAGTACCTGGTGAGAGCGAAGTGATTCAGAGGAAAGAATGTGGGTCGTGACATCTGAGGAACCTAAGTTTTAATCACAGAGTTGTTACAGGACCCTGGGCGGTTTATTTATTCGCTCCGGGGCTCAGTTTCCTCATCTGTCAAGTGGGAATAGTAATGTTTTCAAGGTCGTTCAATGGATTTTGCATAGAAGATCTCATTGTACCTGCTTGGCAGGAGCCCAGTGAACGTGAGCGGTCTCTTTCTCCCTAGTATTTGGGAAAACAGAGAAAGGACATCAAAGGGTGTGTAACAGTGTTTCCCGGTTGGTAGATGGATGGTTAAGGCGAACTGCTGTGACAGGAAGCCTATACGTGAAAGACACGTGAGCACCGCATCACACCTACAAGTCGGAAAGTCGGAAAGCCCACGGGAAGATCTAAAACAGAGCATGACCCGTCTCCTAAAATGTCACGTTGCCTGGACACGTAAAATACTTCACTCGGACTTAAGATCAGCCCACAAAAGAAAAATCTATTCGGTCTTTTTTTTTCCACGTCATCCAAAAATGGATGATACCACCTTTCCTTCTATGCCCACGCCAAAAAAAGTCTCAGATTGGAATTCTTTTCCCTACTCCAAATCACTAAGGTCGGCTACATGCTATTTGTGAGCATCCTCCCACCGACCACAAGCACTAGCTTTCTTAATGACTTTGTAACGGGACGTCAGGAAAAATTTCACATTGTTTTAGGGTTGTTTCCTTCACCTTCCTAAAAAAAGTGCTTTTACTGATAGCACTTCTCAGATATCATCTGTGATTTTTTGGCACGCTCCTTCACACCATGTTTCAAAAAAGAAACAGTCAAAATATTGCCCATATAAGATCCATAAATATACGTAGCATACACACAAGCATCCCAAATGTGGTTGAGATAACAGATCACAGGAACTCCTACCTTTCATCAAGGTGTTGGCAAGCCAATCTTCTTGCTGGAGAAAGAACTGAGATGTCTGGGGGGTATAGCCTCACCGCACGTATCAGTTTTTGCCAAACGATCTCACTACAGCTACACCCACGTTCCAGAGAAATGCTCAAGTGGCTTAATGGGAAGTTGGCCTGATAATAAAACCCCCTGAATAATTTCTGTTGTAAAGAATCAACTAATCGTGGCAAAGCTGACAGCCAACTAACCGGGGGCTTGGACATGGGGGCTCCCATTCCATCTGCATCGAGGTCACACAGTCCTCGATGAAGCCACATGCCAGTTTGTGCCTCAGTTTCCCTCAAAGTAATTGCACACAATTCTCTGATCGACTTACTTCACTCCGCATAAGTCAATCAGAGAAAGACAGTTATCATATGGTCTCACTCATACCTGGAATATAAGAAATAGTGCAAGGAACCATAAGGGAAGAAAGGAGGGGAACTGAGTGGGGAAAAACCAGAGAGGAGGACAAACCAAGAGAGACTCCTAACTCTGGGAAACACCCAAAGGGTTGTGGAAGGGGAGGGGGCAGGGGGATGGGTGACTGGGTGACGGGCACTGAGGGGGCACACGATGGGATGAGCACTGGGTGTTACAGTACATGTTGGCAAGTTGAATTTAAATTTTTAAAAATTGCACACATCTCAGTGACCCCCGTTAATCGTCCACATAGAGGCAAGAAAAAGGAAAGTCTGGCAAAAGAGAAAAACCTGATGGATACAGAGAGAAAACCTAAAACCTGCAGATGGTAATCTAGAGATACCGGCCTAGGAGGGAATTCCAGAAAGCGTCTCACTGTGCAAAGGGCTTTCCTCAGCCTCCTCTCTGGCCGCAGTACTTGCCGTGGTGGCCCACCACTGATGTCGACTGCGTATTTCCCTCGAAAATGCTTAAATGCTTTTCCATTTTTCCTTTCCCTTTTTCTTTTCTTTTCTTTCTTTCAATTTTTAGATGGCGAGTGGGTCAGCCTCTTCACATTCCTTCGAGGACAGGTGCAGGGGGTGGGGGGCAGGGATCATCAGTGTCGGGGCAGCCACCCCGGTCTAATACAGGGAGCTGATGGCATCAAAGAGAGCAAAGTGCCACGGATGAGCAGGGTGAGGGCCCAGCCCCGGCCCCAACCTAGGGTCCGAGGTCAGCCCGGCCGAGCACCGGCCTCAACAACGTCGCGTGAAGATGCCATTGCGCTCCACTCTAAGCAGCGGTGGAACTGTTGCCATGGCAACAAAGGTACTTGAGAGGGGCACGAGCAAAGAGAGACTTAAAAAGAAAAAAGACAATATGTGGCCTAAACAAAATATGTGACGGTGTAAGGGGTGTTGTAAAGCCTTTATTGCCACTTGTTAAGGAAGACCTGTATAGCTCACTCGTGAGTAATAAGGCGGTCAACCCAAACTAAGGCACTAAAAATTTTACAGCACCCCACATATCATATATATCTGGATAGATGGAGAAACGGAGGGATACGTATATAAAGGACCGCCACGGCCGGGCTCACACGCACACAAGCAGGGGTTGCTACGGATCTGCAAATGCCATCCTCTAATAGAGTCGTTAAGATTTACCAATATCCTTAATTTATCGGCTCTCAAACTCCACGTCCCATCAATTCAGTTCTTAAAAGGTTCAGAAAGCTCAGCTGCGGCGAGAACAGTGGTGGTTTCCCAGGGAGCGCGGACCAGCCAGGTGCGGCAAGCTGGGATTCCCGGCTCCAGCTCCGGGGGCGACTCCGCAGCTAATTTATTATTTCACAGTTGGATTAAACGCTCCCTACTGCCATCGCGGGGACGGCCAAGGTGACCGGGGATGTGATGAAGGGCGAGGGCCGCTGAGAGACGGGACCACGGTGCCGCACGTCTGTAAGGCTTTACAGACCCCAAAATCATGCTCCGGGGCAACCAGTTCGGAACTTAGGGACGGTCTCACCGGAAGAGGGTCCGCTCGAAGGCCGCGTACCACGAAGGCAAACTTGCAGTAAGCCGTCTTAGACTTCTCCAAAATGTTTTCGTAAGTAACGACTTTTTACAAGTTTCGCCCCCAGATTTCATTTCTTACAGGTTTTCTCAGGGTGAGGTGCACATGACCCCGGGGACTCCACTCCACACTGGCCCCCAAATCAGTCCCTGTGCTTATTACCTCTCGCCATCACCTGACTCCAGAGCAGGCCGGAAAGGTGCCTTCTCTGGGGGCCCAGGCTCTATAGTCCTGCAACTCGCAGGTGCCACTTTCAAAGGTACGGTCGGGGCAGGAAACCGGCGAGGGCCAAGGCCACTGGCCCGACCCTGCCGCCCTCCAAGAACTTCATGCATGGGGAAAAGTAGCAAGAGCACGTGGATGAAAGTGCTCGAAGCTCTCTGGCAAGAAAGCAGTGGGATCAGGATTTCTCCTGAGCCACTCCTGAAGCACAGACAGGGATGCCTGCCTATTAATGATGAAGGAGCGCCCATTGCCACTAAAGGCCACAACTGGGTCCCCCTTCTGTAGCTCAGAAAACGTGACCTGCCCCTGCTTCCCCCCAAGCATCTCGCCTCTCACACTGGCCTCCTGTCTCTTGGGCCTTGTTCTTCTTCCCTCACGTGGATCATTGTCTCCTTTCTCTGCTATTCTGACCCTCCTGCTCCAGATGCGGAGGGTCCATTCCCCGGTGCCACCCCTCTGGTTCTGCCACGGGGGTGTCCCACTGCCAAGGTGAGCCTGGTCCCCTCCCACGCTCCCTGAAGCAGGAGGCAACTCTTGCTGAACCACACACACAGGAGCTGCAGGTGACACAGTGAGCAGGTCAAGCACCTGCCAGCCGCACATCTGCACCGGCACGTGCCAAAATCAATAGGACGCTCATAATAATGGAAATCCAACGGCGACCATCTTATGAAGTGTGAAGCGTGCCAAGGGACTGCGTTAAAGCTCCAGCTAGGAAAAGGAACTGGAAGTTATACTTCCTTTGGAGGAAAAAAAAAAATTAGCAAATGGTTCATTTTTCCTTAAGGGGGAAAAAAGGCACTTTCAATTAGGTGAGTAGAAGGACAAACGCTCCAAGAGCATTTTGCTGAAGTTATAAGTGCTTTTGAAACCCCTCCTGTCAGAGCGTTAGTAACACAAGATTTAAGATGCCCAATTAATTTTTTCCAGCCACCAGCCAAAAGTAGATGCAGGAGGAGGTTAAAAGCTAAGTGTTTAATTAATATTAAATTTATAAGATTCTCTATCACTGAAAGCATTGTAAAATTGAAAAAGCAGTTAATTTTACGGTTGCTGTGTATTCCTCTGCTTTGATCTTTGATCTATGATATAAAATCACCAACTGTAAAGATTCGTCAGCTTTATTATACCTGTTTAATGGTAAGAAGAAGAAAGGGAGGAGGAACCTACAGACATGAGTGGGAGTGGGGCCCCGAAACTGGTCATCAGCGCTGATCGGAAAATGCTCAACGTGGAAAAACGCAGGGAACAGCCTTGGATCAAGCCCCACGTGGAGATGAGGCAAGCATCTCTCATCCATTTCTACCCCCAGTTCTCTGGAGTATTAAGAGCAGCAAACAGCAGTTGGGGGATCTCTGGCCTAAGACAAAACACTGACAAAGAAAATTTAGGTGGCATTCGGGGAGAATTTTCTGAGATGGAGAGTTGCCAAGGCTTCGGTGGTTCACTGGGCTAGGCCACGACATTCCCTTTCCTACAGAAGGAAATTCTGAGATTAGCAAAGTGCAAGTCTCGTGTGTCTGTCTCAAGCAGACTACGGATCGATTCACGCTACCAAGGGCTCCATCTACTCGCTCACGTGTAGTAGAAAAAGCCAGGCCTGGCTGAGGAATGCTCAGGCCGCTCAGCCGGGGCAACGAGCCCTCTTTAATCAATGGCATTTGTAAAAAAGCCCTCCTGATAAAGGACAATGCGACAAGAAACAGGCGGGAGGTGGGGTGGGGTGGACGTGGCACCTGCTACTAGAAATGTGACCATCCCGAGCAAGGTTTTCACAAGGTTTCAAATCACCCTATTTTCTGCCAGTCGAGACAGATGTTCAGTCCCTCTACACCAGACCACGCCATGAGTGTTGGGAATTAGAAGGGGAGAAGGGAGCACATGCCCCTCAAATAAACTAGCTCGTAAGAACGAACACTTGCCTTCACCTCCTCCTGGCCCAACATTGGGGGGAGGGTAGGAGGGCTGCAGGTGCAGGTGGTGAGCCTGGGGATGAGGATGGGGATGAGGACAGGGATGATGGGGTCCGGGGAGAAACCGAGCTGGGAGGTGGAGGCAAAGGAAGCATCTCCTGCCTCCCAGAACTTTGTGTCTTGTTTCCCAAAAAGAACAATAGGGGCATTTTCAACTCCTGGCCTCCTTCAATTGTGTCTCAAACCCAGAGACAAAGACCTATTATGCAGAATAGATTTTACAGAAAGGCAGAAGGAGGGTGAAGGGGGGGTGAAGGAGATAATTCATGTGAGGTGTTTTTCCTTTTTTTTTTTTTTTAAATAAAAAAAAATCCCATCAGGGATCTCATTATAATTTCATTATTAGTAGAAAAACCAAATAAGTGGCAAGAAAAGGAATCTCAACTTAATATTAACGCGCACACACACACACACACACACAAAGATGAAAGATCTTCTGAGCTTCAAAGCAGCTGCTAATTTTCCCAGCTTCAAACGACTCGGCGAGAAAGACACTGATAATGAATGTGCCTTTTCCACTGGCTCACTTATAAACTTTTTCCCTTTCCATCCCTCCTCCCCCCACCCCCCAAAAACTCATTTTAACTGGAAACAAGTATCAGGCATAGTAACAGCATCCTGGGTTCATACACAATCTTCCATCAGTGCTCTAACCAAAAAAAAAAAAAAAAAAAGTAAGGTAACCAGAGAAGGAGGAAACGTGGTATGAGGCTCACCTGAAATAAGCAGGTACTGAAGCTGAGCAGTTACACAATCAACGGAATCCAGGTTTAAGGGTAAAACCGGGAACCTCAGCCCCCCAAGCCTCCATGCACCATGCACGTGGAGAATGGAGGGAGAGAAGATCCCCAGGGAAAAGAGCCCACGTCGCCCAGAGCACCACCAGCACCGCAATTTTGCCTTGCTGCATTCGAAAAGGGCTTCCAGGTGGGCTCTTCGTGGCACATTTCTACAAAGGTGAGCGCGACCCTTTACGAGACAAGTTCCCACGCGAGCAAAAGTATCACATGCACAACCAGAGGCGATGCCTAAACTGAAATCAAATGTCTTCGATGTCACGAGGGTACAATTTAATAAATGGAGTGATCTATAGTTTTCCTTATGTCTTTTTAAAATCAATCCTTTATGGGACACCTGGGTGGCTCAGTGGTTGAGCATCTGCCTTTGGCTCAGGACGTGATTCCGGAGTCCTGGGATCGAGTCCCACATCGGGCTCCCTGCAAGGAGCCTGCTTCTCCCTCTGCCTGCGTCTCTGCCTCTCTCTCTCTCTCTCTATCTCTCAAATATAACATTTTTTAAAAACTTTTAGAATCAATCCTTTAAGGTTAACACAGAAAAGGGTAAAGGAACACAATCTTGAGAAGGAACTCAAGCACCATGTGGGAGGCCATTCTGTTGCCAAGCCCAAGTCCCAGTACCAAGCCGGAGGGGATGGCCTGATGAGGCCTGAACCAGTTAGTAAAGGAAAAGCACTTAGAGCTCTGCCCGACACAGAAGTAGAGCTCAAGACGTTATAAAATCCAAACACAAAGTCTACACCCTTCCACGTTCCTCAACAGTAATAGGGCCATACTGCCTTGGGAAGAACAGCCAAGGAAACGCTACAAATACACCCCCTCGCCAATAACCTGATAAAACCCATTTCAGGAGAATGGAGCCAATGCACAGAACACTAACTTTCTTTGTCTGTGTCTTGAACCATCAAGAGGCTACAAACTTTAGACGTGTGCCCATCAAACTTTAGACGTGTGCCCATCAAACTTTAGACGTGTGCACACCGAATACATGTTTCTGAAAGCTTTGCCTGGCAGTTATGTGTGATACTGCGAGTCTACCTCTCCTGGGCATTTTCATCCTGAACAAAAAATAAAAGAGAGCAAGTTTCCAGAACTTCAGTCCCCATAAGCCAGTGCCACCTGTACCCTGCAGTGCCCAAGACCCTACGTGGTGGGTGGGCCGTGGTACATGTCCTTCCAACTCACAGGGATCTCCTACCCCCTGGAAAGATACTCCTAAATCTTTAATAACGGTCACAGTAGCAACAGACAACACTGTAAGGACATTTTCACAGACATATTTCCTGGAATATATGACAGTTGTCAAGAGTGACAGTTACCTGCCTAATTTTTACAAGCAGCTTTGATGACAACAGGCCAGGCTGAGGTTGCCAACCCCTGTGACTGTACAGTCTCTTTTCTAGCATCAATAAACTGTAAGGAAAGGACACCTGGGTGGCTCAGCGATTGAGCGTCTGCCTTCAGCCCAGGGCGTGATCCTGGAGACCCGGGATCGAGTCCCACATCGGGCTCCCTGTGTGGGGCCTGCTTCTCCCTCTGCCTGTGTCTCTGCCTCTCTCTGTGTGTCTCATGAATAAATAAATAAAATCTAAAAAAAAAAAAAAAAAAAAAAAAAAAAAAAAAAAAAAAGCAAAACCTGTAAAGACCCCCAGGGCGCCTGGGTGGCTCCCTCACTAGAGTGTTCCATTCTTGGTTTCGGCTCAAGTCATGATCTTGGGGCTTGATCCCACAGCCCCGAGCTCAGCCTGGATCGTGCTTGCTCCTCTGTCCCTCCTTCCTGCTCGCTCTCTCTCATAAATCAATAAATTAAATCCTTTTTAAAAATCGTTACGGCCCACTACAAGAGAGCATTTATTTTTAGCTTCCACAGACGTGAGACGAGGCACATGGACAAAAAAAAGCCAATAGGAACCATAAATTGCTATTTTAAATGAATGTGCGTTTTATTAACCACAATAGCATCTCATACACTCAACGAATTTTACTAGGCCTATCTGTCTGTGTGTGTGCGTGTGTCCTGACACTATTCTGTTTACCGACAATGCTTCGTGTGCGCAGGGATTTCCCCAAACCTTTTCAACCACTGTTTGGCTCCCCACCAGGGTCCGCAGCCCACAAACTGGGTACCACTGTGGCAGAGGAAGGAAGATCCCAAATGAAGAAATACACACCTCCAACCAATTCTTTCATTGAGAGAAAATGACATTCCAACAGCTGAATGATTTTACACACGCTGCCCTTGTTTTACTCCTACCGACTCTATCAAAATGTTGATGGACACAGTACGGATAATTCCCCAGTTTACATGGTCTTGATGGTTGGTTTACGACACAATAAAATTTTCTCTTTGGCACAAGAACCTATCTTCCATCTTCCGTGTATCCATCTCCTATTACAAATTGCGGGTAAGGATGTTGTGGAGAATAACATAATCAAAGCAACATTTCTAACAAAGATATATGTGTATGATCAATGACAACGGTAGCAATTGCTTAAGAAACATTAGTAAATGATTCTCGGGATACACAGCCAGCCGTGTGGTTTTAGGGCAGGGGCAGGACCATATAGGAAAGCTGTGCTACCCGCCAGAAAGACGGACCCCCACGTCAATGTACGCGGGGCGTTCGCACCCCCAGGACCCACCTCCTCCCTCCGTCTCCCTGCAGGGTTTCCCCTCATCCATTCTCAGCTCCTGTTTGTCTGAGGCCACATGCAACTGGATTTGTCAAGCCCCCTTTTAACAACTTGTTGTCACAGTCCATTACCAAATTGCATATAGTTATATATTCCACTAATTAGGCTTCTAAAATATCATTAACATGTCTCTTGATCATTAGCATAACGTATGAGGCGTCCTCGTTAGGCACGACGCGAGTTTGTTAACGTGGTAATGAAAGGCACAAGGCAGGCTCGGCAGGAACCAAGAAGCACGGAGAGGTGGGAACATCCAGGCGCGGATGCCACAGGGACAGGGACAGGGGCCCAGACAGACAAAGGTCAGGAGGGAAGGTGGGACGCGTGAGGAAGACGGAGAGAGACAGGCCCAAGAGCAATTGCCAGAAAGCTGATGGCTTTGGCATTTAGGTGGCGGTCCCGGCGGGAGGGGGAACCCCAATGCACCCTGCGCCGTTTTGAGGGAACTGCAACCTGGCAAGGCTCTTGATGTGCTGAAGCAGAAGAAGGTTTTGAAATTTCCTAGACAAGGGGGCACCTGAGTGGCTCAGTGGCTGAGCATATGCCTTGGGCCCAGGTCATGATCCTGGAATCCCGTGATCGAGTCCCGCGTCGGGCTCCCTGCATGGAGCCTGCTTCTCCCTCTGCCTGTGTCTCTGCCTCTGTCTCTGTGTTTTTTTATGAATAAATAAAATCTTAAAAAATAAAATAAAATTTCCTAGACAAGGAGAAAACAAAGTACGGAAGTCTCTTCCTCTCTCCCGACCTAACACATGGTTGCACATGGGTGCACCCTGTCCCCTGAAATCCTATCCCACCTCCTCTCCGGTCGTGCTTATGGAAAAAACTGCAGGCGGCCCATTAGAATTACCTGGGGGCAACATTTTTCTATTGCTCACCAGGCCCTTTATTAACACACTGCTAGATGTCTCTATCTGTCTGCACCCACTGCGTTAGTGATGATCATCTTATGTGTAATGGGGCAGGTCTGACCTCCGGAGATTACAGGCATGCTAGGTGCAGAAAAAAAGAGAAGGAAAAGGGGCAGTATTGACAAAATGGCAATGGTGTGTACGCAGGACGAGCGCATGTCAGCGTGTGTGCGAGTGCACACCACCAGTGTGCAGGGCGTGCAAGGTGATCTCGGATAGCCAGTTGCGCCTGGCTTTCAGATTTCATGGAAATGTTTCTCCAAGTGGACAAGAACAGGATTAAGTATTCAGTGTAGGACAGTGGCAAGCATATGGTGGGTAGGAACTTGGAGGAATCTGGAGAGAGGACATAAGAGTGGGTGCAAATCAAGGGCCGAATTCATCCTGAGTACTGAAGAGCTTGGTCCAAGTGAGCTGGGCCTTGGTCTCAGGCTGAGGGTCACAGGTCTCAGAAGAGCCAGGTGAACCTCACTCCTCGACTCGCCACGGCGTAACGAGCTCATCGAGAACTCGGGAGTCTGAAATGCCCCCCAGTCTTGCAGCGCAGAAGTCTCTCTGGGCTGATTTCTGCGGATCTAAAATTCCAGACAGATAAACTGGAAGCATCCGAAGCGCTCACACAGTGCGGCACGGAGAAGAGTGCGTCACAGCGGCTTCCCTGAAACAGCTTCAGCAGGGACAGCTCGGGGAGCAGAAATCGAGGTGTCCGGCGAGCCAAAGTTTTACACACACACACACCCCTCCTATAGGATGCCTTCTCCTCTGCAGTGGTCATTTCAAGATTTCCAGCCCCGCCTTGTCTGTTGGGGGCCACACCTGAAGAAGAGTCGACCCTGCAGCTACAAGTATTAAAGCCACTGTCACAACAGACAAGGAGCCGGGTCAACCTAGATGGCACCTAAATGGACATTTTTCCTGTCCTGTCTGGCTTCTCTGACACCAGAATGAGCGGCCCTCGTAGTGTATCAACAATCCCTCTACTCGGCAGGTCTGTGCAACCGGGGCTCACTCACTGCCTCACTCACGTGGAGCAAGAATCAGTTAGTTGCTTTTATAGACCAGATTTGATATGAATGATGGGGCCTTTCTCTTTGATCCAAATGTCTCATCCTTAAAGAAGATGGAAATAAAATAGTAGAAAATATCTATCCAAATGCCTATTCAAGCATTCTACGGGCAGACACAGGGGTAATCAATCCTCTCTGAGCTCTGAATGTAAATCTTGCATTCCAGAAACGCAGAACCCTTTCTGGGGAGGTCCGTCCATCCATCCATCCCTTTCTCCGTGGAGCTGTTGAGAAACTCCACTGGCCAAACAGGCACCTTGGATGAGAATGCTTCTTAATTATGGCCAAAAAGAGGGACGGTGCACAGGGAGGGATGGCCAAAATTCACGATTATTTTCAACCAGACATCCTTTGTGGCTCATGGAATGAGCACCTAATCCAGCCCAGGACTGCTCAGCCACTGACCTGTAACAGCCTCTGAAGGAGAATGGGTAGTGAACCAGTTTGCACCCAAGGCCCAGTGCCAAACAGCTCCCCAGGCAATCCTTTGCAGTGCTTTTCCACATCCTTAGCAGCCAGACAAATGTCCATAATAGCTTCTGAGAACCTAATTCTCCCCCTCTGAATAGAAGAGAAAAGGAAGGCAAAACATAAAGACAGGAGAAAGGGAAGGACTTTTTTCTTTCTTTCTTTCTTTTTTTTTAAATAAAAAAGATGAATGGAAAAGAAAAAATGTCTTTGGCTTTCCTCCCAAAACCTGAAGTCAATAGCTACCAATCCAATCATACATTCAACAATCTTCTCTGCATCAGGGCCTGGATGGAGGCTGCGGGGATATAGTTGTGGGCAAATTCCTCCTTCACGTCAGGGGTTGGGGAGGTGAAGGTGGGAAGAAAAGAGATTCACACACACATACATACACAGATGCAGACATGCACATGCAGACACGCAAGCATATGAGCTGGTGAGAAAACCTAAAGTGATAAGGATTATTTTTTTAAAATATGGAATTTTATTGCTTGCATAACAATAATTGGAAGTAGCTAGAACTGCACCAGCAAAATAGAGCCTCAAAAGAGTGACTTATGAGAAATCCGCTTTAATGAAAAAAAATAAAATAAATCTGCATCGTGGGTCTTTCTGAGCTTATTCAAAGTACCTGAATACAAAGGTTTCTCTAAAGTAGTTTATGCTTTTCTATAAAAATCTGCCTGGACGGGCCTGCCTTACCAACGAAACAAAAGTAAACTTCCGTTGTGTCTCTATAATAATGATCACAAATTCCAAATGGGGAAAATCAGACTCGGTGGGGACACCTGACCACGGAGGAAGAAAAGAAAGAGCTCTCCTGTCCTCTTAACACCAGAAACTGATGTAGGGAAGCGTCTTCCTCTGTCCCACCCCCACCTTCCCGCGGGGTGCTCCCTGGATGTGCTCCCCCCTCACTCTGTCTGGCTCTCTGTCCACCAAGCACAGCTGAGGTGCCAGGGAACCTCCGAGAGGGCTGGCACTTTCGATGGAGACAGCACCGAGCAATGGGGATAATAACATCGCTTACCTCCCGGGCCTGGAGTAAGAGCTGACTGGGATGTTTAAAAAGTGCCATAAGATATACACGAGAGAATCACGAATAAACAAAGCTCAACAGAATGCTGGATCAAGTATTCTAAAAAACAAACAAAAAAACCCACAGTCCACCTGAGCTTTCCCTGAGATGTCCCGGGTACCTGCACTAGGATTTGTCTGGACCCTAGAAAGCATCCTGGATCTCCCTCGGCATCTAAAGCAGAGGGATTTTTTTTTTTTTTAAACCTGACAAAATTAGAAGATCCATAGCTCGCCTTTCAGGGATTGCTTAGTTTCCAGAAATTGCATGCGGGACAAGACAATGCCCAGGTGTACCGAAGTTCATTTTCTGGGGAGAGGGCTGCAGCTTTCATCAGACGACACAGAGACATGTGACCCAGAAGACGCACCCTGCTCCTGCTCCTGCTCCTGCTCCTGCTCCTGCTCCTGCTGCCAAGGGGCAGGTCTGAGACTGGGCCCCCAGGACCCTGATCATGGAGGAGTTAATACTTCAAGGGTTTGGGAAGAAGGCATGCACCGCCTCTCCAAGCCAGCTGGTCCTTCAGGTCATTTGGAGCCCTCCCCACCGATCCCCCCAACCCCCCCACCCACCCACCCACAGCCCCTTAACTGAATTATCCAGTAAGCCTCTGCTTGAAAGATATTGTAAATAGCTCCAACAGAGTGCACTTTGGGGCAGCTTCCAATTAGCCTTCACTTCGCTCCTTTTTCTCCCTGCCAAATCTGTGCAGTGAGTATCCAACACCCCGCCCTCCACTTGGCTCTGGGCTTAGGGCAAGGAGGAGACACGTCTGTGATCAAGCCGGTGGGCGTCAGCTCCAAGGTGTTCACAGGTCCCACCTGAAAGCCGAAGAGGGGAATTCAAAGTGTTTTCAAAAGGGGTGCGCCCGGCAGTGCAGTGGCAGCGGGAGTTTCCTTCTTTTGTTTCTCTCCCTTTGGCCTAACCCTAACTTTCCCTGCTGCCACTTAATTATCTATGATCATTTTACCCTTTTCTCTGCTTACTGGCTGATTATCTCCCCATTTCATTTGAATCCCAGTGGAGATACATCCGAGCTAAAAACAAAGCTGATGGCCAATTAAAAGGTAAGTGCCTTATGGTAAAAGCCAGAACATTATACTTCAATATTCATAATTAGGTAGCTTTTGAATGACTGAAGAACAATGCATGTCCATATATGGGGGTAATCAGGGCACCTATATTTTGCAATCCAAATCAACCAACGTCTATTTAACTGATTGCTGGGAACTACCTGCTTCCTTATCGGCTGGCTGAGAGCCTCAGAACTTCATAAATATTAGAGATGTAAAAGACCATGGAGTTCCTAATGTGTTTATTTTAGTATAATGAATTTTTCAGGCAAGTGAGAAGAAGAAGAAGGAAGAAAGAAGAAAGAAAAAAAGAAAGAAAGAAAGAAAGAAAGAAAGAAAGAAAGAAAGAAAGAAAGAAAGAAAGAAAAAGAAAGAAGAAAGAGAGAGAGAGAGAAAGAAAGGAAAGAAAGAAAGAAAGAAGAAAGAAAGAAAGAAAGAAAGAAAGGAAGGAAGGAAGGAAGGAAGGAAGGAAGGAAGGAAGGAAGGAAGGAAGGAAGGAAGGAAGGAAGGGAAGACCCTACTGATTTTGGCAACCCTACTATTCTTCAGAAGTCACATCGAAATATTACGGAGGACTAGAGCATAAAGATTATTCACTTGGGTTTCATTTTTTTAAGTAAAGTAAAATTTACCTTTGCCTCCCATTTATTTTCCAAACTAAATCAGAACACCAAAGTTGCCTGGGAAGTTGGACAAAGCTACACAGAAATAAAGGAAAAAGTGAGCGATGAAGTAGGATAATCATCGACAAGATTCAAGCAATCTTCAGGATTCCCCCGGAGAAAGTTGGGGACTGCTGCAGACCCTCTCAAATCCATCCAATGTGATTATTCTCCCAGTAGAAAGTCGGTTTAGAATCTGCTCTTGGGGGGGACCTGGTGGCTCAGCGGTTGAGCGTGGGCCTTTGGTTCAGGTCATGATCCCAGGGTCCTGGGATGGAGTCCTGAATCGGGCTCCCCTCACAGAACCTGCTTCTCCCTCTGCCTGTGTCTCTGTCTCTGTGTGTGTGTCCCTCATGAATAAATAAATAAAATCTTTGAACAATTTTTTTTAAATCTGTTCTTCGAACTTTTAAATGATGCTTTCAAGTGCTTATTAATAACGCAGCTAATTTGGGGAGGAAACCAGGGTGTGAAAGGGGTGCTTCTGTCTCACTCGGGGAGTTAAGACAATATCACTTTACAAATTCAGAGCAACGAAAGGCCAAAGAAATGCTCACAGTCAATAAGCAAACCTTTTCTAGAAAAGAATCTCGGGTGCTCAAATCTCTGCTCCTTGCAAATGCTCTGTCCACTGGGAGGCAGCATAGGCTGTTGGAAAGAGAAATGGGCCGGAGCCCAGAGATCTGGGTTCTAGTTCCTGCTGGGTCACTGACTTGGGGTGTGCACTGCGGCGGGCAACACAATCCTAGTTACAAAATTAGGACAAAAATAGAAAATGAGACCAGAGATGTGGGAAGCCTCCAGAGGTAAAGGTGTATAACCTGCTGAAAGGAAATCCACACATGCAGAAGTTTGGGGAACGTGGAGACGGGTCCTTTTGGTTCCCAGTGTCTCTCCCTTGTTGGGCAAAGACAGCGTGACTACAGAAATTTAAAATAAATAGCAAAGA